>NW_026968559.1:712500-1012500 GCF_028390025.1 Pseudophryne corroboree
GTGGCTGGACACACAGCAGGTGAGGGGGGGGGTCTGGACACACAGCAGGGAGGGGGGGGTAGGCCGGACAAACAGCAGGGAGGGGGGGGGTAGGCCGGACACACAGCAGGGAGGGGGGGGGGGGGCTGGACACACAGCAGGGGGGGGGGGGTAGGCCAGACGCACAGCAGGTGAGGGAAGGGGTGGCTGGACACACAGCAGGGAGGGGGGGTAGGCCAGACGCACAGCAGGTGAGGGGGGGGTGGCTGGACACACAGCAGGGAGGGGGGGGAGGTAGGCCAGATGCACAGCAGGTGAGGGGGGGGGTGGCTGGACACACAGCAGGGAGGGGGGGTAGGCCGGACACACAGCAGGTGAGGGGGGGGGCTGGACACACAGCAGGTGAGGGGGGGGGGCTGGACACACAGCAGGTGAGGGGGGGGGGTAGGCCGGACACACAGCAGGTGAGGGGGGGGGTGGCTGGACACACAGCAGGGAGGGAAGGGGGTAGGGGGGTGGCCTTATTATAATAACCGTGTGGGGGAGGAGTCTGCGGCGGTGGGTGAATGAGATGTGGGGGCAGGCTGCTAAGGGTGCAGGGGAGGAGGGGAAGGGAGCCGGATGGATCTGAATGTGAGCCGCACGTAAGGGACCATACTGATCCTCCCCACCTCAGCCCGCTGGTGCTGCTGCCTGACTTCTTCCGTGCAGCACAGCTGTCTTCTCCGGCTGCCGCTGCCGCTCCCGCACCCGCTTCAGGTGTGGGGGTACCACACCGCTCAGTAGGCAAGCGCTGTCAGTCAGGAGTCAGCGCTGCACCGGATGTCTCTTCTGGATGTCCTCTGACTTTCTCCTGCGGCGCAACTCCAGCTATTCCTCCCGCTGCGGCTCCCACTTCGGGTAAGGGGACCATATTGCTCAGTAGTGAGCACTTTCGGTAAGCCTGCGGCTGCTATGCCACTACCCCTCTCCTCCACAGTCCTAATGGGTCGCTGCAGTCTGTAAGGGACCGCAGGTGCACACACCAAGGAACCGCTGGCTCTCCTCCTTTCGCCAGCAGCTACTTTTATAACCTCAGCCTGCACGAGACCCCTTCCCTCACTCACTCTCGCTCTCCTGGCGGCCACTGCGCAGCCGCAACAAATTGAAAAGCCCTATCTCTATAATGGGGCATATTTCTCTTAATTAAAAAAACCCTATAACTTTCTGAAAAACCACAACCCCAAAAGGCACTACACTGGGGCATACTCTATCTAGTAAAACAAACCCCAAGTCTTAATTCGTCCTCTATCCGGAGTTATGCCTTCCCAAAAAATATCTAATTCACTCTATAGGAAAACGGTGTCAAAAAGCCACAAAGGAAGTCACAGAAAAAAACTGACAGTTGGAACTTTAGGTTACTCCCAATTCCTCATTTTTTATTATTTTGCCCTGAAATTTGGCATGCAGCACCGGGTGACGATTCTACACGCCCAGGCCAAATTTCAGCTCAGTACGTCCAATCAGTTTTGAGGTGTAGCCCCTCAAACACCATGCCCCCATCTCAGAAGTTCCCTATGGGAGAATTCCGTTTGTTCGATTCAGCCTTAATATAAGGGCACGACCGTGCCCTTATAATATGTATCTATCTATCTATCTATCTATCTATCTATCGTATGTGTGTGTATATATACATCTATACATACATGCGCTAACACCTGGACATACACTGATGTACCCACACCTAATATCCATACATACACGCCCTGACACCTGGACATACACCAACATTCCCACACCTGCATCTATACATACACATGCTGACACCTGGACATACACCAACATACAAGCACCTGCATCTATATATACACGCGCTGACAAATGGACATACACCGACGTACCCACACTTGCATCTATACATACATGCACTGACATCTGGACATACAAGCACCTGCATCTATACATACACGCGCTGACACCTGAACCTACACTGACCTTCCCACACCTGCATCTATACATACACATTCTGACACCTGGACATACACAGACGTACCCACACCTGCATCTATACATACACGCGTTGACACCTGGACGTACACTGACGTACACACACCTACATCTATATATGCATGGATGCAAATGTGGGTACGTCTGTATACGTCCAGGTGTTAGCATGTGTATGTATAGATGTTAGGTGTGGGTACATCAGTGTATGTCCAGGTGTCAGCACATGTATGTATAGATTCACATGTGGGTAAGCCGGTGTACGTCCACGTGTCAGCATGTGTAGGTATAGATGCAGGTGTGGGTACGTTGGTGTACGTTTAGGGGTCAGCGTGTTAATGTATAGATGTTGGTGTGTGTATGTCAGTGTACGTACAGATATAGGTGTGTGTGTGTGTGTGTGTGTGTGTGTGTGTGTGTGTGTTTGTGTGTGTGTGTATGTATGTATGTATATGTATAGAGGAAGGTGTGATACATACATATAACACATACATGATAGATACATACATATATCACACACACGATAGATAGGATAGATAGATAGAACACATACATACAAGATAGATACATACATACATGATAGATACATATATATACACACACACACATACGATAGATAGATAGATAGATAGATAGATAGATAGATAGATAGATAGATAGATAGATAGATAGATATCACAAACATATATGATTCATACATATATCACACACACATACATGATACATACATGAGAAAGACCTGGGATGGTGATGAGGCCAGGGCCCCCTGCTGATGTTGCGTTGAGGAAGGCAGTGTTCCAGGGCGGATGCCAGTCGGGGAGAGCGCCGCGCAGCCCGGGAAAAATACTGCTGAGGAGCTACATCTGGAAGAGCCCCTGGGAGGGAGAGTGCCACATGCCCCATCCTGCGCGGCAGACTCTGCAGGCCTGCACATGGGAAGGGAGGTCTCTGGCCACACGTACTCACCCTTCTGCTGAAGCCCCGCTGCTGTCCCCATCAGCGCTCTCCAGCGGGGAGCGGGGCCAGGATGAACCTCAACCTGTGAGAACTATCTTCATGATCAAGAGATCTCATATGCAAGATAAGTATGTGTTGGGATAGGGCTGGGGAGGGTGGCTGCTCGGGCACACCCCCGTCAAGTTAAGGAGATTTAACTGAGGAAGCACAAGGGAACTCTCGTCTGGGGACAACAACTGCAGGGAGACCACATCTTTTCAGATGAACATGGGAGGGCGGAAGGCTGCCTAATACTGAAGCACCCTCAGACATTAAACCATATGCAACAACTATTGCAAGCATTCCTGGGGGAAGGTCTGCAGCAGACGGATTTGCATACGGTGATGTCATCCAAGCAGTGGGCCAAAGTTGGCTGGAACCCTCATCTGTATATGAAAAGAGAAAAGGGGCATGCAGGGCATGGCGGCCTTTTGCGGCGCTTGGATAACCCCAAGTTTGCATTAAACACCCCCACCCTCCTTTGGTGTGGGGCTCATGTTGGCCATGCCCAAGCCCCTGAAGCATTCAAGCTGATTTCTTGCAGCAGCTGGGCACTGTAACAGCTTCAGAGCTGCTCTACAAGACAAGTAAAAGGGTGTGGGCCCTGCAGCACCACCTGTAGTTTGCATACACACATATATAGGACAGCATCTCTTATATGCCCCAGGGTCAATAAAATAGTATCCTTGTCTAGGCTATCCATCCCCTCAGATAAGGTATTTGTCCATGCCGCTACAGCACTACACACCCAGGCCGACGCAATTGCCGGTCTGAGTAAGGTACCTGAATGTGTATAAATGGACTTCAGGGTAATCTCCTGTTTGCGGTCAGCACACTCTTTGAGGGTAGCCGTATCCTGGGACGGGAGGGCTACCTTCTTGGATAAGCGTGTTAATGCTTTGTCCACCCTAGGGGAGGATTCCCATCGTAACCTATCCGTTGATGGGAAAGGATACGCCATAAGAATCCTTTTGGAAATCTGCAGTCTTTTATCTGGAGATTCCCAAGCTTTTTCACATAACTCGTTCAGCTCGTGTGAGGGGGGAAAGGTTACCTCAGGCTTCTTTCCCTTGTACATATGTACCCTCTTGTCAGCGACGGGGTTCCTCTGTGATGTGCAAAACATCTTTTATTGCCATAATCATAAATCGAATGGATTTTGCCAATTTTGGCTGTAACTTTGCATCATCGTAATCGACACTGGAGTCAGAATCCGTGTCGGTATCGGTGTCAACAATCTGGGATAGTGGGCGCTTATGAGACCCTGACAGTCCCTGCAACATAGGATCAGGCATGGGTTGAAACCCTGACTGTCCCAAAGCTTCTGCCTTGTCTAATCTTTTGTGCAATGAGTTTACACTAGCATTTAAAACATTCCACATATCCATCCAATCAGCTGTCGGCGGAGACACCACATTCATTTGCTCCCGCTCCTCTCTAATATAGCCTTCTTCCTCAGACATGTCGACACACGTGTACCGACACACTTCACACACAGGGAATGCTTTTTCTGAAGACAGTTTCCCCACAAGGCCCTTTGGAGAGACAGAGAGAGAGTATGCCAGCACACCCCCCAGCGCTATATAACCCAGGAATAAAACAGTAACTTAATGTTTGCCCAGTAGTGCTGCTGTATGTAATTTGCGAATTATGTGCCCCCCCCCCCCCTCTTTTCAACCCTCTTGTCTAACGTGGTATAAGCAGGGTAGTGCTGTGGAGAAAAAATGGCGCTGGTGAGTGCTGAGGGAGAAGCCCCGCCCCCTCGGAGGCGGGCTTCTGTCCCGCTTAAACTGTAAAATTGGTGGGGGCTTATACATATATAAAGTGCCCAGCTGTATATATGTTATATTTTTGCGAAAGAGGTTTATATTGCTGCCCAGGGCGCCCCCCCTGCGCCCTGCACCCTTACAGTGACCGGAGTATGTGAGGTGTATGGGAGCAAAGGCGCACAGCTGCAGTGCTGTGCGTTACCTCAGTGAAGATGATGAAGTCTTCTGCCGCCTCTGAAGTCTTCTTTTCTTCTCATACTCACCCGACTTCTATCTTCCGGCTCTGCGAGGGGGACGGCGGCGCGGCTCTGGGACGGACGGCGAGGGTGAGATCCTGCGTACCAATCCCACTGGAGCTAATGGTGTCCAGTAGCCTAAGAAGCAGGACCTTGCAACTCAGAGAGTAGGGCTGCTTCTCTCCCCTCAGTCCCTCGATGAGGGAGTCTGTTGCCAGCAGTGCTCCCTGAAAATTAAAAACCTAACAAAACACATTCTGTCAGAAAGCTCAGGAGAGCTCCTGAAAAGCACCCAGTCTCCACTGGGTACAGTATTGTTTTCTTTCAAAAATCCACTTCATTTTCTTTACCCTATTATTAAAATGGTAATTGACAAAAACAAACTACATTGTCACCAGAAGAGCAATACAAAATGTACAAGTGATATATTAAAATCATCTTTCCAGCTTGAATTTCAATGATGCATTGGGTCAACAATTTTGTGAGAAACATCTTCACCCTTAAATAAAGATTTTCTTAATTCCTTACCTGTGTGCTAATTAGATATCACCTTGTTTTCACATTAAACTTCCACATGAGAAAGCAGCAAGGATGCAGTGGCGTTAATGTTTCCTGGTGTCAACCTGTATTATTTCAGTAGACATTGAAATGAGGATACATCTTGCTGCCTTTCCAATGAAGCAAGTTTAATTTAGTAATAGGTGAAAAACCATCCCTACAAAGGTGTTAATCAGAGACTTGGCTTTGTGGACACTTTTCAGAGAACAAATTTGTTAGCATAAAAATAAAGCCAGAAAATGAAGAGCTGTTTAATCACGCAATTTGATTTTTTTGCCAGCATATTTCTTTTTCTCTGCAACCCACTGCTAAATTGTGCTTCCTAGATGTTTTTATAAAATCACTGAATCAAATCTAACTCTGATTGCATCAGAGAAGGCCAGGTACCCTACACCATAACAGGGGGTATGAAATTTGACTTGTCTACTTAAAGATCACCAAAATCTGATAACAAAGTCAATTACGTCCCTGGGTGGGATTGAACCACCAACCTTTTGGTTAATAGCCGTACACACTAACTGATTGCGCCACAGAGACACTTTGCAAAAGTATATACTGACAAATGCTAATAAGTATTCATCTAAAACGTTTCCTAGAAAAACTTAAAAAAGTCAATAATCTGGAGCGTTTTTGTAAGATGTTTCTTCTATCAACCAACGAAGAAACACATTGGTACTTTCCCATGATGAGTGAGTGCTTCAGGATCTCTTGCACTTACATGTGCAGCAGAGTACAGCAATGGAAGCATGCTGGGCCCATAACCCAGAGGTAGGCAGATTGAAACTATCCTCTGCTATATGCATTTTTTTGTTTGTTAATTAAAGTAATCCAAAACTGGGATTGATATTTTGGCTCTTTTATTTTTACTTAAAGTACAATAACTTTTGCCATTTTAATTTGTTTTAATAGTATATTGACAGTATTGTTTTCTTTCAAAAATCCACTCTAATTAGCACACAGGTAAGGAATTAAGAAAATCTTTATTTAAGGGTGAAGATGTTTCTCACAAAATCGTTGCCCCAATGCATCATTGAAATTCAAGCTGGAAAGATGATTTTAATATATCACTTGTACATTTTGTATTGCTCTTCTGGTGAAAATACACACAGCTCCTGGTATTTCCTTGTGGTCTCCCATCCAAGTACTAAAACCAGGACCAACACTGCTCAGCTTCCATGATCAGGAGAGATTGGGCAAATCCAGTGTGCTGTGGCTGTAGATGAGCTGGTGGTTTCTGTTACAGCTCTTCTACTTCTAACTTCTGGTACATAAAAGAATACATGTAAAAATTAAATGTACCAAGAAAATGGTGTTGGTAGTTTAAAAACACCTAAAGAATCTGATACTACCAAGCAGTCTCCCATCCATGTATTAACAAAGTCCAATACTGCTTTGCTTCAAAAATCAAATGAGATTGGGCATATCCAGTGTGGTGTGGCTTTAGATAAGCTTTGTGGTTTCTGTTAGAGCTCTTCTACTTCTAACTACTGGTACATTAATGAATATGTATAAGGTTGTAGTTTATCCAATATGCCTTTACTACCTTACCTTTCAACCCCCCCTCCCTCCCCTCTTCTCCTTATAGCTTCCTTAGTTCTCTCCTCCTCGTGTGTGCGTTATTTGTTTTCTCATACGTCCTAGAGGATGCTGGGGTCACATTAAGAACCATGGGGTATAGACGGGATCCGCAGGAGACATGGGCACTTTAAGACTTTCAAAGGGTGTGAACTGTCTTCTCCCTCTATGCCCTTCCTCCAGACTCCAGTTTTAGTATTGTGCGCAGTGATACTGGATGCACTACAGGGGAGCTCTACTGAGTTTCTCTGAAAAGACTTGTTAGTTTTTTTTATTTTCAGGGAGGCTGCTGGCAACAGTCTCCCTGCTTCGTGGGACTTAGGGGAGAGAAGTATGACCAACTTCTAGTGAGTTCAATGGCTCTGCTTCAGGCTGACAAGACACCATTAGCTCCTGAGGGTGCTGATCGCTGGGTACGCCTAGATGCACACTCCCGCAGCCTGCCGTCACCCCCTTACAGAACCAGAAGACAGGTGAGTAGCAGAAGAACAGAAGACTTCTCTTCAGTGACGGCATTCTGAGGTACCGAGCAGCGAGCGGAACGCTGCGCGCCATGCTCCCACACAAACACAGGCACTGCAGGGTGCAGGGCACGGGGGGGGGGGGGGCACCCTGGGCAGCATAAATTCCTCACAAAAGGCTGGAAAAAGTGGACATTAGTGCCTGGGCACTGTCCTTACCCCGCTAGCGTAATTAATTATTTCTGAGCGGGACAGATACGCGCCATTACAGCGGCGGGGCTTCTTCCTCACCTCACCAGAACATCTTTAGAGCATTACAAGTCTATCACTATAGAGTTTATTATTTCCCAGACTGTGTACTTTTGGCGCTGGATTGTGAGCTGAAAAATCCTCTGTGTCCCTCTGACAGATTTACTGACGGTCTGTCCCCCATAAGCCGGTGTGTCTGTGGGTACTTGGTATATGTGTGTCAACATGTCGGTGGCTGAATGTTTTTCCCAAGAGGAAACTATATTAGGAATGCAGACATATGATGGTGGCCCTGTTGGCACCACCAATAACTGACTGGGTAAATGTTTCAGTAATATCAGAGTAAGGTTGGATAAATCTGTGTCCCAGACACAGACGTAGAGAATAGATGTGATATTCATGGCTATGTTTCTTTTCCCTCAGGCCCCGCTGGGTCGCAAAAATGTTATTTTGCCCAGTTACTACACACTGATACTGACACGGATACTGATACTTATGTCGACCATAATGTTTCCTGATTAGATCCAATATTGGCAAGGAGCATTCAGTACATGATTGTGGATATTAAGGACATATTAAAATCACTGAAGACCCTGCTGTTCCTGACAAAGGGGTCTATATGTATGTATATATAGATATATAATGAAAGCTGATGTAACGTTCCTCCATCTCTGTTTGAGAAAGTCTGGGCCAGCTCGACAAGATGGTTTCAAATCCCCAAAAGGATTCTGGTTGTTTATTCATTTCCCGCCGCGGACAGAATAAAGTGGGAGTCACCCCCTGTTCTGCACGGGGCCCTGTCACAAATCCAGCGGATCGTATGCAGGAAGCTACATTATTTCTAGTTATGTAACCACGGGTACATTACTTAGACCTGCCATTACATGTGCATGGGTGAGTAGTAGTATTCAAGAATTGGTCGAATACCTTGTCATCCGATATAGATACCCTGGAGAGATGGGATACTCCTTACGTTGTATCATATCAAGGACACTGCAGCATACTTACGTGAGACTGCAAGGGATATAGGACTCTTGAGTTCACGGGCCAATTTCATGGCAGTGTCGGATAGGAGGGCATTGTGGATTCACCAAGAGAATGCTGATGCTGACTCCAAGAAGAAAGGGAGTCTCTTCCCTATGAAGGTGAAGCCTTGTTTGGTGACTGCCTAGTTAATTTGATCTCGGCAGCTCCCGCAGGTAAGTCAACCTTCTTGCCCTATGTTCCCTCCCAACGGATGAAGACGCATCATTATCTGATGCAGTCATTTCGGCCCAATAGATATGCAAGAAGTTAAGATTCCCCTTTCTTTGCAGGTAGAGGAAGGAGAAGAGAGAAGAGGTCTGCATCCTCTTCAAGATCGCAGGAGCAGAGATCATCCTCTGCTTCTGCCAAATCCACTGCATGACGCTGGGGCTCTCTTGCAGGAGCCCGCACCAGTGGGGGCACGTCTAAAACTCTTCAGTCAGTTCTGGATTCATTCGGACATGGACTCGTGTGTTTTACAAATAGTGTCCCAAGGGTACAAACTGGGGTTTCAAGATGTTCCCCCTCACCGATTGTTCAAACATTAAGTTACTGTGCTATTCCTGGGTTATATAGCGCTGGGGTATGTGCTGGCATACTCTCTCTCTGTCTCTCCAAAGGGCCTTGTGGGGGAAATGTCTTCAGTAAAAGTATTCCCTGTGTGTGTGGTGTGTCGGTGTGTCTCCACTGGGTACAGTATCAAACTGAGGTCTGGAGGAGGGGCATAGAGGGAGGAGCCAGTGCACACCCAGAACTAAAGTCTTTCTTAAAGTGCCCATGTCTCCTGCGGAGCCCGTCTATCCCCATGGTCCTTACGGAGTCCCCAGCATCCTCTAGGACGTTAGAGAAAATAGGATTTTAATTCCTACCGGTAAATCCTTTTCTCTTAGTCCGTAGAGGATGCTGGGCACCCGTCCCAGTGCGTACTGTGTCTGCAGTTATTAAATGGCCCTTAACTCCAGAACATTTATGTGGAGATGAAAACATCCAAGGAAGACTTGACCATCTTCCTTGGATGTTTTCCCCCTGTGTGACTGCTCTCCAGCCTCGGAGGGTTGCATCCGTGGTCCCTAGGATCCCGTCCTGGATCCCGAACTATCGCCCCTCTAGGTGGTGAGAACTGTGCAGCCACCAATGGAGTGAGAGTCTGGTCTTGGAAGACAGGATTATCCTCCGGTGCATGTGTAGGTGGGATCCGGACCACTTGTCCAACAGGACCCACTGGAACACTCTGGTATGGAACCTGCCAAACTGAATGGCCTCGTAGGCCGCAACCATCTTCCCCAGCAACTGAATGCATTGATGGATTAACACTCTTGCTGGTTTCAGAATTTGTTTGACCAGACTCTGGATCTCCAGAGCCTTTCCACTAGAAGAAAACCTCTTCTGTGTCCAGTATCACTCCCAAAAACAACAACCGCGTCATTGGGACCTACTGCGATTTTGGCAAGTTTAGGAGCCAACCATGTTGTTGAAGAACTGTCAGGGAGAGTAGATGTTTTGCACCAACTGGTCCCTGGATCTCGCCTTTATCAGGAGATCATCCAAGTACGGGATAATTGTGACTCCTTGCTTGCGAAGGAGGACCATCATTTCCGCCATCACCCTGGTGAAAATCCTCGGAGCCGTGGACAGACCAAACGGCAACGTCTGAAATTGGTAATGACAATCCTGAATTGCAAACCTCAGGTAGCTTGATGCAGTGGCTAAATGGGAACATATAAGTAGGCATCCTTTATGTCTACCAAAACCATGAAATCTCCTTTATCCCCCGGACTGGAGATCACTACCCTGAGAGATTCCATCTTGAAATTGAATTTCTTTAGGTAGAAATTAAGGGATTTCAGATTTAAGATTGGTCTGACTGAGCCGTCCGGCTTCTGGACCACGAAGAGGCTTGAATAAAAACCTTCTCCCTGCTGACTAAGGCTGATTTGAACAATCGGTGAGGGGGAACATCTTGAAACCCCAGTTTGTACCCTTGGGACACTATTTGTAAAACCCACGAGTCCAGGTCCGAATGAATCTAGAACTGACTGAAGAGTTTTAGACGTGCCCCCCACTGGTGCGGGCTCCTGCAAGAGAGCCCCAGCGTCATGCAGTGGATTTGGCAGAAGCAGAGGACGATCTCTGCTCCTGCGATCTTGAAGAGGCTACAGACCTCTTCCCTCTTTTCCTTCCTCTACCTGCAAAGAAAGGGGAATCTTAACTTCTTGCATATCTATTGGGCCGAAATGACTGCGTCAGATAATGATGCGTCTTCATCCGTTGAGAGGGAACATAGGGCAAGAAGGATGACTTACCTGCGGGAGCTGCCGAGATCAAATTAACTAGGCCGTCGCCAAACAAGGCTTCACCTTCATAGGGAAGAGACTCCCTTTCTTCTTGGAGTCAGCATCAGCATTCCCTTGGTGAATCCACAATGCCCTCCTATCCGAGACTGCCATGAAATTGGCCCGTGAGCACTTGTGCCCGGTGTAGGATTTTTAAATATGTGTAGTTTACTGTATGCAAGGGTTTAAAACCTTTTAGGAACTGAGATCTAAGGTGTATTACATGTAGTTTAAAAAAAACAAAAAAGGTTTATTTTATGGCAGTAGTTTCCAAACTGGGGTTCTTGCACTGGTAGCATAGTTTGGTGGTCCAGGACCAATTAAAATTATTTATACTTTATTAAATTGGCAAAACCATTCCCTCACAACATAACTGAACCTGAGGATGACATGCTATAAACACAATTTACTTAATTTTATATTTTTTTCTGAATTTCTCAATAAAAAAAACTTTGGCCTAGGGGTGCCGTGAAACAAATTTTGATACTCTAGGGCAGGGGTGTCAAACCCATGGGCCGCATGCCGCCCCCAATGCATCCTTTTGTGGCCCACAGGCCGGGGTCCGGCAGGGGTCCTTTTGTGGCAGGATCACCTTGCTTAGAGCGAGGGCAGGAGAGTGCAGCCAGAGTCTTTGCTTTCTATGTGCGGCACCATCTTCCCGAAGAGATCACCGGGAAGATAGTGCCTCTTCCACTGGCTACAGCACAGGTATACTGGGGTGGGGTAGCAAACTGGGGGCCCCAATGGGCCCCTCCAGCAGTCCCTCTACCAAAACACGTCTTTTGGTGGTTTTGCGGTGTTGTTATAACTACATGGTGACGATACTGTAGCACAGAGATTTTCAACCATTTACAACTCACGTCACACAGAACAAGATTTAAATATTGACAAGGCACACTGAAATATAATGGTGATGCATTGTGCAGTATCGTGTCCTAGGATGTCATGTCGCAGCTTCTCCATAGGTAACGCCTGAACAGGCCCGGTGACAGGGGGGACAAAGGGGACACTTGTTCAGGGCTCCAAGTATTAAGAACAGAAATAATGGGGCCACAGTGCCAATATTGCTTTTTAAAGTGTATCCACCAACTGCTCAATTTAAGCAGGAAAACAATTAACAGGCCAACTAAACCCTCCCCCCTCCTTTTACCCCATCACTTTGTCCAGTCCCTGTGGTCCATACTGTATTGCCATTATTATGCATGTTGCTGTGCTGGCCCTTTTCTGAATGTCCCTGCCACCGCCACCGAAGAGCTGGATAGCCCAGTATGAAAACCACCTGCCGGCCTCACTGACGGTCCGAGTCAAAGGCTCCATTTTTTTTAAAGATCCCTCTGCCGAGTTAAGGGGGGTTGAGGGGGCCCCAGAGATATCAGTGCACTGGGCCCCGAGATTTCTGTTGCTGGCCCTGACCCTCAGGGGCGTATCTACCCCTTGGCCAGGATGGCACTTGCCAGGGGCACCATCCAGCTGTGCCAACCGTGGCTAAGTGATAGAGTTCTGCAGTCTCGAAAGGGCGCTATGGCAATCAGCGTGGGACTGACCAATTAGACGGTGAGGGAAGGATACTGAAATTGTCCCAACCCTGTTACAGTTTGAAACGCCCCTCAACTGCTGTCCACTGCTTCACTCCTAGCTCTGCCCCTTTGAAATTATTAATCCCTACCCCCCGGTAGGCGGAGTTCTCCAGGCCCATACTCAGGAGTCACCACTGCTGTACATTATGTGCCGGTTGTAGAGGCAGAGCGGGGAACATCAGAGAACGCCACAAATTACACAGTGGGCAAGGAGATGGCTGGAGACAGCTGCACAGCCATGCCTTGCAAGTTCGAGAGAGCTGTTGAATTTCAGCACTTCAAGTCAGAGCCTGCCCCCTGCTGCCCAAGCAGTCCGTGACAGTTAGTGTCGAGGAGGGGGGGATTTGTGCATGTGTGCTATCAGTGTGTGTGTGTGGGGGGGTGGAGGATGTGTGTGACTGTGAGGGAGCTGTCAGTGTCAGTGGGGAGAGGAGCAGGAGGGAGTTGTCAGTGTGTGGAAGTGATGAGAGTTGTCAGTACTGGGGAAATGTGTGTGTGTGTGTACTAGATTTAGGAGTGTGTGTTTGTGAGAGGTTTCAGTTGGGGAATTAGAGTTCATACAGTAATTAAATGTTTTCATATTGAGAACTACATCTCCCAGCATATACAGTGTGCTGGGGATGCTAACAAGCTTTATTTAAAAGTTTAAAAAACATTGCTTTTATGACTGCAATGGTTAAAAAGGGAGAGCTATAAATCAATTTATCAGTGAATGATCGCAGTTTGAGCTGTTACATTTTACTGAACCACCTATCCCTCCACACTCACTACCTGTCCTCAGGATACATTTACCATCCCGGCAGACGGTATACCGGCGGTCATTTGACCGATGTTGGAATCCTGACACCACTTGGGAGACTGGTGCCGGCACACAGACAGCCAACATCCCGAAGGCGAGTATTGGAGGGAGGGTTAGGACCGGGGGAGCGGGTGTTAGGGAAGGCACTAGGAGGGGGGGGGGTTAGTCCTAGCTGCCACCCCCTGAGGGTTAGCCCTATCCGCCACCCCCCCAGAGGGTTAGGATTAGGTATCATGTGACTGCTGGAATCCCGAGCGCCGGATGCCATACCCAACCCCCTTTACTTTTTCAGGCATTTCTATCTCTCCTCTCTCTATGGTGTTCCGATTGCCCACTTTCCCTTGTGCTTTTCTCTCTCTCTCCTTTGTTTAGAGCATCAGTTTCTGTAGTCCACTTTATCCTTATTTTTTCCAGTGTTTCACTATCTCTCTGATGTAATGAGGATGTATGGTCTAGAGGGATCAGTAATGCATTGTACTGTATAGAGGCGTCAGGGATGTAGCGTAGGGTATAGAGGCGTCAGGGATGTAGCGTAGGTTATAGAGGCATCAGGAATGTAGCGTAGGGAATAGAGGCATCAGGGATGTAGCGTAGGGTATAGAGGCGTCAGGGATGTAGCATAGGGAATAGAGGCGTCAGGGATGTAGCGTAGGGAATAGAGGCATCAGGGATTTAGCTTAGGGAATATAGGCATCAGGGATGTACTAGCAGGTATATAGAGGTCAGTGTACTGTATAGAGGGGTCAGTAATGCAGTGATGGTTATAGAAAGGTCAGTGATGTAGTGTAGGGTATAGAGGGGTCAGTTATGTAGTGTGGGGTAAAGAGGGGTCAGTAAAGATACTAAGCTGAAGTACTTAGAACACTTCTTGAATTAAGACACAACCTGCAAGAAAAAGTATGCAATATGGGTGAAAAGGCAAATGTCAGAGGTCTGATACAAGTAACCAGCTCCACACCTTGCACCACATAGCGTTATGTTAAACTGGGATATGTTCTTTTTTGGTGTGTGTGTATGTGTGTGTGTGGGGGGGTGCCAAAGGAAATTTTTGCCATTGGCTCCTTTGGTCTAGAACCAGCCCTGATCACAAAATATTTTTGTCTAAGCAGACTGGACATTGATCAGCGTTGGCTCATTCTCAGCCCCCCGCCCAGCCTCTGCTGCCAACAGACTGCTATTAGCTAGTTAACCTTCTGCCTTCCCTATCTATGACACAGACTGCTGCTAATGCTACCAGACTGTTCCCAGTGGCTTCACACCAACAGTGAATCCCAGCCGATGATGTAGGGCAGCGTGTGGGGGAGGGGGTCAGTTGCTGTGGCTCCAACATGGTAACCGCCAATGGACTGCAATGCTTTATCGAAAGGGGGGGCGCCAGTCCCTTACTTTGCCAGGGGCGCTTGGACCCCTAGCTACACCTCTGTTGACCCTAACCGATACCCCTAAACTAACCATAATTCCTGCAGTAAAAATCCATGTTTCTATGTATATAGGGGGTCATTCCGAGTTGATCGCATGCTGCCGTTGTTCGCTGCGTAGCAATCAGTTGAAAAAAAATGGCTAATCTGTGCATGCGCATGCTCCGTAATGTGCATGCGCATCGTACGGGTACAAAGTCCATTGTGGTTTTGCACTAGTTCTAGCGATTATTCCAATCACAGAACAGGCCACAAGGAGATTGACAGAAAGAGGGCGTTTCTGGGTGGCAACTGACCGTTTTCAGGGAGTGCTTGGAAAAATGCAGGCGTGGCAGAAGAAATGCAGACGTGGCTGGGCATTCGCTGGATGGGTGTGTGACATCAAAAGCCGTCCCTCGGTTGTTAGAATCAACGCACACGAAGTGTAACTACAGTGCTGGTCTTATTTTGAAACGATTTTGCAGGCGCTCTGCTGCTCAAGTGTTCGCACTTCTCCAAAGTGAATATACACTCTCCAGTGGGCAGCGACAATGCGTTTGCATGGCTGCTAAAAACTGCTAGCGAGCAATCAACTCAGAATGACCCCCATAGTGTATTGCAAGAAAATATCTGTAAATCCAATGGTACCGTAAGTGCGGTATATACTCGCACTTCTTTGCGGGGTGAGAACATCTCCCCTAAGTGAAGTCAGCCCTATGAATAGAGTTTGTGTGATCCCTGTGCAGCAGTCACAGAAAGGGTTCATCTCTGCAGTTTGTCACTCAAATTACATTGCTGCATTTTTTTCTAGAAGTGGATCTGAGAGCTGTTACCCGCAGACCAGCTACAATAATTATCCTGGGTACTCACTAGACCAGTGGTTCTCAAACTGCACCCTGGGGTGCCTCAGGACACTTGCAGGGGTGCCTTGGATTGGTGGTCCAGGACCAATTCAAAATATTTATAGTTAGTGTTATAGGCAAAACCAGTGCTGTTGGCTGGCAATCATAACATATGTGCACAAGCAGAAGCAAATCCTGTCCCCTACCAAAGGGCCAGTGCTAGGGTGTTTGGCGCCTCCCTGCAAACTATTAATTTGGGCCCTCTCTCCAATACTTAATAAAGGGACAGTGCGCTCCTTAAAAAAAGAAGGTGTGGTATCACAAGGAAGGGGCATGGCCACACAATAGCACCCCAAATCAAAATACGCCACACAGTAGCACTATCTTATTGTCATTACACCGCATGTAATAATAATAATAATAATACCCACAGTCGCAGTGCCCTTTATACACATAACCACCATATCAGTGCAGCTTACACACATAATGCCAACAGTAGCAGTGCCCCTTCTACACATGCCCACGGTGGCAATCCTTTACATGGCAAATATCAACCTGGTTTTGCCATGTAAAGGATTGCCACTTTAAAAACAAACAATCAAACAAAAAAAAAAAAAAAACAACAGGAAAAAACACAAAATCTCTCACTTTCTGATTCTCACACCCTATTACATTCCTCTCTATATATTTAAATGTTTCTATTACTGTATGTTCCCTCTTCCCTTCTCCAAACTATACACATCAACATTTTTTAGTATTTCCAGGTAAGTTTTGTGATGTAGGCCATGCACAATTTTAGTTGCCCTAATGTATTTACAGCCTTCTGGAGATATGGCTTCTGGAACTGAACACAGGATTCTAAATGTGGCTGTACCAAGGACCTATACAGTGGCATTACAGGTTGAGTATCCCTTATCCAAAATGCTTGGGACCAGAGGAATTTTGGATATCGGATTTTTCTGTATTTTGGAATAATTGCATACCATAACGAGATATTATGGTGATGGGACCTAAATCTAAGCACAGAAGGCATTTATGTTTCATATACACCTTATACACACAGCCTGAAGGTCATTTTAGCCAATATTTTTTATAACTTTGTGCATTAAACAAAGTGTGTGTACATTCACAGAATTCATTTATGTTTCATATACACCTTATACACACAGTCTGAAGTTCATTTAATACAATATTTTTAATAACTTTGAGTATTAAACAAAGTTTGTGTACACTGAGCCATCAAAACACAAAGGTTTCACTATCTCAGTCTCACTCAAAAAAGTCCGTATTTCGGAATATTCCGTATTTCGGAATATTTGGATATGGGATACTCAACCTGTATTACTTTTTTCTGCTACTGGTTCTTTAACCTATGCAAACAAGCATCTGACTTGCCTTTCCTATTGCTTTGTTACATTGCTTACCTGAAATAGTAATACTTAGATAGCTTTCCTCTTGCCATTATAATGCCCTTAATATTATAGTTAGCCTTTGCATTTTTGAGACGTGTATGATTTTGCATTTTTTGGCATTAAATGTTGCCATGTTCTTGACCATTCCTCTAGTCCAGGGGCGGAACTGCCAGAGACAACGGAGTCAGTTGCCGCCGGGCTCCAGCCCTAAAGGGGCTTCCTCCATTGCCCCCCGGCTGTTACGTGCCCTTCCTACTAAATAGACAAAGGCGCTACCAGCAGGGTCTCGCAGTTTGTACATTCCATGCCGTAACACCCTTCTTTCCACCCTCACAATGAAGCTATTGGTACTTTGCAAAAAAAAAAATTATTAGCATTGCAACTCAGCAGATCAATGCAGTGTGCAGCCACACACTCCATATATCTGCTCAGCCACAAAGCTGATTATTTCTTCACAAAGTACAAGGTGAGCTCCAAATAGAATTCTCTAGCTTAGATTATACCTTTCTATGCAAGGGTAAATAGCTCAATTGTTTGACTGCAATGCCACAGGAAATGGTTTGGATCCAAGACAGTGTGACTGAATAATAAAGAAACCTTAAGATGAGTTCATGAATGTTGTATAAGTATTAGTGAGAGAAGGGGTCAGGAGCATGCTAGGCTGCAAAAAATAAGGTAGGCTGCAAGTGAAAGTAATGATCTCCTATATATTTTCCCAGATCTGTCACTCTGTGTGGCTAACTCTGGGGGAAGTCACAGCAATGGGCGGAGACGGCAACTGCAGGACGATACACCAGTGCCAGCAGCAGACCGTAACAAAGTGACAGATCAGGGAGAATATATAGGAGGTAGGGAGGTGGCCATGGTACATGGCTGGCCAAGGGACACTAGCTCATGTACCCCTTTACCACTGAGGCTGGCCACCAAGGATGGACCTGTCACCAGTGCACATGCAATAACCTCTTCTGCTGCCCTCTTTGCAACTCAGATTGCCCAGTGCTCCCCTTCGCTAACAGTCCACAAAGTTTCCCCATCTCACGATCTGCCTCCTCACCCCCACTTTCATCTCTACAGCACACGCGCATATCATACAAGATCCCATCATGCGTACGTAGGTCTGAAATGCAAGAGGGAGGTTGGGGGGAGATTGGCATGCGCCAGCAACACCACACAGCTCACTGTGACCACAGTGGAGAGGCGCTGCAACAGGACAATACACCAACCTCGGAGCAAGGAACTGCGTCGGTCAGGAGGAGAACTATTTCAATAGCATAAAAAGGTTAATGCGTCCCACCCTATGGACACCAGACTCATCAAGTCACTGTTGCCAGAGTCTCATACAATGACTCTGAACCTCTAAGCACACTATTTGACTGTCCACAACCTGCTGTGCCTATTAACCATCTCCTCCACCACCCTCAACACTGACCCACACATCATTCACCCACAAAGATACAATAAAGGTAGTTTGGATAAATTAGCTAAATGAAATGGATTTAACCAATTTATCTAAATGACCATTTTTGGATGTTTTCCAGTGTTTGTGAACAAATGGTCAATTGTAATTTGCTGCCACATATTAGCATAATTTTGTTTCAACTAGAAAAAAAAATTGGACAGATAATCTAAGTGTGGATCCAGTTTAAAGGTCCGTATTCACGGCCCGATTTTGGGGAGAGATGTGTACTGAGCGAACTGCTCAGCACACATCTCTCCCCCCGCTCAGCACAGCGTGATGTGTGCTGAGCGTACGGGGGGTGGGGGTGGCGCTCATTTCACCCCCTGTGTAGGGCATTCTGTGTGTATCCAGCTTAACAGGTGTGAGCATCATACAACTACTGACTTGCGAGTAACTATACAGCAGCTCCATACCTTGTGACTTGAAGAAACACTAGTTAACCCCGGGAATGCTGCAGTCAAAGCAACAATTCCTCTTCTTCAATTACCATTTTAATAATAGGGTAAAGAAAATGAAGTGGATTTTTGAAAGAAAATAATACTGTCAATATACTATTAAAACAAATTAAAATGGTAAAAGTTATTGTACTTTAAGTAAAAATAAAAGAGACAAAATATCAATCCCAGTTTTGGATTACTTTAATTAACAAAAAAAATGCATATAGCAGAGGATAGTTTCAATCTGCCTACCTCTGGGTTATGGGCCCAGCATGCTTCCATTGCAGTACTCTGCTGCACATGTAAGTGCAAGAGATCCTGAAGCACTCACTCATCATGGGAAAGTACCAATGTGTTTCTTCGTTGGTTGATGGAAGAAACATCTTACAAAAACTCTCCAGATTATTGACTTTTTAAAGTTTTTCTAGGAAACGTTTTAGATGAATGCTTATTAGCCTTTGTCAGTATGGACTTTTGCAAAGTGTCTCTGTGGCGCAATCGGTTAGTGTGTTTGGCTATTAACCAAAAGGTTGGTGGTTCAATCCCACCCAGGGACGTAATTAACCTTGTGATCAGATTTTGGTGATATTTAAGTAGACAAGTCAAAATTTCAAACCTCCTCTTATGGTGTAGGGTACATGGCCTTCTCTGATGTAATCAGAGTTAGATTTGATTCAGTGATTTTATAAAAAACAGCTAGGAAGCACAATTTAGCAGTGGGTTGCAGAGAAAAAAAATATGCTGGCAGAAAAATCCAATCGAGTGATTAAACAGCTCTTCATTTTCTGGCTTTATTTTTATGCTAACGAATTTGTTCTCTGAAAAGTGTCCACAAAGCCAAGTCTCTGATTAACACCTTTATAAGGATGGTTTTTCACCTATTACTAAATTAAACTTGCTTCATTGGAAAGGCAGCAAGATGCATCCTCATTTCAATGTCTACTGAAATAATACAAGTTGACACCAGGAAACATTAACGCCACTGCATCCTTGCTGCTTTCTCATGTGGAAGTCTGTTTAATGTGAAAACAAATGTGTGTGTTTTTTTCAACCTGGAAGCCCAACATCGATTAAGATCGATCTTAAATAGACCCCTGGGTTTTAAGGATAACCATGGTTGAGTCCAATGGTTAATTCACATTGACCGAAGTTCTAATTAAGTCACCTGTGCTCAAGCATGATATCCTTAAAATCTGGATTGCAATGACAGCATTTTGGAACTATGCCTAAGGGTTTAATTTTTACATTTATCCACTGACAATAAATCTACCTACAATATCCCTGTAACTGTTATGATTACAGTATTTCACTAAATAATTTAATTTGCTGAACCTTCTGTAAAAAGAAATATTAAGCTGCTGTAATTCCCAGATGCAGCAAATTTGTTAGCTAGTGGGCAAAACCATGTGCACTGCAGGGATGGGGGGGGGGGGCAGATATAACATTTGCAGAGAGATTTAGGTGGGTTATATTGTTTGTGTGCAGGGTAAATACTGGCTGTTTTGTTTTTACACTGCAATTTAGATTTCAGTTTGAACACACCGCACCAAAATCTAACTCTCTCTGCACATATTATACACCCCCCCCCCCCCTGCAGTGTACATGGTTTTAGCTAATAAATTTGCTGCTGTGATCAGATCTGAGTTAAGCCCTATGTATTTAGCACTGGCAAAGGGTTAGAGGCCTTGCTGTAGAGCTCACACCTTTCTTATCATGCATTGTAATATTTCCTATGTCCTGATGTTGTGCTCTCTGCTCCATCCAAGTAAACAGCAATGTAGCATGGCTATCAAAGAGCGTGAAGATTGCAGATTTCCTGGGATTAATGCTAAGGAATGCTATTCCAGAGGCTGCTGCTTTAATTCAAGTGTCACTGGGGTTAAATGGTGTTTTTACCTTAAAAACACAGGTAGAGTATATAGTACAGTGGTAAAGTGGGAGCATGTAGTGCTATTGATTACAGATTTGATGGAGCTTAAACATGGATAAGGTCCATGGCTCTAAGAGTTTATCTTGTGTATCCTTTATTCTTAGTCATGGTCAGATAAGATTAGAAAATACCATTTAAGTGGAAATTTCCTGTTAGCTGTTTTTCAGTTTGCTCAACTGTCTGATTAACTGGTCCTAAAAAAGGACCAAAGGAGCTAAATTGCCCTGTGATCTAGCTAAATTGCCCCAGTTAAAAAAAAAACTAAGCTGCTGTAATTCCTGGATGTTTCCTTACTGCATCAACAGGAAGTGACAAGAAACAATGTAATGTGGAACCGTACAGCAGAAGGGATTGCGGCTACCCCACAATAAGTGCAGCGGAATGTAAGAAGAGGCATATACAGTGTGGTGTGGCTGTAGATGAGCTTAGTGGTTTCTGTTAGAGTTCTTCTACTTCTAACTACTCGTACATAAATGAGTAAGCCGCCGATTTATTAAACCTGGTGAAATGATAATTTGCATGGTGATAAAGTACCAGCCAATCAGCTCCTAATTGCCATGTCACAGGCTGGGTTTGAAAAATGACAGTTAGGAGCTGACTGGCTGGTACTTTATCACCTTGCACTTTATCAGTTCACCAGGCTTAATAGATCTGCCCCAATGTTTCAAAATGGAATGCATCAAGAGAACGGTGTTGGTAGTATAAAACTACCTACAGCACCTGGTATTCCCAGGTGGTCTCACATCCAAGAACAAACCAGGCCTAAAATCAGGTGATATTGGGCATATACAGTGTGGTGTGGCTGTAGATGAGCTTAGTGGTTTCTGTTAGAGTTCTTCTACTTCTAACTACTCGTACATAAATGAGTAAGCAGCCGATTTATTAAACCTGGTGAAATGATAATTTGCATGGTGATAAAGTACCAGCCAATCAGCTCCTAATTGCCATGTCACAGGCTGGGTTTGAAAAATGACAGTTAGGAGCTGACTGGCTGGTACTTTATCACCTTGCACTTTATCAGTTCACCAGGCTTAATAGATCTGCCCCAATGTTTCAAAATGGAATGCATCAAGAGAACGGTGTTAGTATTGTAAAAATACACACAGCTCCTGGTATTTCCTTGTGGTCTCCCATCCAAGTACTAAAACCAGGACCAACACTGCTCAGCTTCCATGATCAGGAGAGATTGGGCAAATCCAGTGTGCTGTGGCTGTAGATGAGCTGGTGGTTTCTGTTACAGCTCTTCTACTTCTAACTTCTGGTACATAAAAGAATACATGTAAAAATTAAATGTACCAAGAAAATGGTGTTGGTAGTTTAAAAACACCTAAAGAATCTGATACTACCAAGCAGTCTCCCATCCATGTATTAACAAAGTCCAATACTGCTTTGCTTCAAAAATCAAATGAGATTGGGCATATCCAGTGTGGTGTGGCTTTAGATAAGCTTTGTGGTTTCTGTTAGAGCTCTTCTACTTCTAACTACTGGTACATTAATGAATATGTATAAGGTTGTAGTTTATCCAATATGCCTTTACTACCTTACCTTTCAACCCCCCCTCCCTCCCCTCTTCTCCTTATAGCTTCCTTAGTTCTCTCCTCCTCGTGTGTGCGTTATTTGTTTTCTCATACGTCCTAGAGGATGCTGGGGTCACATTAAGAACCATGGGGTATAGACGGGATCCGCAGGAGACATGGGCACTTTAAGACTTTCAAAGGGTGTGAACTGTCTCCTCCCTCTATGCCCCTCCTCCAGACTCCAGTTTTAGTATTGTGCGCAGTGATACTGGATGCACTACAGGGGAGCTCTACTGAGTTTCTCTGAAAAGACTTGTTAGTTTTTTTTATTTTCAGGGAGGCTGCTGGCAACAGTCTCCCTGCTTCGTGGGACTTAGGGGAGAGAAGTATGACCAACTTCTAGTGAGTTCAATGGCTCTGCTTCAGGCTGACAGGACACCATTAGCTCCTGAGGGTGCTGATCGCTGGGTACGCCTAGATGCACACTCCCGCAGCCTGCCGTCACCCCCTTACAGAGCCAGAAGACAGGTGAGTAGCAGAAGAACAGAAGACTTCTTCTTCAGTGACGGCATTCTGAGGTACCGAGCAGCGAGCGGAACGCTGCGCGCCATGCTCCCACACAAACACAGGCACTGCAGGGTGCAGGGCACGGGGGGGGGGCACCCTGGGCAGCATAAATTCCTCACAAAAGGCTGGAAAAAGTGGACATTAGTGCCTGGGCACTGTCCTTACCCCGCTAGCGTAATTAATTATTTCTGAGCGGGACAGATACGCGCCATTACAGCGGCGGGGCTTCTTCCTCACCTCACCAGAACATCTTTAGAGCATTACAAGTCTATCACTATAGAGTTTATTATTTCCCAGACTGTGTACTTTTGGCGCTGGATTGTGAGCTGAAAAATCCTCTGTGTCCCTCTGACAGATTTACTGACGGTCTGTCCCCCATAAGCCGGTGTGTCTGTGGGTACTTGGTATATGTGTGTCAACATGTCGGTGGCTGAATGTTTTTCCCAAGAGGAAACTATATTAGGAATGCAGACATATGATGGTGGCCCTGTTGGCACCACCAATAACTGACTGGGTAAATGTTTCAGTAATATCAGAGTAAGGTTGGATAAATCTGTGTCCCAGACACAGACGTAGAGAATAGATGTGATATTCATGGCTATGTTTCTTTTCCCTCAGGCCCCGCTGGGTCGCAAAAATGTTATTTTGCCCAGTTACTACACACTGATACTGACACGGATACTGATACTTATGTCGACCATAATTGTTTCCTGATTAGATCCAATATTGGCAAGGAGCATTCAGTACATGATTGTGGATATTAAGGACATATTAAAATCACTGAAGACCCTGCTGTTCCTGACAAAGGGGTCTATATGTATGTATATATAGATATATAATGAAAGCTGATGTAACGTTCCTCCATCTCTGTTTGAGAAAGTCTGGGCCAGCTCGACAAGATGGTTTCAAATCCCCAAAAGGATTCTGGTTGTTTATTCATTTCCCGCCGCGGACAGAATAAAGTGGGAGTCACCCCCTGTTCTGCACGGGGCCCTGTCACAAATCCAGCGGATCGTATGCAGGAAGCTACATTATTTCTAGTTATGTAACCACGGGTACTTTACTTAGACCTGCCATTACATGTGCATGGGTGAGTAGTAGTATTCAAGAATTGGTCGAATACCTTGTCATCAGATATAGATACCCTGGAGAGATGGGATACTCCTTACGTTGTATCATATCAAGGACACTGCAGCATACTTACGTGAGACTGCAAGGGATATAGGACTCTTGAGTTCACGGGCCAATTTCATGGCAGTGTCGGATAGGAGGGCATTGTGGATTCACCAAGAGAATGCTGATGCTGACTCCAAGAAGAAAGGGAGTCTCTTCCCTATGAAGGTGAAGCCTTGTTTGGTGACTGCCTAGTTAATTTGATCTCGGCAGCTCCCGCAGGTAAGTCAACCTTCTTGCCCTATGTTCCCTCCCAACGGATGAAGACGCATCATTATCTGATGCAGTCATTTCGGCCCAATAGATATGCAAGAAGTTAAGATTCCCCTTTCTTTGCAGGTAGAGGAAGGAGAAGAGAGAAGAGGTCTGCATCCTCTTCAAGATCGCAGGAGCAGAGATCATCCTCTGCTTCTGCCAAATCCACTGCATGACGCTGGGGCTCTCTTGCAGGAGCCCGCACCAGTGGGGGCACGTCTAAAACTCTTCAGTCAGTTCTGGATTCATTCGGACATGGACTCGTGTGTTTTACAAATAGTGTCCCAAGGGTACAAACTGGGGTTTCAAGATGTTCCCCCTCACCGATTGTTCAAACATTAAGTTACTGTGCTATTCCTGGGTTATATAGCGCTGGGGTATGTGCTGGCATACTCTCTCTCTGTCTCTCCAAAGGGCCTTGTGGGGGAAATGTCTTCAGTAAAAGTATTCCCTGTGTGTGTGGTGTGTCGGTACGCGTGTGTCGACATGTCTGAGGAAGAAGGCTATATTAGAGAGGAGCGGGAGCAAATGAACGTGGTGTCTCCGCCGACACCTGATTGGATGGATATGTGGAATGTTTTAAATGCTAGTGTAAACTCATTGCACAAAAGATTAGACAAGGCAGAAGCTTTGGGACAGTCAGGGTCTCAACCAATACCTAATCCTATGTCGCAGGGACTGTCAGGGTCTCATAAGCGCCCACTATCCAGATGTTGACACAGATACCGACACGGATTCTGACTCCAGTGTCGATTACGATGATGCAAAGTTACAGCCAAAATTGGCAAAATACATTTGATATATGATTATGGCAATAAAAGATGTTTTGCACATCACAGAGGAGCCCCCTATCCCTGACAAGAGGGTACATATGTACAAGGGAAAGAAGCCTGAGGTAACCTTTCCCCCCTCACACGAGCTGAACGAGTTATGTGAAAAAGCTTGGGAATCTCCTGGAGATTTCCAAAAGGATTCCCCTTTCCCATCAACGGATAGGTTACGATGAGAATCCTCCCCTTGGGTGGACAAAGCATTAACACGCTTATCCAAGAAGGTAGCCCTCCCGTCCCAGGATACGGCTACCCTCAAAGAGTCTGCTGACCGCAAACAGGAGATTACCCTGAAGTCCATTTATACACATTCAGGTACCTTACTCAGACAGGCAATTGCGTCGGCCTGGGTGTGTAGTGCTGTAGCGGCATGGACGGATACCCTAGATAAGGCTACTATTTTATTGCCCCTGGGGCATATAAGAGATGCTGTCCTATATATGTGTGTATGCAAACTACAGGTGGTGCTGCAGGGCTCACACCCTTTTACTTGTCTTGTAGAGCAACTCTGGAGCTGTTACTGGGTCCAGCTGCTGCAAGAAATCAGCTTGAATGCTTCAGGGGCTTGGGCATGGCCAACATGAGCCCCACACTGATGGGGGTGTATAAAGCGATCTAGGGGTCAGCCAAGCGCAACCCCACAAAGGCCGCCATGCCCTGCGTGACCATTTTCTCTTTTCATATGCAGACGAGGGTTGCAGCCAACTATGCCCATTGCTTGGATGACATCACCGTATGCAAATCCGTCTGCTGCAGACCTTTCCCCAGGAATGCTTGTACTAGTTGTTGCATATGGTTTGATGTTTGAGGGTGCTTCAGTATTAGGCAGCCTTCCGCCCTCTCATGTTCATCTGAAAATATGTGGTCTCCCTGCAGTTCCCTTGTGCTTCCTCAGTTGAATCTCCTTAACTTGACGGGTGTGTGCCCGAGCAGCCGCCCTCCACAGCCCTATCCCAGCACATGCTTTTCTTGCGTATGAGATCTCTTGATCATGAAGATAGTTCTCACAGGGTGAGGTTCATCCATTACATTTTAAAGTAGGAAGGTACAAATTACATATTCAAATTACATATATGTGCTGGATTCAAATGTTTTCCCCCCTTCCTTTCTCAATTGTGCCCATCAGCAGCTATTCTAATGTTGCTGCCAATGGGTGTGACACATTCATTTCTTCTGTGGGGTACACTGGACTCCACAAGGATTCACATTGGGGTGTAGAGTAGGATCTTGATCTGAGGCACCAACAGGCTCAAAGCTTTTGACTGTTCCCAAG
Source organism: Pseudophryne corroboree (assembly GCF_028390025.1). Taxonomy (NCBI): domain Eukaryota; kingdom Metazoa; phylum Chordata; class Amphibia; order Anura; family Myobatrachidae; genus Pseudophryne; species Pseudophryne corroboree. The sequence goes on from NW_026968559.1 coordinate 739,134, forward strand.
ATGCTCAGCGCCCCCTACTCTATAACGCTTCCATGAACAGGGAGCTCAGTTTGTAGTTGGTGCCTTCAGTAGCAGGCCACTTAAGAGGGGGCTGCCTCAGGCAGCCTATTCTTAGCTATTAATTTTGACAAGAAAAGAAGAACTTTTTTTTATAAGAATCTACAAGGGCTGCAGCAGGCTAGGTCTAATAGACATCTTTACTGCAGCTCCATCACTCCCAGCGGCGCAGTATACTCCCGCGCCCTGGTTGCTGGGTCACTGCAGCGGAGGCTCCGGTTTCTTCCTAAGGTAAGTCACACACACACCGCCCTCCGGGATCACGAGGCCGCTGATGAAAGGGAGGTAAGGGACTTCTGTGCCCACACTATACCGTGATCCAGCGTGGCTGTAGGGGGCGGGCCATGTGCGCACTGGCGTGGACACTGATTACTGGGCAGCTGCTCCACTAGCCACCAGGGACAGTTAAGGAGCACAGCTCTGGGGGGGTTTTCTCTTATATTAACCCCATTTTGTACTACCCGCAGTGCATTGTGATAGGTAATAGAGCCTGATTCAGGTTGGATTGCAATCGCAATAAGCAGTCCAACTGCAAAAATTGCTAAGAGCATACGCATGCGCCTGCATTTTCTGCGGCACCCCGCAGTTAATGCGATCGCCTCTGACTGTCAATCAGTGCTGGGGGGGGGGGGGGGGTCAGCAACACTCCATTTCCAAGTCGGAGATGGAGCGGTGCGTGGGCAGGGCTTCAAAATGGGGTCGGCAACGGAGAAACAGGAGGCGTGGTCAGAGCGGTTGTATGACATCACATGCAGCAGCTGCGATCACAAAAATGGTGGCGGCTTCCTGCGCACACATACAGTCTGCACCAACAGGAGGCTAACCCATTTTTTATGATCACGCTAAACTGCTCTGCGACTGCAATTTCAGCGTGGTCAAGAAGGGAGGCGGCATGCTGGGTGGCCCCAGCATGCGAACCAAAGGATTGCAAATTCTGTTACTTAGCAGAATTTGCAATCCTTACTGAATTAGGCCCATTGATTACAAAATTTATTTGTAAATATTTGAAGTTTTTCTTCAGGGACTAACACAAAAGATGCTTGGGGCTACTAACACATGGGTAAGCCACGTAAAGCTTCCCATGGGTCAGTGGCATCACAACGGGGTTGCGGCCCACACCCGAGTGTCACCCGCCAAGGGGGGTGACACCAAAGTGCCGGCTCCTCTTCAGTGACAGAATATGGGTGTTTCACTGTGACATTACGTGCAACACCCAGTTTCTGTCACTGTGCAGGAGCCAGCACCACTCACACACTAGTCCCCGGGTGCAGCACTCAACCACCGGGATACCCGGAGCAACAAAATGGAGATTCAGGCCAACAGGCCACACCCCTACCTATGAGACCATGCCTCCATTTTACCATTGCGCTGCTTATCTGCGCGCACTGCATTACAATCTCCCTCGCTGCCTCTCTGGGTGTCACCAATGATAGTGACACCTTTGCCATGCTTGTAGCAGCTGGTCCTAAGATCTACGCCTCCAGCCCTGAGTGTTTGCCCTTGTGACTTGTTGATCATCATAGCGAAGCAGATTCTTACAGAAAACTGCAGGGGCTTAGATTGAAAAGAAAAACATTGATGAACCCATCATTTCAGCAACAGGGTCTGCCACACGGCTGACTGAAATGACTGGTTGGTTTGGACCCCCACCAAAAAAGAAGCAATCAATCTCTCCTTGCACAAACTGGCTCTACAGAGGCAAGATGTCCACCTCATCATCCTCCGATTCCTCACCCCTTTCACTGTGTACATCGCCCTCCTCACAGATTATTAATTCGTCCCCACTGGAATCCACCATCTCAGATCCCTGTGTAATTTCTGGAGGCAATTGCTGGTGAATGTCTCCACGGAGGAATTGATTATAATTCATTTTGATGATCATCATCTTCTCCACATTTTCTGGAAGTAACCTCGTACGCCGATTGCTGACAAGGTGAGCGGCTGCACTAAACACTCTTTTGGAGTACACACTGGAGGGAGGGCAACTTAGGTAGAATAAAGCCAGTTTGTGCAAGGGCCTCCAAATTGCCTCTTTTTCCTGCCAGGTGCCTACCTGGATGCTGTCACTCATATAATCCTCCACCATTCTTTCAAAGGTGACAGAATCATATGCAGTGACAGTAGACGACATGTCAGTAATCGTTGCCAGGTCCTTCAGTCCGGACCAGATGTCAGCACTCACTCCAGACTGCCCTGCATCACCGCCAGCGGGTGGGCTCGGAATTCTTAGCCTTTTCCTCGCACCCCCAGATGCAGGAGAATGTGAAGGAGGAGCTGTTGACGGGTCACGTTCCGCTTGACTTGACAATTTTCTCACCAGCAGGTCTTTGAACCTCTGCAGACTTGTGTCTGCTGGAAAGAGAGATACAATGTAGGTTTTAAATCTAGGATCGAGCACGGTGGCCAAAATTTATTGCTCTGATTTCAACAGATTGAATCCTGGTTAAGCGAATTAAGGGCTCCATCCACAAGTCCCACATGCCTAGCGGAATCGCTCTGTTTTAGCTCCTCCTTCAATGTCTCCAGCTTCTTCTGCAAAAGCCTGATGAGGGGAATGACCTGACTCAGGCTGGCTAGGAAGGATGTAACGTTAAAACATTACACCGTATATGGCGAAATTATGTTTCTTGGTGTGAGGCCAGGAATGCTCCTACGGAAGAATTCCATCTGGGCCGTTTCCTTCACTTCCTACAAACTGGAGTGAATTTGGGCCTAAAATTAGGCTCTATTAAGGTCCAGATTTCGGCCTTATCCATTTTCTTTCAAAAAGAATTGGCTTCTCTTCCAGAAGTTCAGACTTTTGTAAAAGGAGTGCTGCATATTCAGCCTCCTTTTGTGCCTCCGGTGGCACCTTGGGACCTTAACGTGGTGTTAAGTTTTCTAAAATTACACTGGTTTGAACCACTTAAAACAGTGGAGTTAAAATATCTCACATGGAAGGTGGTCATGTTATTAGCCTTGGCTTCGGCTAGGCGAGTGTCGGAATTAGCGGCTTTGTCACATAAAAGCCCATATTTGGTATTCCATGTGGATAGAGCGGAATTGCAGACCCGTCCTCAATTCCTACCAAAAGTGGTCTCATCTTTTCATATGAACCAACCTATTGTGGTGCCTGTGGCTACGCGTGACTTGGAGGATTCCGAGTTACTTGATGTGGTTAGGGCTTTGAAAATTTACGTGGCCAGGACGGCTAGAGTCAGGAAAACTGAAGCGCTGTTTGTCCTGTATGCAACCAACAAGATTGGTGCCCCTGCTTCAAAGCAGGCTATTGCTCGCCGGATTTGTAACACGATTCAGCAAGCGCATTCTATGGCTGGATTGCAGTTACTGAAATCAGTCAAGGCCCATTCCACGAGGAAAGTGGGCTCTTCTTGGGCGGCTGCCCGAGGGGTCTCGGCACTACAGCTGTGTCAAGCTGCTACTTGGTCGGGTTCACACACCTTTGCAAAATACTATAAGTTTGATACCCTGGCTGAGGAGGAACTCATGTTTGCTCAATCGGTGCTGCAGAGTCATCCGCACTCTCCCGCCCGTTTTGGAGCATTGGTATAATCCCCATGGTCCTTACGGAGTCCCCAGCATCCTCTAGGACGTTAGAGAAAATAAGATTTTAAACCTACTGGTAAATCTTTTTCTCGTAGTCCGTAGAGGATGCTGGGCGCCCGTCCCAAGTGCGGACTACTTCTGCAATACTTGTATATAGTTATTGCTTCAATAAGGGTTATGTTATAGTTGCATCGGTCCTGCACTGATGCTATGTTGTTTTTTCATACTGATAACTGGGTAGTTTATCACAAGTTATACGGTGTGATTGGTGTGGCTGGTATGAATCTTGCCCTGGATTAACAAAATCCTTTCCTCATACTGTCCGTCTCCTCTGGGCACAGTTTCTCTAACTGTGGCATAGAGGGAGGAGCCAGTGCACACCCAGAACTAAAGTCTTTCTTAAAGTGCCCATGTCTCCTGTGGAGCCCGTCTATCCCCATGGTCCTTACGGAGTTCCCAGCATCCTCTACGGACTACGAGAAAAAGATTTACCGGTAGGTTTAAAATCTTATTTTCTACTTTATTCTTTTCTATCCTAGTTTATTACGACCAACTCTCATCCAAGGAGTTTGATATTCTACTACCTGCATGCAATTTAAATTGCTTAAATTGTTTATATGGTTGATTTGTCCTTCACAATCCATAATCTGCAACTTGGATGTACTTGTGTCATTGAAAATCTTATAATAAAAATGTATATACAGATACTCAACCTGTATATTGAAAAAAAAAAAAAGTTATAAGACATATGCATTCAATATTTGAAGAAACAAAATAAAATAAAGCTATCTATTGGGTTTCACTAACAAGCACATTGGAAGACTTGACTACTGTTAAAAGACATGCATTACATGGTATAGAGCCACAAACCACAATGTAGTAAAATAAAAACAAACTTACATGTGTATCAAACCTATGTGAGGCTTACATTGATAGTGCAAGATCAACACTCTATCAACTGTGCAAACTAGACTGCACATAAATGCCATAAAATTTATCTGAGATTTTAGTAAATAAGGCCCGTTGCTGTCCGGGTCACGCAGCCGTCACGGCCCGCCCCCATACGGTCCGGTCATGTCTGCGTTGTCCTGACTGTGCCCCCAAAATGGCGGCACAACGCCGCTGGCCCGACTCCTCCTGCCCAGTGACCGCCTCTGCCTGTCAATCAGGCAGAGGCGCTCATTGGGCAGAGATGCTGATCGCATCTCTGGCATGTGCCGGTGCACTGCGGCACCAGCACACACGCACTTCAGACCTGATCTCCTGTTGTGTGAATATGCACAGCAGGGATCAGGTCTGAATTAGGCCCTATATACAGCTGTCAGTAAGGCAGGGATGTGCTGCTGCCAGTGAGGCAGGGATGTGCTGCTGGTAGTGAAGCAGTGATGTGCTGCTGTCAGCGAAGCAGTGCTGTGCTGCTGTCAGCGAGACAGGGATGTGCTGCTGTCAGCGAGGCAGGGATGTGCTGCTGTCAGCGAAGCAGGGATGTGCTGCTGTCAGCGAAGCAGGGATGTGCTGCTGTCAGCGAGGCAGGGATGTGCTGCTGTCAGCGAGGCAGGGATGTGCTGCTGTCAGCGAGGCAGGGATGTGCTGCTATAAGTGAGGTAGGGATGTGCTGCTGTCATTGAAGCAGGAATGTGCTGCTGCAGTGAGGCAGAGATATGCAGCCCACTATCTCCCTATCACCCCTGCCTGAGTCACACACTTTCCCTGTCACCCCTGCCTCAGTTACCCACTATCTCCCAGTCACCGCTGCCTCAGTCAACCACTATATCTGCGATCCCTGCCTCAGTCACCCACTATACCAGTCACCCCTGCTTTAGTCACCCACTGTCACCCTATCACCCCTGCTTCAGTCACCCACTATCCCTGTCAACCCTGCCTCAGTCACCCACTATCTCCCAGTCACCCCTGCCTCAGTCAGCCACTATCCCTGTCACCCCTGCCTCAGTCTCTTACTGTCCCTGTCACCCCTGCCACAGTCATCCACTATCTCCCTATCACCCCTGCCTTAGTCATTTATTATACCTGTCACCCACTTTCTTCCCATACTTACCCAACCCCTTCCTATCACCCCTCCCTCAGTAACCCACTATCTCCCTGTCACCCACTATCTCCCAGTCACCCCGGCCTCAGTCACCCACTATCTCCCACTCATACATGCTTCAGTCACCCACTATCTCCCAGTCATCCCTGCCTCAGTCACCTACTGACACCAGTGCTGACATTTCAGCTGCGGCCTCTCCACTCTCCAGCATGAACGTCCTGACGACTGAGGAAATCCGCTTCCTAGTTGAGGACTCCGGGAATGAACACTGCCGATATTGCTGTCAGATGACTTTCTACCCAACGGAGGATTTTTGATACTTCCAGCTTTGCCATGCAGTTTCGAGTGCCGCCTTGATGATTTGTGTACACTACCGTGGTGGCGTTGTCAGATTGTACTTGAACAGGCCTGTTCTGTACTAGAGGCAGGGCCAGTGTCAATTAATTGAACACTGCCTGCAATTCCAGAATGTATATCAGGAGGAGAGATTCCTCCCTGGTCCACCGACCCTGGAGAAAGTGTTGCTCCAACACCATGGCCCAGCCCAAAAGACTGGCATCCATTGTCAGGAGGACACAGTTGGAGATCCAGAAGGGATGGCCCCTGCTCAACTGTTGGTCCTGTAGCCACCAGCTCAGTGTCAGACGAACCTCCGGAGTCAAGGAGATCATTTGAGACATCATCCGATGAGGCAGGCCGTCCCACTTGGAGAGGATTAACCTCTGCAGAGGGCGGTAATGAAATTGAGCGTACTCTACCATATCGAAAGCCGACACCATGAGGTCTAGTACTTCGCTGTGTGTATCAACACTCTTGGGCGAGAGAGGACGATACTGTCCTGAATTTTCAGGACTTTCTCTGGAGACAGAAACAATTGTTGGCTGTGTGTGTCCAGCAGTGCCCCTAGGTGCACAATGTTCCGAGCAGGGACCAGCGAGGACTTTTTTCAGTTGATGAGCCACCCGTGGACTTTTAGGAATTGGACTGCCAGTTCCAGATAACTGTGGAGAACCTCTTGGGAGTTCACCAGGATCAGCAAGTCGTCCAGATTTGGCAGGATCCTGATTCTCTGATGGTGAAGGGTCGTCATCACGGCCATGACCTTGGTGAATATCCGAGGTGCCGTGGCCAAACCAGAAGGCAGGACTTGAAATCCAAAAACAAACCAGGCACAACACTGCTTAGCTTCCATCATCAGATGAGATTGGACCAGTGGCGTAACTACTGCCTCCGCAGTCCTCGCGGTGGCTTGGGGGCGAGGGGCTGCGGGTGCGCCACTGATTTACAACAGACTGACATGCGGACGAGCGTCCGCATGTCAGTCTGCAGTCTCCTTCCCTCCGCCGCTTTTTGGAGGGACACGGAGGGCACACAGCGCGCCTCCCTGTGTCCCTCCTGCTGCATCATCTCCGGTGGCCGCGGGTCTAATAGGGGGAAGTGCCGTCCGTGAGCTCTGATTGGCTCACGAACCGGCACTTCCCCCTATTAGACCCGCGGCCGCCGGAGATGATGCAGCAGGAGGGACACAGGAGAGACGAGCTGTGCCCTCCGTGTCCCTCCAAAAAGCGACGGCGGGGGGGGGGGGTAAATATCTGTCACTGGGGGCATATATGGCACGGGGGGGGAGGGAGGAATATCTGGCACTGGGGCATTTCTGGCACTGGGGGGAATATCTGGCACTGGGGGCATATCTGGCACTGGGGGGGATATCTGGCACTGGGGCATATATGGCACTGGGGGGGAATATCTGGCACTGGGGGCATATATGGCACTGGGGGGGGTATCTGGCACTGGGGGCATATATGGCACGGGGGGCATATATGGCACTGGGGGGAATATCTGGCACTGGGGGCATATATGGCACTGGGGGGGAATATCTGGCACTGGGGGCATATGTGTACCTGGCACATGGGGGGGGACTATATTTGGCACTAAGGCATGTAAGTACCTGGCACCGTGGGGGAATATCTGGCACTGGGGACATATGTGGCACTGGGAGCACAGCCCTAGCAACAAGGACTACCTCCTAGCAACGAGCATGACACCCAGTGCATGAAACATCTGGCAACGAGCATGACACCCAGTGCATGAAACACCTGGCAACGAGCATGACACCCAGTGCATGAAACCCCTGGCAACGAGCATGACACCCTGAGCATGAAAACCCCTGGCACCGTGCATGGAACCAAGAGCATGAAACCCCTGGCAACGAGCATGACACCCAGTGCATGAAACCCCTGACAACGAGCAGGTAATTGAAAAGTAATTAGAAGCCTTACTGTAGGACTTAATGTGTAATGGGCATTACGGTGTGTGGCATAATGTATCACGGACATTGCGGTGTGTGTCATAATGTGTCGCAGGCATTACGGTGTATGGTATACTATATCGCGGGCATTGTGATATGTGGTATAATGTCTCAGGGTCATTGCAGTGTGTGGCATAATGTATCACGGACATTGCGGTGTGTGTCATAATGTGTCAGGCATTACGGTGTGTGGTATACTATATCACGGGCATTGTGGTATGTGGTATAATGTCTCAGGGTCATTGCAGTGTGGCATAATACATAACGGGCATTGCGATGTGTGGCATAGGGTATAACGGGCAGGGCATTGCGGTATGTGTCACAGGCATTACGGTGTATGGTATACTATATCACGGGCATTGTGGTATAATGTCTCAAGGTCATTGCAGTGTGTGGCATAATGTGTCACAGGCATTGTATGTGCTATAATGTATCGGGCATTGCAGTGTGTGGCATAATGTATCACGGACATTGCGGTGTGTGTCATAATGTGTCACAGACATTGTATGTGCTATAATGTATCAGGGGCATTGCAGTGTGTAGCATAATGTATAACGGGCATTGCGATTCCTGTCATAATGTGTCACAGGCATTACGGTGTGTGGCATAATGTGTCACAGACATTACGGTGTGTGGCATAATGTGTCGGGGGCATTACAGTGTGTGCATATTGTGTCGTGCATTATTGTGTGCGGCATAATGTCTAAGGGCCATTGCAGTATGTGGCATAATGTATACTGGGCATTACTATAAGGAGGAAAAATGACAAATAATGTAAGGGGCATGAATCAGGATTATTTTTCTTTCCTGTGGTGGCCAACGTATGGGCGTGCAGGTTGCAAAACTGGGGTATAAGGTAGTCTTTTCCTGCAATGCCACGCCCCTTTATGCGAAACCACGCCCACTCCAACAAAACCACGCCCCTTTTTTGACGTGCGCGCCTTGGGCGGGCGCATATTTATCCCTTTCTTGCTCCCAATTATGGAGCATGAAGGGGGGGGGGCGCCGAAGAATTTTTTGGCTTGGGGGAGAAAAATTTCTAGTTACGCCACTGGATTGGACATATCCAGTGTGATGCGGCTGTAGATGATTTTTGCTGTTTCTAACTTCTACATCAATGAATAAGTTTCAAAATAGAATGCATCAAGAGAACGGTGTTGGTAGTATAAAACTACCTACAGCACCTGGTATTCCCAGGTGGTCTCACATCCAAGAACAAACCAGGCCTAAGATCAGGTGATATTGGGCATATACAGTGTGGTGTGGCTGTAGATGAGTTTAGTGGTTTCTGTTAGAGTTCTTCTACTTCTAACTACTCGTACATAAATGAATAAGCGGACGATTTATTAAACCTGGTGAAATGATAATTTGCATGGTGATAAAGTACCAGCCAATCAGCTCCTAATTGCCATGTCACAGGCTGGGTTTGAAAAATGACAGTTAGGAGCTGACTGGCTGGTACTTTATCACCTTGCACTTTATCAGTTCACCAGGCTTAATAGATCTGCCCCAATGTTTCAAAATGGAATGCATCAAGAGAACGGTGTTGGTATTGTAAAAATACACACAGCTCCTGGTATTTCCTGGTGGTCTCCCATCCAAGTACTAAAACCAGGACCAACACTGCTCAGCTTCCATGATCAGGAGAGATTGGGCAAATCCAGTGTGCTGTGGCTGTAGATGAGCTCGTGGTTTCTGTTAGAGCTCTTCTACTTCTAACTTCTGGTACATAAAAGAATATGTGTAAAAATTAAGTGTACAGTACCAAGAAAAGGGTGTTGGTAGTTTAAAAACACCTAAAGAATCTGATAATACATGGATGGGAGACTGCTTGGTAGTAACAAAGTCCAATACTGCTTTGCTTCAAAGATCAAATGAGATTGGGCATATCCAGTGTGGTGTGGCTTTAGATAAGCTTTGTGGTTTCTGTTAGAGCTCTTCTACTTCTAACTACTGGTACATTAATGAATATGTATAAGGTTGTAGTTTATCCAATATCCCTTTACTACCTTACCTCCCCCCCCTCCCCTCCCCTCCCCTCCTTATAGCTTCCTTTGTTCTCTCCTCCTCGTGTGTGCGTTATTTGTTTTCTCATACGTCCTAGAGGATGCTGGGATCACATTAAGAACCATGGGGTATAGACGGGATCCGCAGGAGACATGGGCACTTTAAGACTTTCAAAGGGTGTGAACTGTCTCCTCCCTCTATGCCCCTCCTCCAGACTCCAGTTTTAGAATTGTGCCCAGTGAGACTGGATGCACTACAGGGGAGCTCTACTGAGTTTCTCTGAAAAGACTTATGTTAGTTTTTCTTATTTTCAGGGAGGCTGCTGGCAACAGTCTCCCTGCTTCGTGGAACTTAGGGGAGAGAAGTATGACCAACTTCTAGTGAGTTCAATGGCTCTGCTTCTGGCTGACAGGACACCATTAGCTCCTGAGGGTGCTGATCGCTGGGTACGCCTAGATGCCCACTCCCGTAGCCTGCCATCACCCCCTTACAGAGCCAGAAGTCAGAAGACAGGCGAGTAGCAGAAGAACAGAAGACTTCTTCTCCAGTGACGGCATTCTGAGGTACCACGCAGCGAGCGGAATGCTGTGCGCCATGCTTCCACACAAACACAGGCACTGCAGGGTGCACTGCAGGCGACGTCAGATGCCAATTTGGGTCGACATAGGAATCAGTATCCGAGTCAGTATCAGTGTGTAGTAACATTTTTGCGGGCCTGAGGGAAAAGAAGCATAGCCATGAACATCACATCTATTCTCTACGTCTGTGTCTGGGACACAGATTTATCCAACCTCACTCTGATATTATTGAAACTTTCACCCAGTGAGTTATTGGTGGTGCCAACAGGGCCACCATCATATGTCTGCATTCCTAATATAGTTTCCTCTTGGGAAAAACATTCAGCCACCGACATGTTGACACACATGTACCAAGTACCCACAGACACATCGGCTTATGGGGGATAGACCTACAGTAAATCTGTCAGAGGGACAGAGAGGATTTTTCAGCTCACAACCCAGCGCCAAAAGTACACAGTCTGGGAAATAATAAACTCTATAGTGATAGACTTGTAACGCTCTATAGATGTGCTGGTGAGGTGAGGAAGAAGCCCCGCCGCTGTAATGGCACGCTTCTGTCCCGCTCAGAAACAAATAATTAATTACGCTGGCGGGGTAAGGACAGTGCCCAGGCACTAATGTCCACTTTTGCCAGCCTTTTGTGAGGAATTTATGCTGCCCAGGGTGCCCCCCCCCCACCCACCCACACTGATGGGGGTGTATAAAGCGATCTAGGGGTCAGCCAAGCGCAACCCCACAAAGGCCGCCATGCCCTGCGTGACCATTTTCTCTTTTCATATGCAGACGAGGGTTGCAGCCAACTATGCCCATTGCTTGGATGACATCACCGTATGCAAATCCGTCTGCTGCAGACCTTTCCCCAGGAATGCTTGTACTAGTTGTTGCATATGGTTTGATGTTTGAGGGTGCTTCAGTATTAGGCAGCCTTCCGCCCTCTCATGTTCATCTGAAAATATGTGGTCTCCCTGCAGTTCCCTTGTGCTTCCTCAGTTGAATCTCCTTAACTTGACGGGTGTGTGCCCGAGCAGCCGCCCTCCACAGCCCTATCCCAGCACATGCTTTTCTTGCGTATGAGATCTCTTGATCATGAAGATAGTTCTCACAGGGTGAGGTTCATCCATTACATTTTAAAGTAGGAAGGTACAAATTACATATTCAAATTACATATATGTGCTGGATTCAAATGTTTTCCCCCCTTCCTTTCTCAATTGTGCCCATCAGCAGCTATTCTAATGTTGCTGCCAATGGGTGTGACACATTCATTTCTTCTGTGGGGTACACTGGACTCCACAAGGATTCACATTGGGGTGTAGAGTAGGATCTTGATCTGAGGCACCAACAGGCTCAAAGCTTTTGACTGTTCCCAAGATGCTCAGCGCCCCCTCCTCTATAACCTCGCTTCCATGAACAGGGAGCTCAGTTTGTAGTTGGTGCCTTCAGTAGCAGGCCACTTAAGAGGGGGCTGCCTCAGGCAGCCTATTCTTAGCTATTAATTTTGACAAGAAAAGAAGAACTTTTTTTTATAAGAATCTACAAGGGCTGCAGCAGGCTAGGTCTAATAGACATCTTTACTGCAGCTCCATCACTCCCAGCGGCGCAGTATACTCCCGCGCCCTGGTTGCTGGGTCACTGCAGCGGAGGCTCCGGTTTCTTCCTAAGGTAAGTCACACACACACCGCCCTCCGGGATCACGAGGCCGCTGATGAAAGGGAGGTAAGGGACTTCTGTGCCCACACTATACCGTGATCCAGCGTGGCTGTAGGGGGCGGGCCATGTGCGCACTGGCGTGGACACTGATTACTGGGCAGCTGCTCCACTAGCCACCAGGGACAGTTAAGGAGCACAGCTCTGGGGGGTTTTCTCTTATATTAACCCCATTTTGTACTACCCGCAGTGCATTGTGATAGGTAATAGAGCCTGATTCAGGTTGGATTGCAATCGCAATAAGCAGTCCAACTGCAAAAATTGCTAAGAGCATACGCATGCGCCTGCATTTTCTGCGGCACCCCGCAGTTAATGCGATCGCCTCTGACTGTCAATCGGTGCTGGGGGGGGGGGGGGGGGGTCAGCAACACTCCATTTCCAAGTCGGAGATGGAGCGGTGCGTGGGCAGGGCTTCAAAATGGGGTCGGCAACGGAGAAACAGGAGGCGTGGTCAGAGCGGTTGTATGACATCACATGCAGCAGCTGCGATCACAAAAATGGTGGCGGCTTCCTGCGCACACATACAGTCTGCACCAACAGGAGGCTAACCCATTTTTTATGATCACGCTAAACTGCTCTGCGACTGCAATTTCAGCGTGGTCAAGAAGGGAGGCGGCATGCTGGGTGGCCCCAGCATGCGAACCAAAGGATTGCAAATTCTGTTACTTAGCAGAATTTGCAATCCTTACTGAATTAGGCCCATTGATTACAAAATTTATTTGTAAATATTTGAAGTTTTTCTTCAGGGACTAACACAAAAGATGCTTGGGGCTACTAACACATGGGTAAGCCACGTAAAGCTTCCCATGGGTCAGTGGCATCACAACGGGGTTGCGGCCCACACCCGAGTGTCACCCGCCAAGGGGGGTGACACCAAAGTGCCGGCTCCTCTTCAGTGACAGAATATGGGTGTTTCACTGTGACATTACGTGCAACACCCAGTTTCTGTCACTGTGCAGGAGCCAGCACCACTCACACACTAGTCCCCGGGTGCAGCACTCAACCCCCGGGATACCCGGAGCAACAAAATGGAGATTCAGGCCAACAGGCCACACCCCTACCTATGAGACCATGCCTCCATTTTACCATTGCGCTGCTTATCTGCGCGCACTGCATTACAATCTCCCTCGCTGCCTCTCTGGGTGTCACCAATGATAGTGACACCTTTGCCATGCTTGTAGCAGCTGGTCCTAAGATCTACGCCTCCAGCCCTGAGTGTTTGCCCTTGTGACTTGTTGATCATCATAGCGAAGCAGATTCTTACAGAAAACTGCAGGGGCTTAGATTGAAAAGAAAAACATTGACGAACCCATCATTTCAGCAACAGGGTCTGCCACACGGCTGACTGAAATGACTGGTTGGTTTGGACCCCCACCAAAAAAGAAGCAATCAATCTCTCCTTGCACAAACTGGCTCTACAGAGGCAAGATGTCCACCTCATCATCCTCCGATTCCTCACCCCTTTCACTGTGTACATCGCCCTCCTCACAGATTATTAATTCGTCCCCACTGGAATCCACCATCTCAGATCCCTGTGTAATTTCTGGAGGCAATTGCTGGTGAATGTCTCCACGGAGGAATTGATTATAATTCATTTTGATGATCATCATCTTCTCCACATTTTCTGGAAGTAACCTCGTACGCCGATTGCTGACAAGGTGAGCGGCTGCACTAAACACTCTTTTGGAGTACACACTGGAGGGAGGGCAACTTAGGTAGAATAAAGCCAGTTTGTGCAAGGGCCTCCAAATTGCCTCTTTTTCCTGCCAGTATACATACGGACTGTCTGACGTGCCTACCTGGATGCGGTCACTCATATAATCCTCCACCATTCTTTCAAAGGTGACAGAATCATATGCAGTGACAGTAGACGACATGTCAGTAATCGTTGCCAGGTCCTTCAGTCCGGACCAGATGTCAGCACTCACTCCAGACTGCCCTGCATCACCGCCAGCGGGTGGGCTCGGAATTCTTAGCCTTTTCCTCGCACCCCCAGATGCAGGAGAATGTGAAGGAGGAGCTGTTGACGGGTCACGTTCCGCTTGACTTGACAATTTTCTCACCAGCAGGTCTTTGAACCTCTGCAGACTTGTGTCTGCTGGAAAGAGAGATACAATGTAGGTTTTAAATCTAGGATCGAGCACGGTGGCCAAAATTTATTGCTCTGATTTCAACAGATTGAATCCTGGTTAAGCGAATTAAGGGCTCCATCCACAAGTCCCACATGCCTAGCGGAATCGCTCTGTTTTAGCTCCTCCTTCAATGTCTCCAGCTTCTTCTGCAAAAGCCTCATGAGGGGAATGACCTGACTCAGGCTGGCTAGGAAGGATGTAACGTTAAAACATTACACCGTATATGGCGAAATTATGTTTCTTGGTGTGAGGCCAGGAATGCTGCTACGGAAGAATTCCATCTGGGCCGTTTCCTTCACTTCCTACAAACTGGAGTGAATTTGGGCCTAAAATTAGGCTCTATTAAGGTCCAGATTTCGGCCTTATCCATTTTCTTTCAAAAAGAATTGGCTTCTCTTCCAGAAGTTCAGACTTTTGTAAAAGGAGTGCTGCATATTCAGCCTCCTTTTGTGCCTCCGGTGGCACCTTGGGACCTTAACGTGGTGTTAAGTTTTCTAAAATTACACTGGTTTGAACCACTTAAAACAGTGGAGTTAAAATATCTCACATGGAAGGTGGTCATGTTATTAGCCTTGGCTTCGGCTAGGCGAGTGTCGGAATTAGCGGCTTTGTCACATAAAAGCCCATATTTGGTATTCCATGTGGATAGAGCGGAATTGCAGACCCGTCCTCAATTCCTACCAAAAGTGGTCTCATCTTTTCATATGAACCAACCTATTGTGGTGCCTGTGGCTACGCGTGACTTGGAGGATTCCGAGTTACTTGATGTGGTTAGGGCTTTGAAAATTTACGTGGCCAGGACGGCTAGAGTCAGGAAAACTGAAGCGCTGTTTGTCCTGTATGCAACCAACAAGATTGGTGCCCCTGCTTCAAAGCAGGCTATTGCTCGCCGGATTTGTAACACGATTCAGCAAGCGCATTCTATGGCTGGATTGCAGTTACTGAAATCAGTCAAGGCCCATTCCACGAGGAAAGTGGGCTCTTCTTGGGCGGCTGCCCGAGGG
The DNA here is from genome assembly GCF_028390025.1 of Pseudophryne corroboree. NCBI lineage: Eukaryota > Metazoa > Chordata > Amphibia > Anura > Myobatrachidae > Pseudophryne > Pseudophryne corroboree. The sequence goes on from NW_026968559.1 coordinate 754,517, forward strand.
GTCTCGGCACTACAGCTGTGTCAAGCTGCTACTTGGTCGGGTTCACACACCTTTGCAAAATACTATAAGTTTGATACCCTGGCTGAGGTGCAACTCATGTTTGCTCAATCGGTGCTGCAGAGTCATCCGCACTCTCCCGCCCGTTTTGGAGCATTGGTATAATCCCCATGGTCCTTACGGAGTCCCCAGCATCCTCTAGGACGTTAGAGAAAATAAGATTTTAAACCTACTGGTAAATCTTTTTCTCGTAGTCCGTAGAGGATGCTGGGCGCCCGTCCCAAGTGCGGACTACTTCTGCAATACTTGTATATAGTTATTGCTTCAATAAGGGTTATGTTATAGTTGCATCGGTCCTGCACTGATGCTATGTTGTTTTTTCATACTGATAACTGGGTAGTTTATCACAAGTTATACGGTGTGATTGGTGTGGCTGGTATGAATCTTGCCCTGGATTAACAAAATCCTTTCCTCATACTGTCCGTCTCCTCTGGGCACAGTTTCTCTAACTGTGGCATAGAGGGAGGAGCCAGTGCACACCCAGAACTAAAGTCTTTCTTAAAGTGCCCATGTCTCCTGTGGAGCCCGTCTATCCCCATGGTCCTTACGGAGTCCCCAGCATCCTCTACGGACTACGAGAAAAAGATTTACCGGTAGGTTTAAAATCTTATTTTCTACTTTATTCTTTTCTATCCTAGTTTATTACGACCAACTCTCATCCAAGGAGTTTGATATTCTACTACCTGCATGCAATTTAAATTGCTTAAATTGTTTATATGGTTGATTTGTCCTTCACAATCCATAATCTGCAACTTGGATGTACTTGTGTCATTGAAAATCTTATAATAAAAATGTATATACAGATACTCAACCTGTATATTGAAAAAAAAAAAAAGTTATAAGACATATGCATTCAATATTTGAAGAAACAAAATAAAATAAAGCTATCTATTGGGTTTCACTAACAAGCACATTGGAAGACTTGACTACTGTTAAAAGACATGCATTACATGGTATAGAGCCACAAACCACAATGTAGTAAAATAAAAACAAACTTACATGTGTATCATAATCAAACCTATGTGAGGCTTACATTGATAGTGCAAGATCAACACTCTATCAACTGTGCAAACTAGACTGCACATAAATGCCATAAAATTTATCTGAGATTTTAGTAAATAAGGCCCGTTGCTGTCCGGGTCACGCAGCCGTCACGGCCCGCCCCCATACGGTCCGGTCATGTCTGCGTTGTCCTGACTGTGCCCCCAAAATGGCGGCACAACGCCGCTGGCCCGACTCCTCCTGCCCAGTGACCGCCTCTGCCTGTCAATCAGGCAGAGGCGCTCATTGGGCAGAGATGCTGATCGCATCTCTGGCATGTGCCGGTGCACTGCGGCACCAGCACACACGCACTTCAGACCTGATCTCCTGTTGTGTGAATATGCACAGCAGGGATCAGGTCTGAATTAGGCCCTATATACAGCTGTCAGTAAGGCAGGGATGTGCTGCTGCCAGTGAGGCAGGGATGTGCTGCTGGTAGTGAAGCAGTGATGTGCTGCTGTCAGCGAAGCAGTGCTGTGCTGCTGTCAGCGAGACAGGGATGTGCTGCTGTCAGCGAGGCAGGGATGTGCTGCTGTCAGCGAAGCAGGGATGTGCTGCTGTCAGCGAAGCAGGGATGTGCTGCTGTCAGCGAGGCAGGGATGTGCTGCTGTCAGCGAGGCAGGGATGTGCTGCTGTCAGCGAGGCAGGGATGTGCTGCTATAAGTGAGGTAGGGATGTGCTGCTGTCATTGAAGCAGGAATGTGCTGCTGCAGTGAGGCAGAGATATGCAGCCCACTATCTCCCTATCACCCCTGCCTGAGTCACACACTTTCCCTGTCACCCCTGCCTCAGTTACCCACTATCTCCCAGTCACCGCTGCCTCAGTCAACCACTATATCTGCGATCCCTGCCTCAGTCACCCACTATACCAGTCACCCCTGCTTTAGTCACCCACTGTCACCCTATCACCCCTGCTTCAGTCACCCACTATCCCTGTCAACCCTGCCTCAGTCACCCACTATCTCCCAGTCACCCCTGCCTCAGTCAGCCACTATCCCTGTCACCCCTGCCTCAGTCTCTTACTGTCCCTGTCACCCCTGCCACAGTCATCCACTATCTCCCTATCACCCCTGCCTTAGTCATTTATTATACCTGTCACCCACTTTCTTCCCATACTTACCCAACCCCTTCCTATCACCCCTCCCTCAGTAACCCACTATCTCCCTGTCACCCACTATCTCCCAGTCACCCCGGCCTCAGTCACCCACTATCTCCCACTCATACATGCTTCAGTCACCCACTATCTCCCAGTCATCCCTGCCTCAGTCACCTACTGACACCAGTGCTGACATTTCTGCTGCGGCCTCTCCACTCTCCAGCGTGAACGTCCTGACGACTGAGGAAATCCGCTTCCTAGTTGAGGACTCCGGGAATGAACACTGCCGATATTGCTGTCAGATGACTTTCTACCCAACGGAGGATTTTTGATACTTCCAGCTTTGCCATGCAGTTTCGAGTGCCGCCTTGATGATTTGTGTACACTACCGTGGTGGCGTTGTCAGATTGTACTTGAACAGGCCTGTTCTGTACTAGAGGCAGGGCCAGTGTCAATTAATTGAACACTGCCTGCAATTCCAGAATGTATATCAGGAGGAGAGATTCCTCCCTGGTCCACCGACCCTGGAGAAAGTGTTGCTCCAACACCATGGCCCAGCCCAAAAGACTGGCATCCATTGTCAGGAGGACACAGTTGGAGATCCAGAAGGGATGGCCCCTGCTCAACTGTTGGTCCTGTAGCCACCAGCTCAGTGTCAGACGAACCTCCGGAGTCAAGGAGATCATTTGAGACATCATCCGATGAGGCAGGCCGTCCCACTTGGAGAGGATTAACCTCTGCAGAGGGCGGTAATGAAATTGAGCGTACTCTACCATATCGAAAGCCGACACCATGAGGTCTAGTACTTCGCTGTGTGTATCAACACTCTTGGGCGAGAGAGGACGATACTGTCCTGAATTTTCAGGACTTTCTCTGGAGACAGAAACAATTGTTGGCTGTGTGTGTCCAGCAGTGCCCCTAGGTGCACAATGTTCCGAGCAGGGACCAGCGAGGACTTTTTTCAGTTGATGAGCCACCCGTGGACTTTTAGGAATTGGACTGCCAGTTCCAGATAACTGTGGAGAACCTCTTGGGAGTTCACCAGGATCAGCAAGTCGTCCAGATTTGGCAGGATCCTGATTCTCTGATGGTGAAGGGTCGTCATCACGGCCATGACCTTGGTGAATATCCGAGGTGCCGTGGCCAAACCAGAAGGCAGGACTTGAAATCCAAAAACAAACCAGGCACAACACTGCTTAGCTTCCATCATCAGATGAGATTGGACCAGTGGCGTAACTACTGCCTCCGCAGTCCTCGCGGTGGCTTGGGGGCGAGGGGCTGCGGGTGCGCCACTGATTTACAACAGACTGACATGCGGACGAGCGTCCGCATGTCAGTCTGCAGTCTCCTTCCCTCCGCCGCTTTTTGGAGGGACACGGAGGGCACACAGCGCGCCTCCCTGTGTCCCTCCTGCTGCATCATCTCCGGTGGCCGCGGGTCTAATAGGGGGAAGTGCCGTCCGTGAGCTCTAATTGGCTCACGAACCGGCACTTCCCCCTATTAGACCCGCGGCCGCCGGAGATGATGCAGCAGGAGGGACACAGGAGAGACGAGCTGTGCCCTCCGTGTCCCTCCAAAAAGCGACGGCGGGGGGGGGGGGGTAAATATCTGTCACTGGGGGCATATATGGCACGGGGGGGGAGGGAGGAATATCTGGCACTGGGGCATTTCTGGCACTGGGGGGAATATCTGGCACTGGGGGCATATCTGGCACTGGGGGGGATATCTGGCACTGGGGCATATATGGCACTGGGGGGGAATATCTGGCACTGGGGGCATATATGGCACTGGGGGGGGTATCTGGCACTGGGGGCATATATGGCACGGGGGGCATATATGGCACTGGGGGGAATATCTGGCACTGGGGGCATATATGGCACTGGGGGGGAATATCTGGCACTGGGGGCATATGTGTACCTGGCACATGGGGGGGACGACTATATTTGGCACTAAGGCATGTAAGTACCTGGCACCGTGGGGGAATATCTGGCACTGGGGACATATGTGGCACTGGGAGCACAGCCCTAGCAACAAGGACTACCTCCTAGCAACGAGCATGACACCCAGTGCATGAAACATCTGGCAACGAGCATGACACCCAGTGCATGAAACACCTGGCAACGAGCATGACACCCAGTGCATGAAACCCCTGGCAACGAGCATGACACCCTGAGCATGAAAACCCCTGGCACCGTGCATGGAACCAAGAGCATGAAACCCCTGGCAACGAGCATGACACCCAGTGCATGAAACCCCTGACAACGAGCAGGTAATTGAAAAGTAATTAGAAGCCTTACTGTAGGACTTAATGTGTAATGGGCATTACGGTGTGTGGCATAATGTATCACGGACATTGCGGTGTGTGTCATAATGTGTCGCAGGCATTACGGTGTATGGTATACTATATCTCGGGCATTGTGATATGTGGTATAATGTCTCAGGGTCATTGCAGTGTGTGGCATAATGTATCACGGACATTGCGGTGTGTGTCATAATGTGTCAGGCATTACGGTGTGTGGTATACTATATCACGGGCATTGTGGTATGTGGTATAATGTCTCAGGGTCATTGCAGTGTGGCATAATACATAACGGGCATTGCGATGTGTGGCATAGGGTATAACGGGCAGGGCATTGCGGTATGTGTCACAGGCATTACGGTGTATGGTATACTATATCACGGGCATTGTGGTATAATGTCTCAAGGTCATTGCAGTGTGTGGCATAATGTGTCACAGGCATTGTATGTGCTATAATGTATCGGGCATTGCAGTGTGTGGCATAATGTATCACGGACATTGCGGTGTGTGTCATAATGTGTCACAGACATTGTATGTGCTATAATGTATCAGGGGCATTGCAGTGTGTAGCATAATGTATAACGGGCATTGCGATTCCTGTCATAATGTGTCACAGGCATTACGGTGTGTGGCATAATGTGTCACAGACATTACGGTGTGTGGCATAATGTGTCGGGGGCATTACAGTGTGTGCATATTGTGTCGTGCATTATTGTGTGCGGCATAATGTCTAAGGGCCATTGCAGTATGTGGCATAATGTATACTGGGCATTACTATAAGGAGGAAAAATGACAAATAATGTAAGGGGCATGAATCAGGATTATTTTTCTTTCCTGTGGTGGCCAACGTATGGGCGTGCAGGTTGCAAAACTGGGGTATAAGGTAGTCTTTTCCTGCAATGCCACGCCCCTTTATGCGAAACCACGCCCACTCCAACAAAACCACGCCCCTTTTTTGACGCGCGCGCATATTTATCCCTTTCTTGCTCCCAATTATGGAGCATGAAGGGGGGGGGGGGCGCCGAAGAATTTTTTGGCTTGGGGGAGAAAAATTTCTAGTTACGCCACTGGATTGGACATATCCAGTGTGATGCGGCTGTAGATGATTTTTGCTGTTTCTAACTTCTACATCAATGAATAAGTTTCAAAATAGAATGCATCAAGAGAACGGTGTTGGTAGTATAAAACTACCTACAGCACCTGGTATTCCCAGGTGGTCTCACATCCAAGAACAAACCAGGCCTAAGATCAGGTGATATTGGGCATATACAGTGTGGTGTGGCTGTAGATGAGTTTAGTGGTTTCTGTTAGAGTTCTTCTACTTCTAACTACTCGTACATAAATGAATAAGCGGACGATTTATTAAACCTGGTGAAATGATAATTTGCATGGTGATAAAGTACCAGCCAATCATCTCCTAATTGCCATGTCACAGGCTGGGTTTGAAAAATGACAGTTAGGAGCTGACTGGCTGGTACTTTATCACCTTGCACTTTATCAGTTCACCAGGCTTAATAGATCTGCCCCAATGTTTCAAAATGGAATGCATCAAGAGAACGGTGTTGGTATTGTAAAAATTAGTGATGAGCGAGGTTCGGTTTTACTCGGTTTTACTCGGTTTTACTCGGTTCTCAAAACGGCATCTTATTGGCTATCCAAAACACGTGACATCCGTGAGCCAATAAGATGCCGTTTTGAGAACCGAGTAAAACCGAGTAAAACCGAATCCGCTCATCACTAGTAAAAATACACACAGCTCCTGGTATTTCCTGGTGGTCTCCCATCCAAGTACTAAAACCAGGACCAACACTGCTCAGCTTCCATGATCAGGAGAGATTGGGCAAATCCAGTGTGCTGTGGCTGTAGATGAGCTCGTGGTTTCTGTTAGAGCTCTTCTACTTCTAACTTCTGGTACATAAAAGAATATGTGTAAAAATTAAATGTACAGTACCAAGAAAAGGGTGTTGGTAGTTTAAAAACACCTAAAGAATCTGATAATACATGGATGGGAGACTGCTTGGTAGTAACAAAGTCCAATACTGCTTTGCTTCAAAGATCAAATGAGATTGGGCATATCCAGTGTGGTGTGGCTTTAGATAAGCTTTGTGGTTTCTGTTAGAGCTCTTCTACTTCTAACTACTGGTACATTAATGAATATGTATAAGGTTGTAGTTTATCCAATATCCCTTTACTACCTTACCTCCCCCCCCCTCCCCTCCCCTCCTTATAGCTTCCTTTGTTCTCTCCTCCTCGTGTGTGCGTTATTTGTTTTCTCATACGTCCTAGAGGATGCTGGGATCACATTAAGAACCATGGGGTATAGACGGGATCCGCAGGAGACATGGGCACTTTAAGACTTTCAAAGGGTGTGAACTGTCTCCTCCCTCTATGCCCCTCCTCCAGACTCCAGTTTTAGAATTGTGCCCAGTGAGACTGGATGCACTACAGGGGAGCTCTACTGAGTTTCTCTGAAAAGACTTATGTTAGTTTTTCTTATTTTCAGGGAGGCTGCTGGCAACAGTCTCCCTGCTTCGTGGAACTTAGGGGAGAGAAGTATGACCAACTTCTAGTGAGTTCAATGGCTCTGCTTCTGGCTGACAGGACACCATTAGCTCCTGAGGGTGCTGATCGCTGGGTACGCCTAGATGCCCACTCCCGTAGCCTGCCATCACCCCCTTACAGAGCCAGAAGTCAGAAGACAGGCGAGTAGCAGAAGAACAGAAGACTTCTTCTCCAGTGACGGCATTCTGAGGTACCACGCAGCGAGCGGAATGCTGTGCGCCATGCTTCCACACAAACACAGGCACTGCAGGGTGCACTGCAGGCGACGTCAGATGCCAATTTGGGTCGACATAGGAATCAGTATCCGAGTCAGTATCAGTGTGTAGTAACATTTTTGCGGGCCTGAGGGAAAAGAAGCATAGCCATGAACATCACATCTATTCTCTACGTCTGTGTCTGGGACACAGATTTATCCAACCTCACTCTGATATTATTGAAACTTTCACCCAGTGAGTTATTGGTGGTGCCAACAGGGCCACCATCATATGTCTGCATTCCTAATATAGTTTCCTCTTGGGAAAAACATTCAGCCACCGACATGTTGACACACATGTACCAAGTACCCACAGACACATCGGCTTATGGGGGATAGACCTACAGTAAATCTGTCAGAGGGACAGAGAGGATTTTTCAGCTCACAACCCAGCGCCAAAAGTACACAGTCTGGGAAATAATAAACTCTATAGTGATAGACTTGTAACGCTCTATAGATGTGCTGGTGAGGTGAGGAAGAAGCCCCGCCGCTGTAATGGCACGCTTCTGTCCCGCTCAGAAACAAATAATTAATTACGCTGGCGGGGTAAGGACAGTGCCCAGGCACTAATGTCCACTTTTGCCAGCCTTTTGTGAGGAATTTATGCTGCCCAGGGTGCCCCCCCCCCCCCACCCACCCACATGCCCTGCACCCTGCAGTGCCTGTGTTTGTGTGGAAGCATGGCGCACAGCATTCCGCTCGCTGCGTGGTACCTCAGAATGCCGTCACTGGAGAAGAAGTCTTCTGTTCTTCTGCTACTCGCCTGTCTTCTGACTTCTGGCTCTGTAAGGGGGTGATGGCAGGCTACGGGAGTGGGCATCTAGGCGTACCCAGCGATCAGCACCCTCAGGAGCTAATGGTGTCCTGTCAGCCAGAAGCAGAGCCATTGAACTCACTAGAAGTTGGTCATACTTCTCTCCCCTAAGTTCCACGAAGCAGGGAGACTGTTGCCAGCAGCCTCCCTGAAAATAAGAAAAACTAACATAAGTCTTTTCAGAGAAACTCAGTAGAGCTCCCCTGTAGTGCATCCAGTCTCACTGGGCACAATTCTAAAACTGGAGTCTGGAGGAGGGGCATAGAGGGAGGAGACAGTTCACACCCTTTGAAAGTCTTAAAGTGCCCATGTCTCCTGCGGATCCCGTCTATACCCCATGGTTCTTAATGTGATCCCAGCATCCTCTAGGACGTATAAGAAAACAAATAACGCACACACGAGGAGGAGAGAACAAAGGAAGCTATAAGGAGGGGAGGGGAGGGGAGGGGGGGGGGGGAGGTAAGGTAGTAAAGGGATATTGGATAAACTACAACCTTATACATATTCATTAATGTACCAGTAGTTAGAAGTAGAAGAGCTCTAACAGAAACCACAAAGCTTATCTAAAGCCACACCACACTGGATATGCCCAATCTCATTTGATCTTTGAAGCAAAGCAGTATTGGACTTTGTTACTACCAAGCAGTCTCCCATCCATGTATTATCAGATTCTTTAGGTGTTTTTAAACTACCAACACCCTTTTCTTGGTACTGTACATTTCATTTTTACACATATTCTTTTATGTACCAGAAGTTAGAAGTAGAAGAGCTCTAACAGAAACCACGAGCTCATCTACAGCCACAGCACACTGGATTTGCCCAATCTCTCCTGATCATGGAAGCTGAGCAGTGTTGGTCCTGGTTTTAGTACTTGGATGGGAGACCACCAGGAAATACCAGGAGCTGTGTGTATTTTTACAATACCAACACCGTTCTCTTGATGCATTCCATTTTGAAACATTGGGGCAGATCTATTAAGCCTGGTGAACTGATAAAGTGCAAGGTGATAAAGTACCAGCCAGTCAGCTCCTAACTGTCATTTTTCAAACCCAGCCTGTGACATGGCAATTAGGAGCTGATTGGCTGGTACTTTATCACCATGCAAATTATCATTTCACCAGGTTTAATAAATCGTCCGCTTATTCATTTATGGCCCTCATTCCGAGTTGATCGGTCGCAAGGCGAATTTAGCAGAGTTACACACGCTAAGCCGCCGCCTACTGGGAGTGAATCTTAGCTTCTTAAAATTGCGACCGATGTATTCGCAATATTGCGATTACTAACTACTTAGCAGTTTCAGAGTAGCTCCAGACTTACTCTGCCTGTGCGATCAGTTCAGTGCTTGTCGTTCCTGGTTGACGTCACAAACACACCCAGCGTTCGCCCAGGCACTCCCACCGTTTCCCCGGCCACTCCTGCGTTTTTTCCGGAAACGGTAGCGTTTTCAGCCACACGCCCCTGAAACGCCGTGTTTCCGCCCAGTAACACCCATTTCCTGTCAATCACATTACGATCGCCGGAGCGAAGAAAAAGCCGTGAGTAAAATTACTTTCATCATAGTAAAGTTACTTGGCGCAGTCGCAGTGCGAACATTGCGCATGCGTACTAAGCGGATTTTCACTGCGATGCGATGAAAAATACCGAGCGAACAACTCGGAATGAGGGCCCATGTACGAGTAGTTAGAAGTAGAAGAACTCTAACAGAAACCACTAAACTCATCTACAGCCACACCACACTGTATATGCCCAATATCACCTGATCTTAGGCCTGGTTTGTTCTTGGATGTGAGACCACCTGGGAATACCAGGTGCTGTAGGTAGTTTTATACTACCAACACCGTTCTCTTGATGCATTCTGTTTTGAAACTTATTCATTGATGTAGAAGTTAGAAACAGCAAAAATCATCTACAGCCGCATCACACTGGATATGTCCAATCCAGTGGCGTAACTAGAAATTTTTCTCCCCCAAGCCAAAAAATTCTTCGGCGCCCCCCCCCCCCCTTCATGCTCCATAATTGGGAGCAAGAAAGGGATAAATATGCGCGCACGTCAAAAAAGGGGCGTGGTTTTGTTGGAGTGGGCGTGGTTTCGCATAAAGGGGCGTGGCATTGCAGGAAAAGACTACCTTATACCCCAGTTTTGCAACCTGCACGCCCATACGTTGGCCACCACAGGAAAGAAAAATAATCCTGATTCATGCCCCTTACATTATTTGTCATTTTTCCTCCTTATAGTAATGCCCAGTATACATTATGCCACATACTGCAATGGCCCTTAGACATTAGGCCGCACACAATAATGCACGACACAATATGCACACACTGTAATGCCCCCGACACATTATGCCACACACCGTAATGTCTGTGACACATTATGCCACACACCGTAATGCCTGTGACACATTATGACAGGAATCGCAATGCCCGTTATACATTATGCTACACACTGCAATGCCCCTGATACATTATAGCACATACAATGTCTGTGACACATTATGACACACACCGCAATGTCCGTGATACATTATGCCACACACTGCAATGCCCGATACATTATAGCACATACAATGCCTGTGACACATTATGCCACACACTGCAATGACCTTGAGACATTATACCACAATGCCCGTGATATAGTATACCATACACCGTAATGCCTGTGACACATACCGCAATGCCCTGCCCGTTATACCCTATGCCACACATCGCAATGCCCGTTATGTATTATGCCACACTGCAATGACCCTGAGACATTATACCACATACCACAATGCCCGTGATATAGTATACCACACACCGTAATGCCTGACACATTATGACACACACCGCAATGTCCGTGATACATTATGCCACACACTGCAATGACCCTGAGACATTATACCACATATCACAATGCCCGCAATATAGTATACCATTCACCGTAATGCCTGCGACACATTATGACACACACCGCAATGTCCGTGATACATTATGCCACACACCGTAATGCCCATTACACATTAAGTCCTACAGTAAGGCTTCTAATTACTTTTCAATTACCTGCTCGTTGTCAGGGGTTTCATGCACTGGGTGTCATGCTCGTTGCCAGGGGTTTCATGCTCTTGGTTCCATGCACGGTGCCAGGGGTTTTCATGCTCAGGGTGTCATGCTCGTTGCCAGGGGTTTCATGCACTGGGTGTCATGCTCGTTGCCAGGTGTTTCATGCACTGGGTGTCATGCTCGTTGCCAGATGTTTCATGCACTGGGTGTCATGCTCGTTGCTAGGAGGTAGTCCTTGTTGCTAGGGCTGTGCTCCCAGTGCCACATATGTCCCCAGTGCCAGATATTCCCCCACGGTGCCAGGTACTTACATGCCTTAGTGCCAAATATAGTCGTCCCCCCCATGTGCCAGGTACACATATGCCCCCAGTGCCAGATATTCCCCCCCAGTGCCATATATGCCCCCAGTGCCAGATATTCCCCCCAGTGCCATATATGCCCCCCGTGCCATATATGCCCCCAGTGCCAGATACCCCCCCCCAGTGCCATATATGCCCCCAGTGCCAGATATTCCCCCCCAGTGCCATATATGCCCCAGTGCCAGATATCCCCCCCAGTGCCAGATATGCCCCCAGTGCCAGATATTCCCCCCAGTGCCAGAAATGCCCCAGTGCCAGATATTCCTCCCTCCCCCCCCGTGCCATATATGCCCCCAGTGACAGATATTTACCCCCCCCCCCGCCGTCGCTTTTTGGAGGGACACGGAGGGCACAGCTCGTCTCTCCTGTGTCCCTCCTGCTGCATCATCTCCGGCGGCCGCGGGTCTAATAGGGGGAAGTGCCGGTTTGTGAGCCAATTAGAGCTCACGGACGGCACTTCCCCCTATTAGACCCGCGGCCGCCGGAGATGATGCAGCAGGAGGGACACAGGGAGGCGCGCTGTGTGCCCTCCGTGTCCCTCCAAAAAGCGGCGGAGGGAAGGAGACTGCAGACTGACATGCGGACGCTCGTCCGCATGTCAGTCTGTTGTAAATCAGTGGCGCACCCGCAGCCCCTCGCCCCCAAGCCACCGCGAGGACTGCGGGGGCAGTAGTTACGCCACTGGTCCAATCTCATCTGATGATGGAAGCTAAGCAGTGTTGTGCCTGGTTTGTTTTTTGATTTCAAGTCCTGCCTTCTGGTTTGGCCACGGCACCTCGGATATTCACCAAGGTCATGGCCGTGATGACGACCCTTCACCATCAGAGAATCAGGATCCTGCCAAATCTGGACGACTTGCTGATCCTGGTGAACTCCCAAGAGGTTCTCCACAGTTATCTGGAACTGGCAGTCCAATTCCTAAAAGTCCACGGGTGGCTCATCAACTGAAAAAAGTCCTCGCTGGTCCCTGCTCGGAACATTGTGCACCTAGGGGCACTGCTGGACACACACAGCCAACAATTGTTTCTGTCTCCAGAGAAAGTCCTGAAAATTCAGGACAGTATCGTCCTCTCTCGCCCAAGAGTGTTGATACACACAGCGATGCAAGTACTAGACCTCATGGTGTCGGCTTTCGATATGGTATAGTACGCTCAATTTCATTACCGCCCTCTGCAGAGGTTAATCCTCTCCAAGTGGGACGGCCTGCCTCATCGGATGATGTCTCAAATGATCTCCTTGACTCCGGAGGTTCGTCTGACACTGAGCTGGTGGCTACAGGACCAACAGTTGAGCAGGGGCCATCCCTTCTGGATCTCCAACTGTGTCCTCCTGACAATGGATGCCAGTCTTTTGGGCTGGGCCATGGTGTTGGAGCAACACTTTCTCCAGGGTCGGTGGACCAGGGAGGAATCTCTCCTCCTGATATACATTCTGGAATTGCAGGCAGTGTTCAATTAATTGACACTGGCCCTGCCTCTAGTACAGAACAGGCCTGTTCAAGTACAATCTGACAACGCCACCACGGTAGTGTACACAAATCATCAAGGCGGCACTCGAAACTGCATGGCAAAGCTGGAAGTATCAAAAATCCTCCGTTGGGTAGAAAGTCATCTGACAGCAATATCGGCAGTGTTCATTCCCGGAGTCCTCAACTAGGAAGCGGATTTCCTCAGTCGTCAGGACGTTCACGCTGGAGAGTGGAGAGGCCGCAGCAGAAATGTCAGCACTGGTGTCAGTAGGTGACTGAGGCAGGGATGACTGGGAGATAGTGGGTGACTGAAGCATGTATGAGTGGGAGATAGTGGGTGACTGAGGCCGGGGTGACTGGGAGATAGTGGGTGACAGGGAGATAGTGGGTTACTGAGGGAGGGGTGATAGGAAGGGGTTGGGTAAGTATGGGAAGAAAGTGGGTGACAGGTATAATAAATGACTAAGGCAGGGGTGATAGGGAGATAGTGGATGACTGTGGCAGGGGTGACAGGGACAGTAAGAGACTGAGGCAGGGGTGACAGGGATAGTGGCTGACTGAGGCAGGGGTGACTGGGAGATAGTGGGTGACTGAGGCAGGGTTGACAGGGATAGTGGGTGACTGAAGCAGGGGTGATAGGGTGACAGTGGGTGACTAAAGCAGGGGTGACTGGTATAGTGGGTGACTGAGGCAGGGATCGCAGATATAGTGGTTGACTGAGGCAGCGGTGACTGGGAGATAGTGGGTAACTGAGGCAGGGGTGACAGGGAAAGTGTGTGACTCAGGCAGGGGTGATAGGGAGATAGTGGGCTGCATATCTCTGCCTCACTGCAGCAGCACATTCCTGCTTCAATGACAGCAGCACATCCCTACCTCACTTATAGCAGCACATCCCTGCCTCGCTGACAGCAGCACATCCCTGCCTCGCTGACAGCAGCACATCCCTGCCTCGCTGACAGCAGCACATCCCTGCTTCGCTGACAGCAGCACATCCCTGCTTCACTGACAGCAGCACATCCCTGCCTCGCTGACAGCAGCACATCCCTGTCTCGCTGACAGCAGCACAGCACTGCTTCGCTGACAGCAGCACATCACTGCTTCACTACCAGCAGCACATCCCTGCCTCACTGGCAGCAGCACATCCCTGCCTTACTGACAGCTGTATATAGGGCCTAATTCAGACCTGATCCCTGCTGTGCATATTCACACAACAGGAGATCAGGTCTGAAGTGCGTGTGTGCTGGTGCCGCAGTGCACCGGCACATGCCAGAGATGCGATCAGCATCTCTGCCCAATGAGCGCCTCTGCCTGATTGACAGGCAGAGGCGGTCACTGGGCAGGAGGAGTCGGGCCAGCGGCGTTGTGCCGCCATTTTGGGGGCACAGTCAGGACAACGCAGACATGACCGGACCGTATGGGGGCGGGCCGTGACGGCTGCGTGACCCGGACAGCAACGGGCCTTATTTACTAAAATCTCAGATAAATTTTATGGCATTTATGTGCAGTCTAGTTTGCACAGTTGATAGAGTGTTGATCTTGCACTATCAATGTAAGCCTCACATAGGTTTGATACACATGTAAGTTTGTTTTTATTTTACTACATTGTGGTTTGTGGCTCTATACCATGTAATGCATGTCTTTTAACAGTAGTCAAGTCTTCCAATGTGCTTGTTAGTGAAACCCAATAGATAGCTTTATTTTATTTTGTTTCTTCAAATATTGAATGCATATGTCTTATAACTTTTTTTTTTTTCAATATACAGGTTGAGTATCTGTATATACATTTTTATTATAAGATTTTCAATGACACAAGTACATCCAAGTTGCAGATTATGGATTGTGAAGGACAAATCAACCATATAAACAATTTAAGCAATTTAAATTGCATGCAGGTAGTAGAATATCAAACTCCTTGGATGAGAGTTGGTCGTAATAAACTAGGATAGAAAAGAATAAAGTAGAAAATAAGATTTTAAACCTACCGGTAAATCTTTTTCTCGTAGTCCGTAGAGGATGCTGGGGACTCCGTAAGGACCATGGGGATAGACGGGCTCCACAGGAGACATGGGCACTTTAAGAAAGACTTTAGTTCTGGGTGTGCACTGGCTCCTCCCTCTATGCCACAGTTAGAGAAACTGTGCCCAGAGGAGACGGACAGTATGAGGAAAGGATTTTGTTAATCCAGGGCAAGATTCATACCAGCCACACCAATCACACCGTATAACTTGTGATAAACTACCCAGTTATCAGTATGAAAAAACAACATAGCATCAGTGCAGGACCGATGCAACTATAACATAACCCTTATTGAAGCAATAACTATAAACAAGTATTGCAGAAGTAGTCCGCACTTGGGACGGGCGCCCAGCATCCTCTACGGACTACGAGAAAAAGATTTACCAGTAGGTTTAAAATCTTATTTTCTCTAACGTCCTAGAGGATGCTGGGGACTCCGTAAGGACCATGGGGATTATACCAATGCTCCAAAACTGGCGGGAGAGTGCGGATGACTCTGCAGCACCGATTGAGCAAACATGAGTTCCTCCTCAGCCAAGGTATCAAACTTATAGTATTTTGCAAAGGTGTGTGAACCCGACCAAGTAGCAGCTTGACACAGCTGTAGTGCCGAGACCCCTCGGGCAGCCGCCCAAGAAGAGCCCACTTTCCTCGTGGAATGGGCCTTGACTGATTTCAGTAACTGCAATCCAGCCATAGAATGCGCTTGCTGAATCGTGTTACAAATCCGGCGAGCAATAGCCTGCTTTGAAGCAGGGGCACCAATCTTGTTGGTTGCATACAGGACAAACAGCGCTTCAGTTTTCCTGACTCTAGCCGTCCTGGCCACGTAAATTTTCAAAGCCCTAACCACATCAAGTAACTCGGAATCCTCCAAGTCACGCGTAGCCACAGGCACCACAATAGGTTGGTTCATATGAAAAGATGAGACCACTTTTGGTAGGAATTGAGGACGGGTCTGCAATTCCGCTCTATCCACATGGAATACCAAATATGGGCTTTTATGTGACAAAGCCGCTAATTCCGACACTCGCCTAGCCGAAGCCAAGGCTAATAACATGACCACCTTCCATGTGAGATATTTTAACTCCACTGTTTTAAGTGGTTCAAACCAGTGTAATTTTAGAAAACTTAACACCACGTTAAGGTCCCAAGGTGCCACCGGAGGCACAAAAGGAGGCTGAATATGCAGCACTCCTTTTACAAAAGTCTGAACTTCTGGAAGAGAAGCCAATTCTTTTTGAAAGAAAATGGATAAGGCCGAAATCTGGACCTTAATAGAGCCTAATTTTAGGCCCAAATTCACTCCAGTTTGTAGGAAGTGAAGGAAACGGCCCAGATGGAATTCTTCCGTAGGAGCATTCCTGGCCTCACACCAAGAAACATAATTTCGCCATATACGGTGTAATGTTTTAACGTTACATCCTTCCTAGCCAGCCTGAGTCAGGTCATTCCCCTCATGAGGCTTTTGCAGAAGAAGCTGGAGACATTGAAGGAGGAGCTAAAACAGAGCGATTCCGCTAGGCATGTGGGACTTGTGGATGGAGCCCTTAATTCGCTTAACCAGGATTCAATTTGTTGAAATCAGAGCAATAAATTTTGGCCACCGTGCTCGATCCTAGATTTAAAACCTACATTGTATCTCTCTTTCCAGCAGACACAAGTCTGCAGAGGTTCAAAGACCTGCTGGTGAGAAAATTGTCAAGTCAAGCGGAACGTGACCCGTCAACAGCTCCTCCTTCACATTCTCCTGCATCTGGGGGTGCGAGGAAAAGGCTAAGAATTCCGAGCCCACCCGCTGGCGGTGATGCAGGGCAGTCTGGAGTGAGTGCTGACATCTGGTCCGGACTGAAGGACCTGGCAACGATTACTGACATGTCGTCTACTGTCACTGCATATGATTCTGTCACCTTTGAAAGAATGGTGGAGGATTATATGAGTGACCGCATCCAGGTAGGCACGTCAGACAGTCCGTATGTATACTGGCAGGAAAAAGAGGCAATTTGGAGGCCCTTGCACAAACTGGCTTTATTCTACCTAAGTTGCCCTCCCTCCAGTGTGTACTCCAAAAGAGTGTTTAGTGCAGCCGCTCACCTTGTCAGCAATCGGCATACGAGGTTACTTCCAGAAAATGTGGAGAAGATGATGATCATCAAAATGAATTATAATCAATTCCTCCGTGGAGACATTCACCAGCAATTGCCTCCAGAAAGTACACAGGGATCTGAGATGGTGGATTCCAGTGGGGACGAATTAATAATCTGTGAGGAGGGCGATGTACACAGTGAAAGGGGTGAGGAATCGGAGGATGATGAGGTGGACATCTTGCCTCTGTAGAGCCAGTTTGTGCAAGGAGAGATTGATTGCTTCTTTTTTGGTGGGGGTCCAAACCAACCAGTCATTTCAGTCAGCCGTGTGGCAGACCCTGTTGCTGAAATGATGGGTTCGTCAATGTTTTTCTTTTCAATCTAAGCCCCTGCAGTTTTCTGTAAGAATCTGCTTCGCTATGATGATCAACAAGTCACAAGGGCAAACACTCAGGGCTGGAGGCGTAGATCTTAGGACCAGCTGCTACAAGCATGGCAAAGGTGTCACTATCATTGGTGACACCCAGAGAGGCAGCGAGGGAGATTGTAATGCAGTGCGCGCAGATAAGCAGCGCAATGGTAAAATGGAGGCATGGTCTCATAGGTAGGGGTGTGGCCTGTTGGCCTGAATCTCCATTTTGTTGCTCCGGGTATCCCGGGGGTTGAGTGCTGCACCCGGGGACTAGTGTGTGAGTGGTGCTGGCTCCTGCACAGTGACAGAAACTGGGTGTTGCACGTAATGTCACAGTGAAACACCCATATTCTGTCACTGAAGAGGAGCCGGCACTTTGGTGTCACCCCCCTTGGCGGGTGACACTCGGGTGTGGGCCGCAACCCCGTTGTGATGCCACTGACCCATGGGAAGCTTTACGTGGCTTACCCATGTGTTAGTAGCCCCAAGCATCTTTTGTGTTAGTCCCTGAAGAAAAACTTCAAATATTTACAAATAAATTTTGTAATCAATGGGCCTAATTCAGTAAGGATTGCAAATTCTGCTAAGTAACAGAATTTGCAATCCTTTGGTTCGCATGCTGGGGCCACCCAGCATGCCGCCTCCCTTCTTGACCACGCTGAAATTGCAGTCGCAGTGCAGTTTAGCGTGATCATAAAAAATGGGTTAGCCTCCTGTTGGTGCAGACTGTATGTGTGCGCAGGAAGCCGCCACCATTTTTGTGATCGCAGCTGCTGCATGTGATGTCATACAACCGCTCTGACCACGCCTCCTGTTTCTCCGTTGCCGACCCCATTTTGAAGCCATGCCCACGCACCGCTCCATCTCCGACTTGGAAATGGAGTGTTGCTGACCCCCCCCCCCCAAGCACCGATTGACAGTCAGAGGCGATCGCATTAACTGCGGGGTGCCGCAGAAAATGCAGGCGCATGCGTATGCTCTTAGCAATTTTTGCAGTTGGACTGCTTATTGCGATTGCAATCCAACCTGAATCAGGCTCTATTACCTATCACAATGCACTGCGGGTAGTACAAAATGGGGTTAATATAAGAGAAAACCCCCCAGAGCTGTGCTCCTTAACTGTCCCTGGTGGCTAGTGGAGCAGCTGCCCAGTAATCAGTGTCCACGCCAGTGCGCACATGGCCCGCCCCCTACAGCCACGCTGGATCACGGTATAGTGTGGGCACAGAAGTCCCTTACCTCCCTTTCATCAGCGGCCTCGTGATCCCGGAGGGCGGTGTGTGTGTGACTTACCTTAGGAAGAAACCGGAGCCTCCGCTGCAGTGACCCAGCAACCAGGGCGCGGGAGTATACTGCGCCGCTGGGAGTGATGGAGCTGCAGTAAAGATGTCTATTAGACCTAGCCTGCTGCAGCCCTTGTAGATTCTTATAAAAAAAAGTTCTTCTTTTCTTGTCAAAATTAACAGCTAAGAATAGGCTGCCTGAGGCAGCCCCCTCTTAAGTGGCCTGCTACTGAAGGCACCAACTACAAACTGAGCTCCCTGTTCATGGAAGCGAGGTTATAGAGGAGGGGGCGCTGAGCATCTTGGGAACAGTCAAAAGCTTTGAGCCTGTTGGTGCCTCAGATCAAGATCCTACTCTACACCCCAATGTGAATCCTTGTGGAGTCCAGTGTACCCCACAGAAGAAATGAATGTGTCACACCCATTGGCAGCAACATTAGAATAGCTGCTGATGGGCACAATTGAGAAAGGAAGGGGGGAAAACATTTGAATCCAGCACATATATGTAATTTGAATATGTAATTTGTACCTTCCTACTTTAAAATGGAATGGATGAACCTCACCCTGTGAGAACTATCTTCATGATCAAGAGATCTCATACGCAAGAAAAGCATGTGCTGGGATAGGGCTGTGGAGGGCGGCTGCTCGGGCACACACCCGTCAAGTTAAGGAGATTCAACTGAGGAAGCACAAGGGAACTGCAGGGAGACCACATATTTTCAGATGAACATGAGAGGGCGGAAGGCTGCCTAATACTGAAGCACCCTCAAACATCAAACCATATGCAACAACTAGTACAAGCATTCCTGGGGAAAGGTCTGCAGCAGACGGATTTGCATACGGTGATGTCATCCAAGCAATGGGCATAGTTGGCTGCAACCCTCGTCTGCATATGAAAAGAGAAAATGGTCACGCAGGGCATGGCGGCCTTTGTGGGGTTGCGCTTGGATGACCCCTAGATCGCTTTATACACCCCCATCAGTGTGGGGCTCATGTTGGCCATGCCCAAGCCCCTGAAGCATTCAAGCTGATTTCTTGCAGCAGCTGGACCCAGTAACAGCTCCAGAGTTGCTCTACAAGGCAAGTAAAAGGGTGTGAGCCCTGCAGCACCACCTGTAGTTTGCATACACACATATATAGGACAGCATCTCTTATATGCCCCAGGGGCAATAAAATAGTAGCCTTATCTAGGGTATCCGTCCATGCCGCTACAGCACTACACACCCAGGCCGACGCAATTGCCTGTCTGAGTAAGGTACCTGAATGTGTATAAATGGACTTCAGGGTAATCTCCTGTTTGCGGTCAGCAGACTCTTTGAGGGTAGCCGTATCCTGGGACGGGAGGGCTACCTTCTTGGATAAGCGTGTTAATGCTTTGTCCACCCAAGGGGAGGATTCCCATCGTAACCTATCCGTTGATGGGAAAGGGGAATCCTTTTGGAAATCTGCAGGAGATTCCCAAGCTTTTTCACATAACTCGTTCAGCTCGTGTGAGGGGGGAAAGGTTACCTCAGGCTTCTTTCCCTTGTACATATGTACCCTCTTGTCAGGGATAGGGGGCTCCTCTGTGATGTGCAAAACATCTTTTATTGCCATAATCATATATCAAATGTATTTTGCCAATTTTGGCTGTAACTTTGCATCATCGTAATCGACACTGGAGTCAGAATCCGTGTCGGTATCTGTGTCAACATCTGGATAGTGGGCGCTTATGAGACCCTGACAGTCCCTGCGACATAGGATTAGGCATTGGTTGAGACCCTGACTGTCCCAAAGCTTCTGCCTTGTCTAATCTTTTGTGCAATGAGTTTACACTAGCATTTAAAACATTCCACATATCCATCCAATCAGGTGTCGGCGGAGACACCACGTTCATTTGCTCCCGCTCCTCTCTAATATAGCCTTCTTCCTCAGACATGTCGACACACACGTACCGACACACCACACACACAGGGAATACTTTTACTGAAGACATTTCCCCCACAAGGCCCTTTGGAGAGACAGAGAGAGAGTATGCCAGCACATACCCCAGCGCTATATAACCCAGGAATAGCACAGTAACTTAATGTTTGAACAATCGGTGAGGGGGAACATCTTGAAACCCCAGTTTGTACCCTTGGGACACTATTTGTAAAACACACGAGTCCATGTCCGAATGAATCCAGAACTGACTGAAGAGTTTTAGACGTGCCCCCACTGGTGCGGGCTCCTGCAAGAGAGCCCCAGCGTCATGCAGTGGATTTGGCAGAAGCAGAGGATGATCTCTGCTCCTGCGATCTTGAAGAGGATGCAGACCTCTTCTCTCTTCTCCTTCCTCTACCTGCAAAGAAAGGGGAATCTTAACTTCTTGCATATCTATTGGGCCGAAATGACTGCATAAGATAATGATGCGTCTTCATCCGTTGGGAGGGAACATAGGGCAAGAAGGTTGACTTACCTGCGGGAGCTGCCGAGATCAAATTAACTAGGCAGTCACCAAACAAGGCTTCACCTTCATAGGGAAGAGACTCCCTTTCTTCTTGGAGTCAGCATCAGCATTCTCTTGGTGAATCCACAATGCCCTCCTATCCGACACTGCCATGAAATTGGCCCGTGAACTCAAGAGTCCTATATCCCTTGCAGTCTCACGTAAGTATGCTGCAGTGTCCTTGATATGATACAACGTAAGGAGTATCCCATCTCTCCAGGGTATCTATATCGGATGACAAGGTATTCGACCAATTCTTGAATACTACTACTCACCCATGCACATGTAATGGCAGGTCTAAGTAATGTACCCGTGGTTACATAACTAGAAATAATGTAGCTTCCTGCATACGATCCGCTGGATTTGTGACAGGGCCCCGTGCAGAACAGGGGGTGACTCCCACTTTATTCTGTCCGCGGCGGGAAATGAATAAACAACCAGAATCCTTTTGGGGATTTGAAACCATCTTGTCGAGCTGGCCCAGACTTTCTCAAACAGAGATGGAGGAACGTTACATCAGCTTTCATTATATATCTATATATACATACATATAGACCCCTTTGTCAGGAACAGCAGGGTCTTCAGTGATTTTAATATGTCCTTAATATCCACAATCATGTACTGAATGCTCCTTGCCAATATTGGATCTAATCAGGAAACATTATGGTCGACATAAGTATCAGTATCCGTGTCAGTATCAGTGTGTAGTAACTGGGCAAAATAACATTTTTGCGACCCAGCGGGGCCTGAGGGAAAAGAAACATAGCCATGAATATCACATCTATTCTCTACGTCTGTGTCTGGGACACAGATTTATCCAACCTTACTCTGATATTACTGAAACATTTACCCAGTCAGTTATTGGTGGTGCCAACAGGGCCACCATCATATGTCTGCATTCCTAATATAGTTTCCTCTTGGGAAAAACATTCAGCCACCGACATGTTGACACACATATACCAAGTACCCACAGACACACCGGCTTATGGGGGACAGACCGTCAGTAAATCTGTCAGAGGGACACAGAGGATTTTTCAGCTCACAATCCAGCGCCAAAAGTACACAGTCTGGGAAATAATAAACTCTATAGTGATAGACTTGTAATGCTCTAAAGATGTTCTGGTGAGGTGAGGAAGAAGCCCCGCCGCTGTAATGGCGCGTATCTGTCCCGCTCAGAAATAATTAATTACGCTAGCGGGGTAAGGACAGTGCCCAGGCACTAATGTCCACTTTTTCCAGCCTTTTGTGAGGAATTTATGCTGCCCAGGGTGCCCCCCCCCCCCCCGTGCCCTGCACCCTGCAGTGCCTGTGTTTGTGTGGGAGCATGGCGCGCAGCGTTCCGCTCGCTGCTCGGTACCTCAGAATGCCGTCACTGAAGAAGAAGTCTTCTGTTCTTCTGCTACTCACCTGTCTTCTGGCTCTGTAAGGGGGTGACGGCAGGCTGCGGGAGTGTGCATCTAGGCGTACCCAGCGATCAGCACCCTCAGGAGCTAATGGTGTCCTGTCAGCCTGAAGCAGAGCCATTGAACTCACTAGAAGTTGGTCATACTTCTCTCCCCTAAGTCCCACGAAGCAGGGAGACTGTTGCCAGCAGCCTCCCTGAAAATAAAAAAAACTAACAAGTCTTTTCAGAGAAACTCAGTAGAGCTCCCCTGTAGTGCATCCAGTATCACTGTGCACAATACTAAAACTGGAGTCTGGAGGAGGGGCATAGAGGGAGGAGACAGTTCACACCCTTTGAAAGTCTTAAAGTGCCCATGTCTCCTGCGGATCCCGTCTATACCCCATGGTTCTTAATGTGACCCCAGCATCCTCTAGGACGTATAAGAAAACAAATAACGCACACACGAGGAGGAGAGAACTAAGGAAGCTATAAGGAGAAGAGGGGAGGGAGGGGGGGTTGAAAGGTAAGGTAGTAAAGGCATATTGGATAAACTACAACCTTATACATATTCATTAATGTACCAGTAGTTAGAAGTAGAAGAGCTCTAACAGAAACCACAAAGCTTATCTAAAGCCACACCACACTGGATATGCCCAATCTCATTTGATTTTTGAAGCAAAGCAGTATTGGACTTTGTTAATACATGGATGGGAGACTGCTTGGTAGTATCAGATTCTTTAGGTGTTTTTAAACTACCAACACCATTTTCTTGGTACATTTAATTTTTACATGTATTCTTTTATGTACCAGACGTTAGAAGTAGAAGAGCTGTAACAGAAACCACCAGCTCATCTACAGCCACAGCACACTGGATTTGCCCAATCTCTCCTGATCATGGAAGCTGAGCAGTGTTGGTCCTGGTTTTAGTACTTGGATGGGAGACCTCAAGGAAATACCAGGAGCTGTGTGTATTTTTACAATACTAACACCGTTCTCTTGATGCATTCCATTTTGAAACATTGGGGCAGATCTATTAAGCCTGGTGAACTGATAAAGTGCAAGGTGATAAAGTACCAGCCAGTCAGCTCCTAACTGTCATTTTTCAAACCCAGCCTGTGACATGGCAATTAGGAGCTGATTGGCTGGTACTTTATCACCATGCAAATTATCATTTCACCAGGTTTAATAAATCGGCTGCTTACTCATTTATGTACGAGTAGTTAGAAGTAGAAGAACTCTAACAGAAACCACTAAGCTCATCTACAGCCACACCACACTGTATATGCCCAATATCACCTGATTTTAGGCCTGGTTTGTTCTTGGATGTGAGACCACCTGGGAATACCAGGTGCTGTAGGTAGTTTTATACTACCAACACCGTTCTCTTGATGCATTCTATTTTGAAACATTGGGGCAGATCTATTAAGCCTGGTGAACTGATAAAGTGCAAGGTGATAAAGTACCAGCCAGTCAGCTCCTAACTGTCATTTTTCAAACCCAGCCTGTGACATGGCAATTAGGAGCTGATTGGCTGGTACTTTATCACCATGCAAATTATCATTTCACCAGGTTTAATAAATCGGCGGCTTACTCATTTATGTACGAGTAGTTAGAAGTAGAAGAACTCTAACAGAAACCACTAAGCTCATCTACAGCCACACCACACTGTATATGCCTCTTCTTACATTCCGCTGCACTTATTGTGGGGTAGCCGCAATCCCTTCTGCTGTACGGTTCCACATTACATTGTTTCTTGTCACTTCCTGTTGATGCAGTAAGGAAACATCCAGGAATTACAGCAGCTTAGTCTTTTTTTTTTTTTTAACTGGGGCAATTTAGCTAGATCACAGGGCAATTTAGCTCCTTTGATCCTTTTTTAGGACCAGTTAATCAGACAGTTGAGCAAACTGAAAAACAGCTAACAGGAAATTTCCACTTAAATGGTATTTTCTAATCTTATCTGACCATGACTAAGAATAAAGGATACACAAGATAAACTCTTAGAGCCATGGACCTTATCCATGTTTAAGCTCCATCAAATCTGTAATCAATAGCACTACATGCTCCCACTTTACCACTGTACTATATACTCTACCTGTGTTTTTAAGGTAAAAACACCATTTAACCCCAGTGACACTTGAATTAAAGCAGCAGCCTCTGGAATAGCATTCCTTAGCATTAATCCCAGGAAATCTGCAATCTTCACGCTCTTTGATAGCCATGCTACATTGCTGTTTACTTGGATGGAGCAGAGAGCACAACATCAGGACATAGGAAATATTACAATGCATGATAAGAAAGGTGTGAGCTCTACAGCAAGGCCTCTAACCCTTTGCCAGTGCCAAATACATAGGGCTTAACTCAGATCTGATCACAGCAGCAAATTTATTAGCTAAAACCATGTACACTGCAGGGGGGGGGTGTATAATATGTGCAGAGAGAGTTAGATTTTGGTGCGGTGTGTTCAAACTGAAATCTAAATTGCAGTGTAAAAACAAAACAGCCAGTATTTACCCTGCACACAAACAATATAACCCACCTAAATCTCTCTGCAAATGTTATATCTGCCCCCCCCCCCCCATCCCTGCAGTGCACATGGTTTTGCCCACTAGCTAACAAATTTGCTGCATCTGGGAATTACAGCAGCTTAATATTTCTTTTTACAGAAGGTTCAGCAAATTAAATTATTTAGTGAAATACTGTAATCATAACAGTTACAGGGATATTGTAGGTAGATTTATTGTCAGTGGATAAATGTAAAAATTAAACCCTTAGGCATAGTTCCAAAATGCTGTCATTGCAATCCAGATTTTAAGGATATCATGCTTGAGCACAGGTGACTTAATTAGAACTTCGGTCAATGTGAATTAACCATTGGACTCAACCATGGTTATCCTTAAAACCCAGGGGTCTATTTTCTTTCTAGTGTCCTTCGTTTGGGAGAAAAATGCAATGGTACAAGACAGCTTTTCCTTGCCAATATCTCTCTTTTGCAAAGAGCTGCGCATTGGAAAATTCAGGGCTATGTCGTGTAGATGATAGCCTAACAGGAGGCTTTAAAATTTTCTTTCTAGTGTCCTTCGTTTGGGAGAAAAATGCAATGGTACAAGACAGCT
This sequence comes from Pseudophryne corroboree, assembly GCF_028390025.1. Lineage (NCBI taxonomy): Eukaryota > Metazoa > Chordata > Amphibia > Anura > Myobatrachidae > Pseudophryne > Pseudophryne corroboree. The sequence continues at coordinate 780,270 of NW_026968559.1, forward strand.
TTTCCTTGCCAATATCTCTCTTTTGCAAAGAGCTACGCATTGGAAAATTCAGGGCTATGTCGTGTAGATGATGGCCTAACAGGAGGCTTTAAAATTTTCTTTCTAGTGACCTTCGTTTGGGAGAAAAATGCAAAGGTACAAGACAGCTTTTCCTTGCCAATATCTCTCTTTTGCAAAGAGCTGCGCATTGGAAAATTCAGGGCTATGTCGTGTAGATGATGGCCTAACAGGATGCTTTAAAATTTTCTTTCTAGTGTCCTTCGTTTGGGAGAAAAATGCAATGGTACAAGACAGCTTTTCCTTGCCAATATCTCTCTTTTGCAAAGAGCTGCGCATTGGAAAATTCAGGGCTATTTCGTGTAGATGATGGCCTAACAGGAGGCTTTAAAATTTTCTTTCTAGTGTCCTTCGTTTGGGAGAAAAATGCAAAGGTACAAGACAGCTTTTCCTTGCCAATATTTCTCTTTTGCAAAGAGCTACGCATTGGAAAATTCAGGGCTATGTCGTGTAGATGATGGCCTAACAGGAGGCTTTAAAATTTTCTTTCTAGTGACCTTCGTTTGGGAGAAAAATGCAAAGGTACAAGACAGCTTTTCCTTGCCAATATCTCTCTTTTGCAAAGAGCTGCGCATTGGAAAATTTAGGGCTATGTCGTGTAGATGATGGCCTAAAAGGAGGCTTTAAAATTTTCTTTCTAGTGACCTTCGTTTGGGAGAAAAATGCAAAGGTACAAGACAGCTTTTCCTTGCCAATATCTCTCTTTTGCAAAGAGCTGCGCATTGGAAAATTCAGGGCTATGTCGTGTAGATGATGGCCTAACAGGAGGCTTTAAAATTTTCTTTCTAGTGACCTTCGTTTGGGAGAAAAATGCAAAGGTACAAGACAGCTTTTCCTTGCCAATATCTCTCTTTTGCAAAGAGCTGCGCATTGGAAAATTCAGGGCTATGTCGTGTAGATGATGGCCTAACAGGAGGCTTTAAAATTTTCTTTCTAGTGACCTTCGTTTGGGAGAAAAATGCAATGGTTCAAGACAGCTTTTCCTTGCCAATATCTCTTTTTTGCAAAGAGCTGCGCATTGGAAAATTCAGGGCTATGTCGTGTAGATGATGGCCTAACAGGAGGCTTTAAAATTTTAATTCTAGTGTCCTTCGTTTGGGAGAAAAATGCAAAGGTACAAGACAGCTTTTCCTTGCCAATATCTCTCTTTTGCAAAGAGCTACGCATTGGAAAATTCAGGGCTATGTCGTGTAGATGATGGCCTAACAGGAGGCTTTAAAATTTTAATTCTAGTGTCCTTCGTTTGGGAGAAAAATGCAAAGGTACAAGACAGCTTTTCCTTGCCAATATCTCTCTTTTGCAAAGAGCTGCGCATTGGAAAATTCAGGGCTATGTCGTGTAGATGATGGCCTAACAGGAGGCTTTAAAATTTTCTTTCTAGTGTCCTTCGTTTGGGAGAAAAATGCAATGGTACAAGACAGCTTTTCCTTGCCAATATCTCTCTTTTGCAAAGAGCTACGCATTGGAAAATTCAGGGCTATGTCGTGTAGATGATGGCCTAACAGGAAGCTTTAAAATTTTCTTTCTAGTGACCTTCGTTTGGGAGAAAAATGCAAAGGTACAAGACAGCTTTTCCTTGCCAATATCTCTCTTTTGCAAAGAGCTGCGCATTGGAAAATTCAGGGCTATGTCGTGTAGATGATGGCCTAACAGGAGGCTTTAAAATTTTCTTTCTAGTGTCCTTCGTTTGGGAGAAAAATGCAATGGTACAAGACAGCTTTTCCTTGCCAATATCTCTCTTTTGCAAAGAGCTGCGCATTGGAAAATTCAGGGCAATTTCGTGTAGATGATGGCCTAACAGGAGGCTTTAAAATTTTCTTTCTAGTGACCTTCGTTTGGGAGAAAAATGCAAAGGTACAAGACAGCTTTTCCTTGCCAATATCTCTCTTTTGCAAAGAGCTGCGCATTGGAAAATTCAGGGCTATGTCGTGTAGATGATGGCCTAACAGGAGGCTTTAAAATTTTCTTTCTAGTGACCTTCGTTTGGGAGAAAAATGCAAAGGTACAAGACAGCTTTTCCTTGCCAATATCTCTCTTTTGCAAAGAGCTGCGCATTGGAAAATTCAGGGCTATGTCGTGTAGATGATGGCCTAACAGGAGGCTTTAAAATTTTCTTTCTAGTGACCTTCGTTTGGGAGAAAAATGCAATGGTACAAGACAGCTTTTCCTTGCCAATATCTCTCTTTTGCAAAGAGCTACGCATTGGAAAATTCAGGGCTATGTCGTGTAGATGATGGCCTAACAGGAGGCTTTAAAATTTTAATTCTAGTGTCCTTCGTTTGGGAGAAAAATGCAAAGGTACAAGACAGCTTTTCCTTGCCAATATCTCTCTTTTGCAAAGAGCTGCGCATTGGAAAATTCAGGGCTATGTCGTGTAGATGATGGCCTAACAGGAGGCTTTAAAATTTTCTTTCTAGTGTCCTTCGTTTGGGAGAAAAATGCAATGGTACAAGACAGCTTTTCCTTGCCAATATCTCTCTTTTGCAAAGAGCTACGCATTGGAAAATTCAGGGCTATGTCGTGTAGATGATGGCCTAACAGGAGGCTTTAAAATTTTCTTTCTAGTGACCTTCGTTTGGGAGAAAAATGCAAAGGTACAAGACAGCTTTTCCTTGCCAATATCTCTCTTTTGCAAAGAGCTGCGCATTGGAAAATTCAGGGCTATGTCGTGTAGATGATGGCCTAACAGGAGGCTTTAAAATTTTCTTTCTAGTGTCCTTCGTTTGGGAGAAAAATGCAATGGTACAAGACAGCTTTTCCTTGCCAATATCTCTCTTTTGCAAAGAGCTGCGCATTGGAAAATTCAGGGCAATTTCGTGTAGATGATGGCCTAACAGGAGGCTTTAAAATTTTCTTTCTAGTGTCCTTCGTTTGGGAGAAAAATGCAATGGTACAAGACAGCTTTTCCTTGCCAATATCTCTCTTTTGCAAAGAGCTACGCATTGGAAAATTCAGGGCTATGTCGTGTAGATGATGGCCTAACAGGAGGCTTTAAAATTTTCTTTCTAGTGACCTTCGTTTGGGAGAAAAATGCAAAGGTACAAGACAGCTTTTCCTTGCCAATATCTCTCTTTTGCAAAGAGGTGCGCATTGGAAAATTCAGGGCTATGTCGTGTAGATGATGGCCTAACAGGAGGCTTTAAAATTTTCTTTCTAGTTTCCTTCGTTTGGGAGAAAAATGCAATGGTACAAGACAGCTTTTCCTTGCCAATATCTCTCTTTTGCAAAGAGCTGCGCATTGGAAAATTCAGGGCAATTTCGTGTAGATGATGGCCTAACAGGAGGCTTTAAAATTTTCTTTCTAGTTTCCTTCGTTTGGGAGAAAAATGCAATGGTACAAGACAGCTTTTCCTTGCCAATATCTCTCTTTTGCAAAGAGCTGCGCATTGGAAAATTCAGGGCAATTTCGTGTAGATGATGGCCTAACAGGAGGCTTTAAAATTTTCTTTCTAGTGTCCTTCGTTTGGGAGAAAAATGCAAAGGTACAAGACAGCTTTTCCTTGCCAATATCTCTCTTTTGCAAAGAGCTGCGCATTGGAAAATTCAGGGCTATGTCGTGTAGATGATGGCCTAACAGGAGGCTTTAAAATTTTCTTTCTAGTGTCCTTCGTTTGGGAGAAAAATGCAATGGTACAAGACAGCTTTTCCTTGCCAATATCTCTCTTTTGCAAAGAGCTACGCATTGGAAAATTCAGGGCTATGTCGTGTAGATGATGGCCTACCTAACAGGAGGCTTTAAAATTTTAATTCTAGTGTCCTTCGTTTGGGAGAAAAATGCAAAGGTACAAGACAGCTTTTCCTTGCCAATATCTCTCTTTTGCAAAGAGCTGCGCATTGGAAAATTCAGGGCTATATCGTGTAGATGATGGCCTAACAGGAGGCTTTAAAATTTTCTTTCTAGTGTCCTTCGTTTGGGAGAAAAATGCAATGGTACAAGACAGCTTTTCCTTGCCAATATCTCTCTTTTGCAAAGAGCTACGCATTGGAAAATTCAGGGCTATGTCGTGTAGATGATGGCCTAACAGGAGGCTTTAAAATTTTCTTTCTAGTGTCCTTCGTTTGGGAGAAAAATGCAATGGTACAAGACAGCTTTTCCTTGCCAATATCTCTCTTTTGCAAAGAGCTGCGCATTGGAAAATTCAGGGCTATGTCGTGTAGATGATAGCCTAACAGGAGGCTTTAAAATTTTCTTTCTAGTGTCCTTCGTTTGGGAGAAAAATGCAATGGTACAAGACAGCTTTTCCTTGCCAATATCTCTCTTTTGCAAAGAGCTACGCATTGGAAAATTCAGGGCTATGTCGTGTAGATGGCCTAACAGGAGGCTTTAAAATTTTCTTTCTAGTGACCTTCGTTTGGGAGAAAAATGCAAAGGTACAAGACAGCTTTTCCTTGCCAATATCTCTCTTTTGCAAAGAGCTGCGCATTGGAAAATTCAGGGCTATGTCGTGTAGATGATGGCCTAACAGGAGGCTTTAAAATTTTCTTTCTAGTGTCCTTCGTTTGGGAGAAAAATGCAATGGTACAAGACAGCTTTTCCTTGCCAATATCTCTCTTTTGCAAAGAGCTGCGCATTGGAAAATTCAGGGCTATTTCGTGTAGATGATGGCCTAACAGGAGGCTTTAAAATTTTCTTTCTAGTGTCCTTCGTTTGGGAGAAAAATGCAAAGGTACAAGACAGCTTTTCCTTGCCAATATTTCTCTTTTGCAAAGAGCTACGCATTGGAAAATTCAGGGCTATGTCGTGTAGATGATGGCCTAACAGGAGGCTTTAAAATTTTCTTTCTAGTGACCTTCGTTTGGTAGAAAAATGCAAAGGTACAAGACAGCTTTTCCTTGCCAATATCTCTCTTTTGCAAAGAGCTGCGCATTGGAAAATTCAGGGCTATGTCGTGTAGATGATGGCCTAACAGGAGGCTTTAAAATTTTCTTTCTAGTGACCTTCGTTTGGGAGAAAAATGCAAAGGTACAAGACAGCTTTTCCTTGCCAATATCTCTCTTTTGCAAAGAGCTGCGCATTGGAAAATTCAGGGCTATGTCGTGTAGATGATGGCCTAACAGGAGGCTTTAAAATTTTCTTTCTAGTGACCTTCGTTTGGGAGAAAAATGCAATTTTACAAGACAGCTTTTCCTTGCCAATATCTCTCTTTTGCAAAGAGCTGCGCATTGGAAAATTCAGGGCTATGTCGTGTAGATGATGGCCTAACAGGAGGCTTTAAAATTTTCTTTCTAGTGTCCTTCGTTTGGGAGAAAAATGCAAAGGTACAAGACAGCTTTTCCTTGCCAATATCTCTCGTTTGCAAAGAGCTGCGCATTGGAAAATTCAGGGCTATGTCGTGTAGATGATGGCCTAACAGGAGGCTTTAAAATTTTAATTCTAGTGTCCTTCGTTTGGGAGAAAAATGCAAAGGTACAAGACAGCTTTTCCTTGCCAATATCTCTCTTTTGCAAAGAGCTGCGCATTGGAAAATTCATGGCTATGCCGTGTAGATGATGGTCTAACAGGAGGCTTTAAAATTTTCTTTCTAGTTTCCTTCGTTTGGGAGAAAAATGCAATGGTACAAGACAGCTTTACCTTGCCAATATCTCTCTTTTGCAAAGAGCTGCGCATTGGAAAATTCAGGGCTATGTCGTGTAGATGATGGCCTAACAGGAGGCTTTAACATTTTCTTTCTAGTGACCTTCGTTTGGGAGAAAAATGCAAAGGTACAAGACAGCTTTTCCTTGCCAATATCTCTCTTTTGCAAAGAGCTACGCATTGGAAAATTCAGGGCTATGTCGTGTAGATGATGGCCTAACAGGAGGCTTTAAAATTTTCTTTCTAGTGTCCTTCGTTTGGGAGAAAAATGCAAAGGTACAAGACAGCTTTTCCTTGCCAATATCTCTCTTTTGCAAAGAGCTACGCATTGGAAAATTCAGGGCTATGTCGTGTAGATGATGGCTTAACAGGAGGCTTTAAAATTTTCATTCTAATGACCTTCGTTTGGGAGAAAAATGCAAAGGTACAAGACAGCTTTTCCTTGCCAATATCTCTCTTTTGCAAAGAGCTGCGCATTGGAAAATTCAGGGCTATATCATGTAGATGATGGCCTAACAGGAGGCTTTAAAATTTTAATTCTAGTGTCCTTCGTTTGGGAGAAAAATGCAAAGGTACAAGACAGCTTTTCCTTGCCAATATCTCTCTTTTGCAAAGAGCTGCGCATTGGAAAATTCATGGCTATGCCGTGTAGATGATGGTCTAACAGGAGGCTTTAAAATTTTCTTTCTAGTGTCCTTCGTTTGGGAGAAAAATGCAATGGTACAAGACAGTTTTACCTTGCCAATATCTCTCTTTTGCAAAGAGCTGCGCATTGGAAAATTCAGGGCTATGTCGTGTAGATGATGGCCTAACAGGAGGCTTTAACATTTTCTTTCTAGTGACCTTCGTTTGGGAGAAAAATGCAAAGGTACCTGACAGCTTTTCCTTGCCAATATCTCTCTTTTGCAAAGAGCTGCGCATTGGAAAATTCAGGGCTATGTCGTGTAGATGATGGCCTAACAGGAGGCTTTAAAATTTTCTTTCTAGTGTCCTTCGTTTGGGAGAAAAATGCAAATGTACAAGACAGCTTTTCCTTGCCAATATCTCTCTTTTGTAAAGAGCTACGCATTGGAAAATTCAGGACTATGTCGTGTAGATGATGGCCTAACAGGAGGCTTTAAAATTTTCTTTCTAGTGACCTTCGTTTGGGAGAAAAATGCAAAGGTACCTGACAGCTTTTCCTTGCCAATATCTCTCTTTTGCAAAGAGCTGCGCATTGGAAAATTCAGGGCTATGTCGTGTAGATGATGGCATAACAGGAGGCTTTAAAATTTTAATTCTAGTGTCCTTCGTTTGGGAGAAAAATGCAAAGGTACAAGACAGCTTTTCCTTGCCAATATCTCTCGTTTGCAAAGAGCTGCGCATTGGAAAATTCAGGGCTATGTCGTGTAGATGATGGCCTAACAGGAGGCTTTAAAATTTTCTTTCTAGTGTCCTTCGTTTGGGAGAAAAATGCAAAGGTACAAGACAGCTTTTCCTTGCCAATATCTCTCTTTTGCAAAGAGCTACGCATTGGAAAATTCAGGGCTATGTCGTGTAGATGATGGCTTAACAGGAGGCTTTAAAATTTTCATTCTAATGACCTTCGTTTGGGAGAAAAATGCAAAGGTACAAGACAGCTATTCGTTGCCAATATCTCTATTTTGCAAAGAGCTGCGCATTGGAAAATTCAGGGCTATATCGTGTAGATGATGGCCTAACAGGAGGCTTTAAAATTTTCTTTCTAGTGACCTTCGTTTGGGAGAAAAATGCAAAGGTACAAGACAGCTTTTCCTTGCCAATATCTCTCTTTTGCAAAGAGCTGCGCATTGGAAAATTCAGGGCTATGTCGTGTAGATGATGGCCTAACAGGAGGCTTTAAAATTTTCTTTCTAGTGACCTTCGTTTGGGAGAAAAATGCAATTTTACAAGACAGCTTTTCCTTGCCAATATCTCTCTTTTGCAAAGAGCTGCGCATTGGAAAATTCAGGGCTATGTCGTGTAGATGATGGCCTAACAGGAGGCTTTAAAATTTTCTTTCTAGTGTCCTTCGTTTGGGAGAAAAATGCAAAGGTACAAGACAGCTTTTCCTTGCCAATATCTCTCGTTTGCAAAGAGCTGCGCATTGGAAAATTCAGGGCTATGTCGTGTAGATGATGGCCTAACAGGAGGCTTTAAAATTTTCTTTCTAGTGTCCTTCGTTTGGGAGAAAAATGCAAAGGTACAAGACAGCTTTTCCTTGCCAATATCTCTCTTTTGCAAAGAGCTACGCATTGGAAAATTCAGGGCTATGTCGTGTAGATGATGGCTTAACAGGAGGCTTTAAAATTTTCATTCTAATGACCTTCGTTTGGGAGAAAAATGCAAAGGTACAAGACAGCTATTCGTTGCCAATATCTCTATTTTGCAAAGAGCTGCGCATTGGAAAATTCAGGGCTATATCGTGTAGATGATGGCCTAACAGGAGGCTTTAAAATTTTAATTCTAGTGTCCTTCGTTTGGGAGAAAAATGCAAAGGTACAAGACAGCTTTTCCTTGCCAATATCTCTCTTTTGCAAAGAGCTGCGCATTGGAAAATTCATGGCTATGCCGTGTAGATGATGGTCTAACAGGAGGCTTTAAAATTTTCTTTCTAGTTTCCTTCGTTTGGGAGAAAAATGCAATGGTACAAGACAGCTTTACCTTGCCAATATCTCTCTTTTGCAAAGAGCTGCGCATTGGAAAATTCAGGGCTATGTCGTGTAGATGATGGCCTAACAGGAGGCTTTAACATTTTCTTTCTAGTGACCTTCGTTTGGGAGAAAAATGCAAAGGTACAAGACAGCTTTTCCTTGCCAATATCTCTCTTTTGCAAAGAGCTACGCATTGGAAAATTCAGGGCTATGTCGTGTAGATGATGGCCTAACAGGAGGCTTTAAAATTTTCTTTCTAGTGTCCTTCGTTTGGGAGAAAAATGCAAAGGTACAAGACAGCTTTTCCTTGCCAATATCTCTCTTTTGCAAAGAGCTACGCATTGGAAAATTCAGGGCTATGTCGTGTAGATGATGGCTTAACAGGAGGCTTTAAAATTTTCATTCTAATGACCTTCGTTTGGGAGAAAAATGCAAAGGTACAAGACAGCTTTTCCTTGCCAATATCTCTCTTTTGCAAAGAGCTGCGCATTGGAAAATTCAGGGCTATATCGTGTAGATGATGGCCTAACAGGAGGCTTTAAAATTTTAATTCTAGTGTCCTTCGTTTGGGAGAAAAATGCAAAGGTACAAGACAGCTTTTCCTTGCCAATATCTCTCTTTTGCAAAGAGCTGCGCATTGGAAAATTCATGGCTATGCCGTGTAGATGATGGTCTAACAGGAGGCTTTAAAATTTTCTTTCTAGTGTCCTTCGTTTGGGAGAAAAATGCAATGGTACAAGACAGCTTTACCTTGCCAATATCTCTCTTTTGCAAAGAGCTGCGCATTGGAAAATTCAGGGCTATGTCGTGTAGATGATGGCCTAACAGGAGGCTTTAACATTTTCTTTCTAGTGACCTTCGTTTGGGAGAAAAATGCAAAGGTACCTGACAGCTTTTCCTTGCCAATATCTCTCTTTTGCAAAGAGCTGCGCATTGGAAAATTCAGGGCTATGTCGTGTAGATGATGGCCTAACAGGAGGCTTTAAAATTTTCTTTCTAGTGTCCTTCGTTTGGGAGAAAAATGCAAATGTACAAGACAGCTTTTCCTTGCCAATATCTCTCTTTTGTAAAGAGCTACGCATTGGAAAATTCAGGACTATGTCGTGTAGATGATGGCCTAACAGGAGGCTTTAAAATTTTCTTTCTAGTGACCTTCGTTTGGGAGAAAAATGCAAAGGTACCTGACAGCTTTTCCTTGCCAATATCTCTCTTTTGCAAAGAGCTGCGCATTGGAAAATTCAGGGCTATGTCGTGTAGATGATGGCATAACAGGAGGCTTTAAAATTTTAATTCTAGTGTCCTTCGTTTGGGAGAAAAATGCAAAGGTACAAGACAGCTTTTCCTTGCCAATATCTCTCGTTTGCAAAGAGCTGCGCATTGGAAAATTCAGGGCTATGTCGTGTAGATGATGGCCTAACAGGAGGCTTTAAAATTTTCTTTCTAGTGTCCTTCGTTTGGGAGAAAAATGCAAAGGTACAAGACAGCTTTTCCTTGCCAATATCTCTCTTTTGCAAAGAGCTACGCATTGGAAAATTCAGGGCTATGTCGTGTAGATGATGGCTTAACAGGAGGCTTTAAAATTTTCATTCTAATGACCTTCGTTTGGGAGAAAAATGCAAAGGTACAAGACAGCTATTCGTTGCCAATATCTCTATTTTGCAAAGAGCTGCGCATTGGAAAATTCAGGGCTATATCGTGTAGATGATGGCCTAACAGGAGGCTTTAAAATTTTAATTCTAGTGTCCTTCGTTTGGGAGAAAAATGCAATGGTACAAGACAGCTTTACCTTGCCAATATCTCTCTTTTGCAAAGAGCTGCGCATTGGAAAATTCAGGGCTATGTCGTGTAGATGATGGCCTAACAGGAGGCTTTAACATTTTCTTTCTAGTGACCTTCGTTTGGGAGAAAAATGCAAAGGTACAAGACAGCTTTTCCTTGCCAATATCTCTCTTTTGCAAAGAGCTACGCATTGGAAAATTCAGGGCTATGTCGTGTAGATGATGGCCTAACAGGAGGCTTTAAAATTTTCTTTCTAGTGTCCTTCGTTTGGGAGAAAAATGCAAAGGTACAAGACAGCTTTTCCTTGCCAATATCTCTCTTTTGCAAAGAGCTACGCATTGGAAAATTCAGGGCTATGTCGTGTAGATGATGGCTTAACAGGAGGCTTTAAAATTTTCATTCTAATGACCTTCGTTTGGGAGAAAAATGCAAAGGTACAAGACAGCTTTTCCTTGCCAATATCTCTCTTTTGCAAAGAGCTGCGCATTGGAAAATTCAGGGCTATATCGTGTAGATGATGGCCTAACAGGAGGCTTTAAAATTTTAATTCTAGTGTCCTTCGTTTGGGAGAAAAATGCAAAGGTACAAGACAGCTTTTCCTTGCCAATATCTCTCTTTTGCAAAGAGCTGCGCATTGGAAAATTCATGGCTATGCCGTGTAGATGATGGTCTAACAGGAGGCTTTAAAATTTTCTTTCTAGTGTCCTTCGTTTGGGAGAAAAATGCAATGGTACAAGACAGCTTTACCTTGCCAATATCTCTCTTTTGCAAAGAGCTGCGCATTGGAAAATTCAGGGCTATGTCGTGTAGATGATGGCCTAACAGGAGGCTTTAACATTTTCTTTCTAGTGACCTTCGTTTGGGAGAAAAATGCAAAGGTACAAGACAGCTTTTCCTTGCCAATATCTCTCTTTTGCAAAGAGCTGCGCATTGGAAAATTCATGGCTATGCCGTGTAGATGATGGTCTAACAGGAGGCTTTAAAATTTTCTTTCTAGTGTCCTTCCTTTGGGAGAAAAATGCAATGGTACAAGACAGCTTTTCCTTGCCAATATCTCTCTTTTGCAAAGAGCTGCGCATTGGAAAATTCAGGGCTATGTCGTGTAGATGATGGCCTAACAGGAGGCTTTAAAATTTTCTTTCTAGTGACCTTCGTTTGGGAGAAAAATGCAAAGGTACCTGACAGCTTTTCCTTGCCAATATCTCTCTTTTGCAAAGAGCTGCGCATTGGAAAATTCATGGCTATGCCGTGTAGATGATGGTCTAACAGGAGGCTTTAAAATTTTCTTTCTAGTGTCCTTCGTTTGGGAGAAAAATGCAATGGTACAAGAAAGCTTTTCCTTGCCAATATCTCTCTTTTGCAAAGAGCTGCGCATTGGAAAATTCAGGGCTATGTCGTGTAGATGATGGCCTAACAGGAGGCTTTAAAATTTTCTTTCTAGTGACCTTCGTTTGGGAGAAAAATGCAAAGGTACCTGACAGCTTTTCCTTGCCAATATCTCTCTTTTGCAAAGAGCTGCGCATTGGAAAATTCAGGGCTATGTCGTGTAGATGATGGCCTAACAGGAGGCTTTAAAATTTTCTTTCTAGTGTCCTTCGTTTGGGAGAAAAATGCAAATGTACAAGACAGCTTTTCCTTGCCAATATCTCTCTTTTGTAAAGAGCTACGCATTGGAAAATTCAGGACTATGTCGTGTAGATGATGGCCTAACAGGAGGCTTTAAAATTTTCTTTCTAGTGACCTTCGTTTGGGAGAAAAATGCAAAGGTACCTGACAGCTTTTCCTTGCCAATATCTCTCTTTTGCAAAGAGCTGCGCATTGGAAAATTCAGGGCTATGTCGTGTAGATGATGGCATAACAGGAGGCTTTAAAATTTTAATTCTAGTGTCCTTCGTTTGGGAGAAAAATGCAAAGGTACAAGACAGCTTTTCCTTGCCAATATCTCTCTTTTGCAAAGAGCTGCGCATTGGAAAATTCAGGGCTATGTCGTGTAGATGATGGCCTAACAGGAGGCTTTAAAATTTTCTTTCTAGTGTCCTTCGTTTGGGAGAAAAATGCAAAGGTACAAGACAGCTTTTCCTTGCCAATATCTCTCTTTTGCAAAGAGCTACGCATTGGAAAATTCAGGGCTCTGTCGTGTAGATGATGGCCTAACAGGAGGCTTTAAAATTTTCTTTCTAGTGACCTTCGTTTGGGAGAAAAATGCAAAGGTACAAGACAGCTTTTCCTTGCCATTATCTCTCTTTTGCAAAGAGCTGCGCATTGGAAAATTCAGGGCTATGTCGTGTAGATGATGGCCTAACAGGAGGCTTTAAAATTTTCTTTCTAGTGACCTTCGTTTGGGAGAAAAATGCAAAGGTACAAGACAGCTTTTCCTTGCCAATATCTCTCTTTTGCAAAGAGCTGCGCATTGGAAAATTCAGGGCTATGTCGTGTAGATGATGGCCTAACAGGAGGCTTTAAAATTTTCTTTCTAGTGTCCTTCGTTTGGGAGAAAAATGCAAAGGTACAAGACAGCTTTTCCTTGCCAATATCTCTCTTTTGCAAAGAGCTGCGCATTGGAAAATTCAGGGCTATGTCGTGTAGATGATGGCCTAACAGGAGGCTTTAAAATTTTCTTTCTAGTGAACTTCGTTTGGGAGAAAAATGCAAAGGTACAAGACAGCTTATCCTTGCCAATATCTCTCTTTTGCAAAGAGCTGCGCATTGGAAAATTCAGGGCTATGTCGTGTAGATGATGGCCTAACAGGAGGCTTTAAAATTTTCTTTCTGGTGTCCTTCGTTTGGGAGAAAAATGCAATGGTACAAGACAGCTTTTCCTTGCCAATATCTCTCTTTTGCAAAGAGCTGCGCATTGGAAAATTCAGGGCTATTTCGTGTAGATGATGGCCTAACAGGAGGCTTTAAAATTTTCTTTCTAGTGTCCTTCGTTTGAGAGAAAAATGCAAAGGTACAAGACAGCTTTTCCTTGCCAATATCTCTCTTTTGCAAAGAGCTACGCATTGGAAAATTCAGGGCTATGTCGTGTAGATGATGGCCTAACAGGAGGCTTTAAAATTTTAATTCTAGTGTCCTTCGTTTGGGAGAAAAATGCAAAGGTACAAGATAGCTTTTCCTTGCCAATATCTCTCTTTTACAAAGAGCTACGCATTGGAAAATTCAGGGCTATGTCGTGTAGATGATGGCCTAACAGGAGGCTTTAAAATTTTCTTTCTAGTGTCCTTCGTTTGGGAGAAAAATGCAATGGTACAAGACAGCTTTTCCTTGCCAATATCTCTCTTTTGCAAAGAGCTACGCATTGGAAAATTCAGGGCTATGTCGTGTAGATGATGGCCTAACAGGAGGCTTTAAAATTTTCTTTCTAGTGACATTCGTTTGGGAGAAAAATGCAAAGGTACAAGACAGCTTTTCCTTGCCAATATCTCTCTTTTGCAAAGAGCTGCGCATTGGAAAATTCAGGGCTATGTCGTGTAGATGATGGCCTAACAGGAGGCTTTAAAATTTTCTTTCTAGTGTCCTTCGTTTGGGAGAAAAATGCAATGGTACAAGACAGCTTTTCCTTGCCAATATCTCTCTTTTGCAAAGAGCTGCGCATTGGAAAATTCAGGGCTATTTCGTGTAGATGATGGCCTAACAGGAGGCTTTAAAATTTTCTTTCTAGTGTCCTTCGTTTGGGAGAAAAATGCAAAGGTACAAGACAGCTTTTCCTTGCCAATATCTCTCTTTTGCAAAGAGCTGCGCATTGGAAAATTCAGGGCAATTTCGTGTAGATGATGGCCTAACAGGAGGCTTTAAAATTTTCTTTCTAGTGTCCTTCGTTTGGGAGAAAAATGCAAAGGTACAAGACAGCTTTTCCTTGCCAATATCTCTCTTTTGCAAAGAGCTGCGCATTGGAAAATTCAGGGCTATGTCGTGTAGATGATGGCCTAACAGGAGGCTTTAAAATTTTCTTTCTAGTGTCCTTCGTTTGGGAGAAAAATGCAATGGTACAAGACAGCTTTTCCTTGCCAATATCTCTCTTTTGCAAAGAGCTATGCATTGGAAAATTCAGGGCTATGTCGTGTAGATGATGGCCTAACAGGAGGCTTTAAAATTTTAATTCTAGTGTCCTTCGTTTGGGAGAAAAATGCAAAGGTACAAGACAGCTTTTCCTTGCCAATATCTCTCTTTTGCAAAGAGCTGCGCATTGGAAAATTCAGGGCTATATCGTGTAGATGATGGCCTAACAGGAGGCTTTAAAATTTTCTTTCTAGTGTCCTTCGTTTGGGAGAAAAATGCAATGGTACAAGACAGCTTTTCCTTGCCAATATCTCTCTTTTGCAAAGAGCTACGCATTGGAAAATTCAGGGCTATGTCGTGTAGATGATGGCCTAACAGGAGGCTTTAAAATTTTCTTTCTAGTGACCTTCGTTTGGGAGAAAAATGCAAAGGTACAAGACAGCTTTTCCTTGCCAATATCTCTCTTTTGCAAAGAGCTGCGCATTGGAAAATTCAGGGCTATGTCGTGTAGATGATGGCCTAACAGGAGGCTTTAAAATTTTCTTTCTAGTGTCCTTCGTTTGGGAGAAAAATGCAATGGTACAAGACAGCTTTTCCTTGCCAATATCTCTCTTTTGCAAAGAGCTGCGCATTGGAAAATTCAGGGCTATGTCTTGTAGATGATGGCATAACAGGAGGCTTTAAAATTTTAATTCTGGTGTCCTTCGTTTGGGAGAAAAATGCAAAGGTACAAGACAGCTTTTCCTTGCCAATATCTCTCTTTTGCAAAGAGTTACGCATTGGAAAATTCAGGGCTATGTCGTGTAGATGATGGCCTAACAGAAGGCTTTAAAATTTTAATTCTAGTGTCCTTCGTTTGGGAGAAAAATGCAAAGGTACAAGACAGCTTTTCTTTGCCAATATCTCTCTTTTGCAAAGAGCTGCGCATTGGAAAATTTAGGGCTATGTCGTGTAGATGATGGCCTAACAGGAGGCTTTAAAATTTTCTTTCTAGTGTCCTTCGTTTGGGAGAAAAATGCAATGGTACAAGAAAGCTTTTCCTTGCCAATATCTCTCTTTTGCAAAGAGCTGCGCATTGGAAAATTCAGGGCTATGTCGTGTAGATGATGGCCTAACAGGAGGCTTTAAAATTTTCTTTCTAGTGTCCTTCGTTTGGGAGAAAAATGCAAAGGTACAAGACAGCTTTTCCTTGCCAATATCTCTCTTTTGTAAAGAGCTACGCATTGGAAAATTCAGGGCAATTTCGTGTAGATGATGGCCTAACAGGAGGCTTTAAAATTTTCTTTCTAGTGTCCTTCGTTTGGGAGAAAAATGCAAAGGTACAAGACAGCTTTTCCTTGCCAATATCTCTCTTTTGCAAAGAGCTGCGCATTGGAAAATTCAGGGCTATGTCGTGTAGATGATGGCCTAACAGGAGGCTTTAAAATTTTCTTTCTAGTGTCCTTCGTTTGGGAGAAAAATGCAATGGTACAAGACAGCTTTTCCTTGCCAATATCTCTCTTTTGCAAAGAGCTATGCATTGGAAAATTCAGGGCTATGTCGTGTAGATGATGGCCTAACAGGAGGCTTTAAAATTTTAATTCTAGTGTCCTTCGTTTGGGAGAAAAATGCAAAGGTACAAGACAGCTTTTCCTTGCCAATATCTCTCTTTTGCAAAGAGCTGCGCATTGGAAAATTCAGGGCTATATCGTGTAGATGATGGCCTAACAGGAGGCTTTAAAATTTTCTTTCTAGTGTCCTTCGTTTGGGAGAAAAATGCAATGGTACAAGACAGCTTTTCCTTGCAAATATCTCTCTTTTGCAAAGAGCTACGCATTGGAAAATTCAGGGCTATGTCGTGTAGATGATGGCCTAACAGGAGGCTTTAAAATTTTCTTTCTAGTGTCCTTCGTTTGGGAGAAAAATGCAATGGTACAAGACAGCTTTTCCTTGCCAATATCTCTCTTTTGCAAAGAGCTGCGCATTGGAAAATTCAGGGCTATGTCGTGTAGATGATGGCCTAACAGGAGGCTTTAAAATTTTCTTTCTAGTGTCCTTCGTTTGGGAGAAAAATGCAAATGTACAAGACAGCTTTTCCTTGCCAATATCTCTCTTTTGTAAAGAGCTACGCATTGGAAAATTCAGGACTATGTCGTGTAGATGATGGCCTAACAGGAGGCTTTAAAATTTTCTTTCTAGTGACCTTCGTTTGGGAGAAAAATGCAAAGGTACCTGACAGCTTTTCCTTGCCAATATCTCTCTTTTGCAAAGAGCTGCGCATTGGAAAATTCAGGGCTATGTCGTGTAGATGATGGCATAACAGGAGGCTTTAAAATTTTAATTCTAGTGTCCTTCGTTTGGGACAAAAATGCAAAGGTACAAGACAGCTTTTCCTTGCCAATATCTCTCTTTTGCAAAGAGCTGCGCATTGGAAAATTCAGGGCTATGTCGTGTAGATGATGGCCTAACAGGAGGCTTTAACATTTTCTTTCTAGTGTCCTTCGTTTGGGAGAAAAATGCAAAGGTACAAGACAGCTTTTCCTTGCCAATATCTCTCTTTTGCAAAGAGCTACGCATTGGAAAATTCAGGGCTATGTCGTGTAGATGATGGCCTAACAGGAGGCTTTAAAATTTTCTTTCTAGTGACCTTCGTTTGGGAGAAAAATGCAAAGGTACAAGACAGCTTTTCCTTGCCAATATCTCTCTTTTGCAAAGAGCTGCGCATTGGAAAATTCAGGGCTATGTCGTGTAGATGATGGCCTAACAGGAGGCTTTAAAATTTTCTTTCTAGTGACCTTCGTTTGGGAGAAAAATGCAAAGGTACAAGACAGCTTTTCCTTGCCAATATCTCTCTTTTGCAAAGAGCTGCGCATTGGAAAATTCAGGGCTATGTCGTGTAGATGATGGCCTAACAGGAGGCTTTAAAATTTTCTTTCTAGTGTCCTTCGTTTGGGAGAAAAATGCAAAGGTACAAGACAGCTTTTCCTTGCCAATATCTCTCTTTTGCAAAGAGCTGCGCATTGGAAAATTCAGGGCTATGTCGTGTAGATGATGGCCTAACAGGAGGCTTTAAAATTTTCTTTCTAGTGAACTTCGTTTGGGAGAAAAATGCAAAGGTACAAGACAGCTTATCCTTGCCAATATCTCTCTTTTGCAAAGAGCTGCGCATTGGAAAATTCAGGGCTATGTCGTGTAGATGATGGCCTAACAGGAGGCTTTAAAATTTTCTTTCTGGTGTCCTTCGTTTGGGAGAAAAATGCAATGGTACAAGACAGCTTTTCCTTGCCAATATCTCTCTTTTGCAAAGAGCTGCGCATTGGAAAATTCAGGGCTATTTCGTGTAGATGATGGCCTAACAGGAGGCTTTAAAATTTTCTTTCTAGTGTCCTTCGTTTGAGAGAAAAATGCAAAGGTACAAGACAGCTTTTCCTTGCCAATATCTCTCTTTTGCAAAGAGCTACGCATTGGAAAATTCAGGGCTATGTCGTGTAGATGATGGCCTAACAGGAGGCTTTAAAATTTTAATTCTAGTGTCCTTCGTTTGGGAGAAAAATGCAAAGGTACAAGATAGCTTTTCCTTGCCAATATCTCTCTTTTACAAAGAGCTACGCATTGGAAAATTCAGGGCTATGTCGTGTAGATGATGGCCTAACAGGAGGCTTTAAAATTTTCTTTCTAGTGTCCTTCGTTTGGGAGAAAAATGCAATGGTACAAGACAGCTTTTCCTTGCCAATATCTCTCTTTTGCAAAGAGCTACGCATTGGAAAATTCAGGGCTATGTCGTGTAGATGATGGCCTAACAGGAGGCTTTAAAATTTTCTTTCTAGTGACATTCGTTTGGGAGAAAAATGCAAAGGTACAAGACAGCTTTTCCTTGCCAATATCTCTCTTTTGCAAAGAGCTGCGCATTGGAAAATTCAGGGCTATGTCGTGTAGATGATGGCCTAACAGGAGGCTTTAAAATTTTCTTTCTAGTGTCCTTCGTTTGGGAGAAAAATGCAATGGTACAAGACAGCTTTTCCTTGCCAATATCTCTCTTTTGCAAAGAGCTGCGCATTGGAAAATTCAGGGCTATTTCGTGTAGATGATGGCCTAACAGGAGGCTTTAAAATTTTCTTTCTAGTGTCCTTCGTTTGGGAGAAAAATGCAAAGGTACAAGACAGCTTTTCCTTGCCAATATCTCTCTTTTGCAAAGAGCTGCGCATTGGAAAATTCAGGGCAATTTCGTGTAGATGATGGCCTAACAGGAGGCTTTAAAATTTTCTTTCTAGTGTCCTTCGTTTGGGAGAAAAATGCAAAGGTACAAGACAGCTTTTCCTTGCCAATATCTCTCTTTTGCAAAGAGCTGCGCATTGGAAAATTCAGGGCTATGTCGTGTAGATGATGGCCTAACAGGAGGCTTTAAAATTTTCTTTCTAGTGTCCTTCGTTTGGGAGAAAAATGCAATGGTACAAGACAGCTTTTCCTTGCCAATATCTCTCTTTTGCAAAGAGCTATGCATTGGAAAATTCAGGGCTATGTCGTGTAGATGATGGCCTAACAGGAGGCTTTAAAATTTTAATTCTAGTGTCCTTCGTTTGGGAGAAAAATGCAAAGGTACAAGACAGCTTTTCCTTGCCAATATCTCTCTTTTGCAAAGAGCTGCGCATTGGAAAATTCAGGGCTATATCGTGTAGATGATGGCCTAACAGGAGGCTTTAAAATTTTCTTTCTAGTGTCCTTCGTTTGGGAGAAAAATGCAATGGTACAAGACAGCTTTTCCTTGCCAATATCTCTCTTTTGCAAAGAGCTGCGCATTGGAAAATTCAGGGCTATGTCGTGTAGATGATGGCCTAACAGGAGGCTTTAAAATTTTCTTTCTAGTGTCCTTCGTTTGGGAGAAAAATGCAATGGTACAAGACAGCTTTTCCTTGCCAATATCTCTCTTTTGCAAAGAGCTACGCATTGGAAAATTCAGGGCTATGTCGTGTAGATGATGGCCTAACAGGAGGCTTTAAAATTTTCTTTCTAGTGACCTTCGTTTGGGAGAAAAATGCAATGGTACAAGACAGCTTTTCCTTGCCAATATCTCTCTTTTGCAAAGAGCTACGCATTGGAAAATTCAGGGCTATGTCGTGTAGATGATGGCCTAACAGGAGGCTTTAAAATTTTCTTTCTAGTGTCCTTCGTTTGGGAGAAAAATGCAATGGTACAAGACAGCTTTTCCTTGCCAATATCTCTCTTTTGCAAAGAGCTGCGCATTGGAAAATTCAGGGCTATGTCGTGTAGATGATGGCCTAACAGGAGGCTTTAAAATTTTCTTTCTAGTGTCCTTCGTTTGGGAGAAAAATGCAAAGGTACAAGACAGCTTTTCCTTGCCAATATCTCTCTTTTGTAAAGAGCTACGCATTGGAAAATTCAGGACTATGTCGTGTAGATGATGGCCTAACAGGAGGCTTTAAAATTTTCTTTCTAGTGACCTTCGTTTGGGAGAAAAATGCAAAGGTACCTGACAGCTTTTCCTTGCCAATATCTCTCTTTTGCAAAGAGCTGCGCATTGGAAAATTCAGGGCTATGTCGTGTAGATGATGGCATAACAGGAGGCTTTAAAATTTTAATTCTAGTGTCCTTCGTTTGGAAGAAAAATGCAATGGTACAAGACAGCTTTTCCTTGCCAATATCTCTCTTTTGCAAAGAGCTGCGCATTGGAAAATTCAGGGCAATTTCGTGTAGATGATGGCCTAACAGGAGGCTTTAAAATGTTCTTTCTAGTGTCCTTCGTTTGGGAGAAAAATGCAAAGGTACAAGACAGCTTTTCCTTGCCAATATCTCTCTTTTGCAAAGAGCTGCGCATTGGAAAATTCAGGGCTATGTCGTGTAGATGATGGCCTAACAGGAGGCTTTAAAATTTTCTTTCTAGTGTCCTTCGTTTGGGAGAAAAATGCAATGGTACAAGACAGCTTTTCCTTGCCAATATCTCTCTTTTGCAAAGAGCTATGCATTGGAAAATTCAGGGCTATGTCGTGTAGATGATGGCCTAACAGGAGGCTTTAAAATTTTAATTCTAGTGTCCTTCGTTTGGGAGAAAAATGCAAAGGTACAAGACAGCTTTTCCTTGCCAATATCTCTCTTTTGCAAAGAGCTGCGCATTGGAAAATTCAGGGCTATATCGTGTAGATGATGGCCTAACAGGAGGCTTTAAAATTTTCTTTCTAGTGTCCTTCGTTTGGGAGAAAAATGCAATGGTACAAGACAGCTTTTCCTTGCCAATATCTCTCTTTTGCAAAGAGCTACGCATTGGAAAATTCAGGGCTATGTCGTGTAGATGATGGCCTAACAGGAGGCTTTAAAATTTTCTTTCTAGTGTCCTTCGTTTGGGAGAAAAATGCAATGGTACAAGACAGCTTTTCCTTGCCAATATCTCTCTTTTGCAAAGAGCTGCGCATTGGAAAATTCAGGGCTATGTCGTGTAGATGATGGCCTAACAGGAGGCTTTAAAATTTTCTTTCTAGTGTCCTTCGTTTGGGAGAAAAATGCAATGGTACAAGACAGCTTTTCCTTGCCAATATCTCTCTTTTGCAAAGAGCTACGCATTGGAAAATTCAGGGCTATGTCGTGTAGATGATGGCCTAACAGGAGGCTTTAAAATTTTCTTTCTAGTGACCTTCGTTTGGGAGAAAAATGCAAAGGTACAAGACAGCTTTTCCTTGCCAATATCTCTCTTTTGCAAAGAGCTGCGCATTGGAAAATTCAGGGCTATGTCGTGTAGATGATGGCCTAACAGGAGGCTTTAAAATTTTCTTTCTAGTGTCCTTCGTTTGGGAGAAAAATGCAATGGTACAAGACAGCTTTTCCTTGCCAATATCTCTCTTTTGCAAAGAGCTGCGCATTGGAAAATTCAGGGCTATGTCGTGTAGAAGATGGCATAACAGGAGGCTTTAAAATTTTAATTCTAGTGTCCTTCGTTTGGGAGAAAAATGCAAAGGTACAAGACAGCTTTTCCTTGCCAATATCTCTCTTTTGGAAAGAGCTACGCATTGGAAAATTCAGGGCTATGTCGTGTAGATGATGGCCTAACAGGAGGCTTTAAAATTTTCTTTCTAGTGACCTTCGTTTGGGAGAAAAATGCAAAGGTACAAGACAGCTTTTCCTTGCCAATATCTCTCTTTTGCAAAGAGCTGCGCATTGGAAAATTTAGGGCTATGTCGTGTAGATGATGGCCTAACAGGAGGCTTTAAAATTTTCTTTCTAGTGTCCTTCGTTTGGGAGAAAAATGCAATGGTACAAGAAAGCTTTTCCTTGCCAATATCTCTCTTTTGCAAAGAGCTGCGCATTGGAAAATTCTGGGCTATGTCGTGTAGATGATGGCCTAACAGGAGGCTTTAAAATTTTCTTTCTAGTGTCCTTCGTTTGGGAGAAAAATGCAAAGGTACAAGACAGCTTTTCCTTGCCAATATCTCTCTTTTGTAAAGAGCTACGCATTGGAAAATTCAGGACTATGTCGTGTAGATGATGGCCTAACAAGAGGCTTTAAAATTTTCTTTCTAGTGACCTTCGTTTGGGAGAAAAATGCAAAGGTACCTGACAGCTTTTCCTTGCCAATATCTCTCTTTTGCAAAGAGCTGCGCATTGGAAAATTCAGGGCTATGTCGTGTAGATGATGGCATAACAGGAGGCTTTAAAATTTTAATTCTAGTGTCCTTCGTTTGGGAGAAAAATGCAAAGGTACAAGACAGCTTTTCCTTGCCAATATCTCTCTTTTGCAAAGAGCTGCGCATTGGAAAATTCAGGGCTATGTCGTGTAGATGATGGCCTAACAGGAGGCTTTCAAATTTTCTTTCTAGTGTCCTTCGTTTGGGAGAAAAATGCAAAGGTACAAGACAGCTTTTCCTTGCCAATATCTCTCTTTTGCAAAGAGCTACGCATTGGAAAATTCAGGGCTATGTCGTGTAGATGATGGCCTAACAGGAGGCTTTAAAATTTTCTTTCTAGTGACCTTCGTTTGGGAGAAAAATGCAAAGGTACAAGACAGCTTTTCCTTGCCAATATCTCTCTTTTGCAAAGAGCTGCGCATTGGAAAATTCAGAGCTATGTCGTGTAGATGATGGCCTAACAGGAGGCTTTAAAATTTTCTTTCTAGTGTCCTTCGTTTGGGAGAAAAATGCAATGGTACAAGACAGCTTTTCCTTGCCAATATCTCTCTTTTGCAAAGAGCTACGCATTGGAAAATTCAGGGCTTTGTCGTGTAGATGATGGCCTAACAGGAGGCTTTAAAATTTTCTTTCTAGTGACCTTCGTTTGGGAGAAAAATGCAAAGGTACAAGACAGCTTTTCCTTGCCAATATCTCTCTTTTGCAAAGAGCTGCGCATTGGAAAATTCAGGGCTATGTCGTGTAGATGATAACCTAACAGGAGGCTTTAAAATTTTCTTTCTAGTGACCTTCGTTTGGGAGAAAAATGCAAAGGTACAAGACAGCTTATCCTTGCCAATATCTCTCTTTTGCAAAGAGCTGCGCATTGGAAAATTCAGGGCTATGTCGTGTAGATGATGGCCTAACAGGAGGCTTTAAAATTTTCTTTCTAGTGTCCTTCGTTTGGGAGAAAAATGCAATGGTACAAGACAGCTTTTCCTTGCCAATATCTCTCTTTTGCAAAGAGCTGCGCATTGGAAAATTCAGGGCTATTTCGTGTAGATGATGGCCTAACAGGAGGCTTTAAAATTTTCTTTCTAGTGTCCTTCGTTTGGGAGAAAAATGCAAAGGTACAAGACAGCTTTTCCTTGCCAATATCTCTCTTTTGCAAAGAGCTACGCATTGGAAAATTCAGGGCTATGTCGTGTAGATGATGGCCTAACAGGAGGCTTTAAAATTTTAATTCTAGTGTCCTTCGTTTGGGAGAAAAATGCAAAGGTACAAGATAGCTTTTCCTTGCCAATATCTCTCTTTTACAAAGAGCTACGCATTGGAAAATTCAGGGCTATGTCGTGTAGATGATGGCCTAACAGGAGGCTTTAAAATTTTCTTTCTAGTGTCCTTCGTTTGGGAGAAAAATGCAATGGTACAAGACAGCTTTTCCTTGCCAATATCTCTCTTTTGCAAAGAGCTACGCATTGGAAAATTCAGGGCTATGTCGTGTAGATGATGGCCTAACAGGAGGCTTTAAAATTTTAATTATAGTGTCCTTCGTTTGGGAGAAAAATGCAATGGTACAAGACAGCTTTTCCTTGCCAATATCTCTCTTTTGCAAAGAGCTGCGCATTGGAAAATTCAGGGCTATGTCGTGTAGAAGATGGCATAACAGGAGGCTTTAAAATTTTAATTCTAGTGTCCTTCGTTTGGGAGAAAAATGCAAAGGTACAAGACAGCTTTTCCTTGCCAATATCTCTCTTTTGCAAAGAGCTACGCATTGGAAAATTCAGGGCTATGTTGTGTAGATGATGGCCTAACAGGAGGCTTTAAAATTTTCTTTCTAGTGACCTTCGTTTGGGAGAAAAATGCAAAGGTACAAGACAGCTTTTCCTTGCCAATATCTCTCTTTTGCAAAGAGCTGCGCATTGGAAAATTTAGGGCTATGTCGTGTAGATGATGGCCTAACAGGAGGCTTTAAAATTTTCTTTCTAGTGTCCTTCGTTTGGGAGAAAAATGCAATGGTACAAGAAAGCTTTTCCTTGCCAATATCTCTCTTTTGCAAAGAGCTGCGCATTGGAAAATTCAGGGCTATGTCGTGTAGATGATGGCCTAACAGGAGGCTTTAAAATTTTCTTTCTAGTGTCCTTCGTTTGGGAGAAAAATGCAAAGGTACAAGACAGCTTTTCCTTGCCAATATCTCTCTTTTGTAAAGAGCTACGCATTGGAAAATTCAGGACTATGTCGTGTAGATGATGGCCTAACAGGAGGCTTTAAAATTTTCTTTCTAGTGACCTCCGTTTGGGAGAAAAATGCAAAGGTACCTGACAGCTTTTCCTTGCCAATATCTCTCTTTTGCAAAGAGCTGCGCATTGGAAAATTCAGGGCTATGTCGTGTAGATGATGGCATAACAGGAGGCTTTAAAATTTTAATTCTAGTGTCCTTCGTTTGGGAGAAAAATGCAAAGGTACAAGACAGCTTTTCCTTGCCAATATCTCTCTTTTGCAAAGAGCTGCGCATTGGAAAATTCAGGGCTATGTCGTGTAGATGATGGCCTAACAGGAGGCTTTAAAATTTTCTTTCTAGTGTCCTTCGTTTGGGAGAAAAATGCAAAGGTACAAGACAGCTTTTCCTTGCCAATATCTCTCTTTTGCAAAGAGCTACGCATTGGAAAATTCAGGGCTATGTCGTGTAGATGATGGCCTAACAGGAGGCTTTAAAATTTTCTTTCTAGTGACCTTCGTTTGGGAGAAAAATGCAAAGGTACAAGACAGCTTTTCCTTGCCAATATCTCTCTTTTGCAAAGAGCTGCGCATTGGAAAATTCAGGGCTATGTCGTGTAGATGATGGCCTAACAGGAGGCTTTAAAATTTTCTTTCTAGTGACCTTCGTTTGGGAGAAAAATGCATAGGTACAAGACAGCTTTTCCTTGCCAATATCTCTCTTTTGCAAAGAGCTGCGCATTGGAAAATTCAGGGCTATGTCGTGTAGATGATGGCCTAACAGGAGGCTTTAAAATTTTAATTCTAGTGTCCTTCGTTTGGGAGAAAAATGCAAAGGTACAAGATAGCTTTTCCTTGCCAATATCTCTCTTTTACAAAGAGCTACGCATTGGAAAATTCAGGGCTATGTCGTGTAGATGATGGCCTAACAGGAGGCTTTAAAATTTTCTTTCTAGTGTCCTTCGTTTGGGAGAAAAATGCAATGGTACAAGACAGCTTTTCCTTGCCAATATCTCTCTTTTGCAAAGAGCTACGCATTGGAAAATTCAGGGCTATGTCGTGTAGATGATGGCCTAACAGGAGGCTTTAAAATTTTCTTTCTAGTGACATTCGTTTGGGAGAAAAATGCAAAGGTACAAGACAGCTTTTCCTTGCCAATATCTCTCTTTTGCAAAGAGCTGCGCATTGGAAAATTCAGGGCTATGTCGTGTAGATGATGGCCTAACAGGAGGCTTTAAAATTTTCTTTCTAGTGTCCTTCGTTTGGGAGAAAAATGCAATGGTACAAGACAGCTTTTCCTTGCCAATATCTCTCTTTTGCAAAGAGCTGCGCATTGGAAAATTCAGGGCTATTTCGTGTAGATGATGGCCTAACAGGAGGCTTTAAAATTTTCTTTCTAGTGTCCTTCGTTTGGGAGAAAAATGCAAAGGTACAAGACAGCTTTTCCTTGCCAATATCTCTCTTTTGCAAAGAGCTACGCATTGGAAAATTCAGGGCTATGTCGTGTAGATGATGGCCTAACAGGAGGCTTTAAAATTTTCTTTCTAGTGACCTTCGTTTGGGAGAAAAATGCAAAGGTACAAGACAGCTTTTCCTTGCCAATATCTCTCTTTTGCAAAGAGCTGCGCATTGGAAAATTCAGGGCTATGTCGTGTAGATGATGGCCTAACAGGAGGCTTTAAAATTTTCTTTCTAGTGACCTTCGTTTGGGAGAAAAATGCAATGGTACAAGACAGCTTTTCCTTGCCAATATCTCTCTTTTTCAAAGAGCTGCGCATTGGAAAATTCAGGGCTATGTCGTGTAGATGATGGCCTAACAGGAGGCTTTAAAATTTTAATTCTAGTGTCCTTCGTTTGGGAGAAAAATGCAAAGGTACAAGACAGCTTTTCCTTGCCAATATCTCTCTTTTGCAAAGAGCTACGCATTGGAAAATTCAGGGCTATGTCGTGTAGATGATGGCCTAACAGGAGGCTTTAAAATTTTAATTCTAGTGTCCTTCGTTTGGGAGAAAAATGCAAAGGTACAAGACAGCTTTTCCTTGCCAATATCTCTCTTTTTCAAAGAGCTGCGCATTGGAAAATTCAGGGCTATGTCGTGTAGATGATGGCCTAACAGGAGGCTTTAAAATTTTAATTCTAGTGTCCTTCGTTTGGGAGAAAAATGCAAAGGTACAAGACAGCTTTTCCTTGCCAATATCTCTCTTTTGCAAAGAGCTACGCATTGGAAAATTCAGGGCTATGTCGTGTAGATGATGGCCTAACAGGAGGCTTTAAAATTTTAATTCTAGTGTCCTTCGTTTGGGAGAAAAATGCAAAGGTACAAGACAGCTTTTCCTTGCCAATATCTCTCTTTTGCAAAGAGCTGCGCATTGGAAAATTCAGGGCTATGTCGTGTAGATGATGGCCTAACAGGAGGCTTTAAAATTTTCTTTCTAGTGTCCTTCGTTTGGGAGAAAAATGCAATGGTACAAGACAGCTTTTCCTTGCCAATATCTCTCTTTTGCAAAGAGCTACGCATTGGAAAATTCAGGGCTATGTCGTGTAGATGATGGCCTAACAGGAGGCTTTAAAATTTTAATTCTAGTGTCCTTCGTTTGGGAGAAAAATGCAAAGTTACAAGACAGCTTTTCCTTGCCAATATCTCTCTTTTGCAAAGAGCTGCGCATTGGAAAATTCAGGGCTATATCGTGTAGATGATGGCCTAACAGGAGGCTTTAAAATTTTCTTTCTAGTGTCCTTCGTTTGGGAGAAAAATGCAATGGTACAAGACAGCTTTTCCTTGCCAATATCTCTCTTTTGCAAAGAGCT
Organism: Pseudophryne corroboree; assembly: GCF_028390025.1. NCBI lineage: Eukaryota > Metazoa > Chordata > Amphibia > Anura > Myobatrachidae > Pseudophryne > Pseudophryne corroboree. The sequence continues at coordinate 806,945 of NW_026968559.1, forward strand.
ACGCATTGGAAAATTCAGGGCTATGTCGTGTAGATGATGGCCTAACAGGAGGCTTTAAAATTTTCTTTCTAGTGTCCTTCGTTTGGGAGAAAAATGCAATGGTACAAGACAGCTTTTCCTTGCCAATATCTCTCTTTTGCAAAGAGCTGCGCATTGGAAAATTCAGGGCTATGTCGTGTAGATGATGGCCTAACAGGAGGCTTTAAAATTTTCTTTCTAGTGACCTTCGTTTGGGAGAAAAATGCAAAGGTACAAGACAGCTTTTCCTTGCCAATATCTCTCTTTTGCAAAGAGCTGCGCATTGGAAAATTCAGGGCTATGTCGTGTAGATGATGGCCTAACAGGAGGCTTTAAAATTTTCTTTCTAGTGTCCTTCGTTTGGGAGAAAAATGCAATGGTACAAGACAGCTTTTCCTTGCCAATATCTCTCTTTTGCAAAGAGCTGCGCATTGGAATATTCAGGGCTATTTCGTGTAGATGATGGCCTAACAGGAGGCTTTAAAATTTTCTTTCTAGTGTCCTTCGTTTGGGAGAAAAATGCAAAGGTACAAGACAGCTTTTCCTTGCCAATATTTCTCTTTTGCAAAGAGCTACGCATTGGAAAATTCAGGGCTATGTCGCGTAGATGATGGCCTAACAGGAGGCTTTAAAATTTTCTTTCTAGTGACCTTCGTTTGGGAGAAAAATGCAAAGGTACAAGACAGCTTTTCCTTGCCAATATCTCTCTTTTGCAAAGAGCTGCGCATTGGAAAATTCAGGGCTATGTCGTGTAGATGATGGCCTAACAGGAGGCTTTAAAATTTTCTTTCTAGTGACCTTCGTTTGGGAGAAAAATGCAAAGGTACAAGACAGCTTTTCCTTGCCAATATCTCTCTTTTGCAAAGAGCTGCGCATTGGAAAATTCAGGGCTATGTCGTGTAGATGATGGCCTAACAGGAGGCTTTAAAATTTTCTTTCTAGTGTCCTTCGTTTGGGAGAAAAATGCAATGGTACAAGACAGCTTTTCCTTGCCAATATCTCTCTTTTGCAAAGAGCTACGCATTGGAAAATTCAGGGCTATGTCGTGTAGATGATGGCCTAACAGGAGGCTTTAAAATTTTCTTTCTAGTGACCTTCGTTTGGGAGAAAAATGCAAAGGTACAAGACAGCTTTTCCTTGCCAATATCTCTCTTTTGCAAAGAGCTGCGCATTGGAAAATTCAGGGCTATGTCGTGTAGATGATGGCCTAACAGGAGGCTTTAAAATTTTCTTTCTAGTGTCCTTCGTTTGGGAGAAAAATGCAATGGTACAAGACAGCTTTTCCTTGCCAATATCTCTCTTTTGCAAAGAGCTGCGCATTGGAAAATTCAGGGCTATTTCGTGTAGATGATGGCCTAACAGGAGGCTTTAAAATTTTATTTCGTGTCCTTCGTTTGGGAGAAAAATGCAAAGGTACAAGACAGCTTTTCCTTGCCAATATCTCTCTTTTGCAAAGAGCTGCGCATTGGAAAATTCAGGGCTATGTCGTGTAGATGATGGCCTAACAGGAGGCTTTAAAATTTTCTTTCTAGTGACCTTCGTTTGGGAGAAAAATGCAAAGGTACAAGACAGCTTTTCCTTGCCAATATCTCTCTTTTGCAAAGAGCTGCGCATTGGAAAATGCAGGGCTATGTCGTGTAGATGGATGGCCTAACAGGAGGCTTTAAAATTTTCTTTCTAGTGTTCTTCGTTTGGGAGAAAAATGCAATGGTACAAGACAGCTTTTCCTTGCCAATATCTCTCTTTTGCAAAGAGCTGCGCATTGGAAAATTCAGGGCTATTTCGTGTAGATGATGGCCTAACAGGAGGCTTTAAAATTTTCTTTCTAGTGTCCTTCGTTTGGGAGAAAAATGCAAAGGTACAAGACAGCTTTTCCTTGCCAATATTTCTCTTTTGCAAAGAGCTACGCATTGGAAAATTCAGGGCTATGTCGTGTAGATGATAGCCTAACAGGAGGCTTTAAAATTTTCTTTCTAGTGACCTTCGTTTGGGAGAAAAATGCAAAGGTACAAGACAGCTTTTCCTTGCCAATATCTCTCTTTTGCAAAGAGCTGCGCATTGGAAAATTCAGGGCTATGTCGTGTAGATGATGGCCTAACAGGAGGCTTTAAAATTTTCTTTCTAGTGACCTTCGTTTGGGAGAAAAATGCAAAGGTACAAGACAGCTTTTCCTTGCCAATATCTCTCTTTTGCAAAGAGCTGCGCATTGGAAAATTCAGGGCTATGTCGTGTAGATGATGGCCTAACAGGAGGCTTTAAAATTTTCTTTCTAGTGTCCTTCGTTTGGGAGAAAAATGCAATGGTACAAGACAGCTTTTCCTTGCCAATATCTCTCTTTTGCAAAGAGCTACGCATTGGAAAATTCAGGGCTATGTCGTGTAGATGATGGCCTAACAGGAGGCTTTAAAATTTTCTTTCTAGTGACCTTCGTTTGGGAGAAAAATGCAAAGGTACAAGACAGCTTTTCCTTGCCAATATCTCTCTTTTGCAAAGAGCTGCGCATTGGAAAATTCAGGGCTATGTCGTGTAGATGATGGCCTAACAGGAGGCTTTAAAATTTTCTTTCTAGTGTCCTTCGTTTGGGAGAAAATGCAATGGTACAAGACAGCTTTTCCTTGCAAAGAGCTACGCATTGGAAAATTCAGGGCTATGTCGTGTAGATGATGGCCTAACAGGAGGCTTTAAAATTTTAATTCTAGTGTCCTTCGTTTGGGAGAAAAATGCAAAGGTACAAGACAGCTTTTCCTTGCCAATATCTCTCTTTTGCAAAGAGCTGCGCATTGGAAAATTCAGGGCTATGTCGTGAAGATGATGGCCTAACAGGAGGCTTTAAAATTTTCTTTCTAGTGACCTTCGTTTGGGAGAAAAATGCAAAGGTACAAGACAGCTTTTCCTTGCCAATATCTCTCTTTTGCAAAGAGCTGCGCATTGGAAAATTCAGGGCTATGTCGTGTAGATGATGGCCTAACAGGAGGCTTTAAAATTTTCTTTCTAGTGTCCTTCGTTTGGGAGAAAAATGCAATGGTACAAGACAGCTTTTCCTTGCCAATATCTCTCTTTTGCAAAGAGCTACGCATTGGAAAATTCAGGGCTATGTCGTGTAGATGATGGCCTAACAGGAGGCTTTAAAATTTTAATTCTAGTGTCCTTCGTTTGGGAGAAAAATGCAATGGTACAAGACAGCTTTTCCTTGCCAATATCTCTCTTTTGCAAAGAGCTACGCATTGGAAAATTCAGGGCTATGTCGTGTAGATGATGGCCTAACAGGAGGCTTTAAAATTTTAATTCTAGTGTCCTTCGTTTGGGAGAAAAATGCAATGGTACAAGACAGCTTTTCCTTGCCAATATCTCTCTTTTGCAAAGAGCTACGCATTGGAAAATTCAGGGCTATGTCGTGTAGATGATGGCCTAACAGGAGGCTTTAAAATTTTAATTCTAGTGTCCTTCGTTTGGGAGAAAAATGCAATGGTACAAGACAGCTTTTCCTTGCCAATATCTCTCTTTTGCAAAGAGCTACGCATTGGTAAATTCAGGGCTATGTCGTGTAGATGATGGCCTAACAGGAGGCTTTAAAATTTTAATTCTAGTGTCCTTCGTTTGGGAGAAAAATGCAAAGGTACAAGACAGCTTTTCCTTGCCAATATCTCTCTTTTGCAAAGAGCTGCGCATTGGAAAATTCAGGGCTATATCGTGTAGATGATGGCCTAACAGGAGGCTTTAAAATTTTCTTTCTAGTGTCCTTCGTTTGGGAGAAAAATGCAATGGTACAAGACAGCTTTTCCTTGCCAATATCTCTCTTTTGCAAAGAGCTACGCATTGGAAAATTCAGGGCTATGTCGTGTAGATGATAGCCTAACAGGAGGCTTTAAAATTTTCTTTCTAGTGTCCTTCGTTTGGGAGAAAAATGCAATGGTACAAGACAGCTTTTCCTTGCCAATATCTCTCTTTTGCAAAGAGCTGCGCATTGGAAAATTCAGGGCTATGTCGTGTAGATGATGGCCTAACAGGAGGCTTTAAAATTTTAATTCTAGTGTCCTTCGTTTGGGAGAAAAATGCAATGGTACAAGACAGCTTTTCCTTGCCAATATCTCTCTTTTGCAAAGAGCTACGCATTGGAAAATTCAGGGCTATGTCGTGTAGATGATGGCCTAACAGGAGGCTTTAAAATTTTCTTTCTAGTGACCTTCGTTTGGGAGAAAAATGCAAAGGTACAAGACAGCTTTTCCTTGCCAATATCTCTCTTTTGCAAAGAGCTGCGCATTGGAAAATGCAGGGCTATGTCAGGTAGATGATGGCCTAACAGGAGGCTTTAAAATTTTCTTTCTAGTGTTCTTCGTTTGGGAGAAAAATGCAATGGTACAAGACAGCTTTTCCTTGCCAATATCTCTCTTTTGCAAAGAGCTGCGCATTGGAAAATTCAGGGCTATTTCGTGTAGATGATGGCCTAACAGGAGGCTTTAAAATTTTCTTTCTAGTGTCCTTCGTTTGGGAGAAAAATGCAAAGGTACAAGACAGCTTTTCCTTGCCAATATTTCTCTTTTGCAAAGAGCTATGCATTGGAAAATTCAGGGCTATGTCGTGTAGATGATGGCCTAACAGGAGGCTTTAAAATTTTCTTTCTAGTGACCTTCGTTTGGGAGAAAAATGCAAAGGTACAAGACAGCTTTTCCTTGCCAATATCTCTCTTTTGCAAAGAGCTGCGCATTGGAAAATTCAGGGCTATGTCGTGTAGATGATGGCCTAACAGGAGGCTTTAAAATTTTCTTTCTAGTGTCCTTCGTTTGGGAGAAAAATGCAATGGTACAAGACAGCTTTTCCTTGCCAATATCTCTCTTTTGCAAAGAGCTACGCATTGGAAAATTCAGGGCTATGTCGTGTAGATGATGGCCTAACAGGAGGCTTTAAAATTTTAATTCTAGTGTCCTTCGTTTGGGAGAAAAATGCAAAGGTACAAGACAGCTTTTCCTTGCCAATATCTCTCTTTTGCAAAGAGCTGCGCATTGGAAAATTCAGGGCTATATCGTGTAGATGATGGCCTAACAGGAGGCTTTAAAATTTTATTTCTAGTGTCCTTCGTTTGGGAGAAAAATGCAATGGTACAAGACAGCTTTACCTTGCCAATATCTCTCTTTTGCAAAGAGCTGCGCATTGGAAAATTCAGGGCTATGTCGTGTAGGTGATGGCCTAACAGGAGGCTTTAAAATTTTCTTTCTAGTGACCTTCGTTTGGGAGAAAAATGCAAAGGTACAAGACAGCTTTTCCTTGCCAATATCTCTCTTTTGCAAAGAGCTGCGCATTGGAAAATTCAGGGCTATGTCGTGTAGATGATGGCCTAACAGGAGGCTTTAAAATTTTCATTCTAGTGACCTTCGTTTGGGAGAAAAATGCAAAGGTACAAGACAGCTTTTCCTTGCCAATATCTCTCTTTTGCAAAGAGCTGCGCATTGGAAAATTCAGGGCTATGTCGTGTAGATGATGGCCTAACAGGAGGCTTTAAAATTTTCTTTCTAGTGTCCTTCGTTTGGGAGAAAAATGCAATGGTACAAGACAGCTTTTCCTTGCCAATATCTCTCTTTTGCAAAGAGCTACGCATTGGAAAATTCAGGGCTATGTCGTGTAGATGATGGCCTAATAGGAGGCTTTATAATTTTCTTTCTAGTGTCCTTCGTTTGGGAGAAAAATGCAATGGTACAAGACAGCTTTTCCTTGCCAATATCTCTCTCTTGCAAAGAGCTGCGCATTGGAAAATTCAGGGCTATGTCGTGTAGATGATGGCCTAACAGGAGGCTTTAAAATTTTCTTTCTAGTGTCCTTCGTTTGGGAGAAAAATGCAATGGTACAAGACAGCTTTTCCTTGCCAATATCTCTCTTTTGCAAAGAGCTACGCATTGGAAAATTCAGGGCTATGTCGTGTAGATGATGGCCTAACAGGAGGCTTTAAAATATTCTTTCTAGTGTCCTTCGTTTGGGAGAAAAATGCAAAGGTACAAGACAGCTTTTCCTTGCCAATATTTCTCTTTTGCAAAGAGCTACGCATTGGAAAATTCAGGGCTATGTCGTGTAGATGATGGCCTAACAGGAGGCTTTAAAATTTTCTTTCTAGTGACCTTCGTTTGGGAGAAAAATGCAAAGGTACAAGACAGCTTTTCCTTGCCAATATCTCTCTTTTGCAAAGAGCTGCGCATTGGAAAATTCAGGGCTATGTCGTGAAGATGATGGCCTAACAGGAGGCTTTAAAATTTTCTTTCTAGTGACCTTCGTTTGGGAGAAAAATGCAAAGGTACAAGACAGCTTTTCCTTGCCAATATCTCTCTTTTGCAAAGAGCTGCGCATTGGAAAATTCAGGGCTATGTCGTGTAGATGATGGCCTAACAGGAGGCTTTAAAATTTTCTTTCTAGTGTCCTTCGTTTGGGAGAAAAATGCAATGGTACAAGACAGCTTTTCCTTGCCAATATCTCTCTTTTGCAAAGAGCTACGCATTGGAAAATTCAGGGCTATGTCGTGTAGATGATGGCCTAACAGGAGGCTTTAAAATTTTAATTCTAGTGTCCTTCGTTTGGGAGAAAAATGCAAAGGTACAAGACAGCTTTTCCTTGCCAATATCTCTCTTTTGCAAAGAGCTACGCATTGGAAAATTCAGGGCTATGTCGTGTAGATGATGGCCTAACAGGAGGCTTTAAAATTTTAATTCTAGTGTCCTTCGTTTGGGAGAAAAATGCAAAGGTACAAGACAGCTTTTCCTTGCCAATATCTCTCTTTTGCAAAGAGCTACGCATTGGAAAATTCAGGGCTATGTCGTGTAGATGATGGCCTAACAGGAGGCTTTAAAATTTTAATTCTAGTGTCCTTCGTTTGGGAGAAAAATGCAAAGGTACAAGACAGCTTTTCCTTGCCAATATCTCTCTTTTGCAAAGAGCTGCGCATTGGAAAATTCAGGGCTATGTCGTGTAGATGATGGCCTAACAGGAGGCTTTTAAATTTTCTTTCTAGTGACCTTCGTTTGGGAGAAAAATGCAAAGGTACAAGACAGCTTTTCCTTGCCAATATCTCTCTTTTGCAAAGAGCTGCGCATTGGAAAATTCAGGGCTATGTCGTGTAGATGATGGCCTATCAGGAGGCTTTAAAATTTTCTTTCTAGTGTCCTTCGTTTGGGAGAAAAATGCAATGGTACAAGACAGCTTTTCCTTGCAAATATCTCTCTTTTGCAAAGAGCTACGCATTGGAAAATTCAGGGCTATGTCGTGTAGATGATGGCCTAACAGGAGGCTTTAAAATATTCTTTCTAGTGTCCTTCGTTTGGGAGAAAAATGCAAAGGTACAAGACAGCTTTTCCTTGCCAATATTTCTCTTTTGCAAAGAGCTACGCATTGGAAAATTCAGGGCTATGTCGTGTAGATGATGGCCTAACAGGAGGCTTTAAAATTTTCTTTCTAGTGACCTTCGTTTGGGAGAAAAATGCAAAGGTACAAGACAGCTTTTCCTTGCCAATATCTCTCTTTTGCAAAGAGCTGCGCATTGGAAAATTCAGGGCTATGTCGTGAAGATGATGGCCTAACAGGAGGCTTTAAAATTTTCTTTCTAGTGACCTTCGTTTGGGAGAAAAATGCAAAGGTACAAGACAGCTTTTCCTTGCCAATATCTCTCTTTTGCAAAGAGCTGCGCATTGGAAAATTCAGGGCTATGTCGTGTAGATGATGGCCTAACAGGAGGCTTTAAAATTTTCTTTCTGGTGTCCTTCGTTTGGGAGAAAAATGCAATGGTACAAGACAGCTTTTCCTTGCCAATATCTCTCTTTTGCAAAGAGCTACGCATTGGAAAATTCAGGGCTATGTCGTGTAGATGATGGCCTAACAGGAGGCTTTAAAATTTTAATTCTAGTGTCCTTCGTTTGGGAGAAAAATGCAATGGTACAAGACAGCTTTTCCTTGCCAATATCTCTCTTTTGCAAAGAGCTACGCATTGGAAAATTCAGGGCTATGTCGTGTAGATGATGGCCTAACAGGAGGCTTTAAAATTTTAATTCTAGTGTCCTTCGTTTGGGAGAAAAATGCAAAGGTACAAGACAGCTTTTCCTTGCCAATATCTCTCTTTTGCAAAGAGCTACGCATTGGAAAATTCAGGGCTATGTCGTGTAGATGATGGCCTAACAGGAGGCTTTAAAATTTTAATTCTAGTGTCCTTCGTTTGGGAGAAAAATGCAAAGGTACAAGACAGCTTTTCCTTGCCAATATCTCTCTTTTCAAAGAGCTGCGCATTGGAAAATTCAGGGCTATGTCGTGTAGATGATGGCCTAACAGGAGGCTTTTAAATTTTCTTTCTAGTGACCTTCGTTTGGGAGAAAAATGCAAAGGTACAAGACAGCTTTTCCTTGCCAATATCTCTCTTTTGCAAAGAGCTGCGCATTGGAAAATTCAGGGCTATGTCGTGTAGATGATGGCCTAACAGGAGGCTTTAAAATTTTCTTTCTAGTGTCCTTCGTTTGGGAGAAAAATGCAATGGTACAAGACAGCTTTTCCTTGCCAATATCTCTCTTTTGCAAAGAGCTGCGCATTGGAAAATTCAGGGCTATGTCGTGTAGATGATGGCCTAACAGGAGGCTTTAAAATTTTCTTTCTAGTGACCTTCGTTTGGGAGAAAAATGTAAAGGTACAAGACAGCTTTTCCTTGCCAATATCTCTCTTTTGCAAAGAGCTGCGCATTGGAAAATTCAGGGCTATGTCGTGTAGATGATGGCCTAACAGGAGGCTTTAAAATTTTCTTTCTAGTGTCCTTCGTTTGGGAGAAAAATGCAATGGTACAAGACAGCTTTTCCTTGCCAATATCTCTCTTTTGCAAAGAGCTACGCATTGGAAAATTCAGGGCTATGTCGTGTAGATGATGGCCTAATAGGAGGCTTTATAATTTAATTTCTAGTGTCCTTCGTTTGGGAGAAAAATGCAATGGTACAAGACAGCTTTTCCTTGCCAATATCTCTCTCTTGCAAAGAGCTGCGCATTGGAAAATTCAGGGCTATGTCGTGTAGATGATGGCCTAACAGGAGGCTTTAAAATTTTCTTTCTAGTGTCCTTCGTTTGGGAGAAAAATGCAATGGTACAAGACAGCTTTTCCTTGCCAATATCTCTCTTTTGCAAAGAGCTACGCATTGGAAAATTCAGGGCTATGTCGTGTAGATGATGGCCTAACAGGAGGCTTTAAAATATTCTTTCTAGTGTCCTTCGTTTGGGAGAAAAATGCAAAGGTACAAGACAGCTTTTCCTTGCCAATATTTCTCTTTTGCAAAGAGCTACGCATTGGAAAATTCAGGGCTATGTCGTGTAGATGATGGCCTAACAGGAGGCTTTAAAATTTTCTTTCTAGTGACCTTCGTTTGGGAGAAAAATGCAAAGGTACAAGACAGCTTTTCCTTGCCAATATCTCTCTTTTGCAAAGAGCTGCGCATTGGAAAATTCAGGGCTATGTCGTGAAGATGATGGCCTAACAGGAGGCTTTAAAATTTTCTTTCTAGTGACCTTCGTTTGGGAGAAAAATGCAAAGGTACAAGACAGCTTTTCCTTGCCAATATCTCTCTTTTGCAAAGAGCTGCGCATTGGAAAATTCAGGGCTATGTCGTGTAGATGATGGCCTAACAGGAGGCTTTAAAATTTTCTTTCTAGTGTCCTTCGTTTGGGAGAAAAATGCAATGGTACAAGACAGCTCTTCCTTGCCAATATCTCTCTTTTGCAAAGAGCTACGCATTGGAAAATTCAGGGCTATGTCGTGTAGATGATAGCCTAACAGGAGGCTTTAAAATTTTCTTTCTAGTGTCCTTCGTTTGGGAGAAAAATGCAAAGGTACAAGACAGCTTTTCCTTGCCAATATCTCTCTTTTGCAAAGAGCTGCGCATTGGAAAATGCAGGGCTATGTCAGGTAGATGATGGCCTAACAGGAGGCTTTAAAATTTTCTTTCTAGTGTTCTTCGTTTGGGAGAAAAATGCAATGGTACAAGACAGCTTTTCCTTGCCAATATCTCTCTTTTGCAAAGAGCTGCGCATTGGAAAATTCAGGGCTATTTCGTGTAGATGATGGCCTAACAGGAGGCTTTAAAATTTTCTTTCTAGTGTCCTTCGTTTGGGAGAAAAATGCAAAGGTACAAGACAGCTTTTCCTTGCCAATATTTCTCTTTTGCAAAGAGCTATGCATTGGAAAATTCAGGGCTATGTCGTGTAGATGATGGCCTAACAGGAGGCTTTAAAATTTTCTTTCTAGTGACCTTCGTTTGGGAGAAAAATGCAAAGGTACAAGACAGCTTTTCCTTGCCAATATCTCTCTTTTGCAAAGAGCTGCGCATTGGAAAATTCAGGGCTATGTCGTGTAGATGATGGCCTAACAGGAGGCTTTAAAATTTTCTTTCTAGTGTCCTTCGTTTGGGAGAAAAATGCAATGGTACAAGACAGCTTTTCCTTGCCAATATCTCTCTTTTGCAAAGAGCTACGCATTGGAAAATTCAGGGCTATGTCGTGTAGATGATGGCCTAACAGGAGGCTTTACAATTTTAATTCTAGTGTCCTTCGTTTGGGAGAAAAATGCAAAGGTACAAGACAGCTTTTCCTTGCCAATATCTCTCTTTTGCAAAGAGCTGCGCATTGGAAAATTCAGGGCTATATCGTGTAGATGATGGCCTAACAGGAGGCTTTAAAATTTTATTTCTAGTGTCCTTCGTTTGGGAGAAAAATGCAATGGTACAAGACAGCTTTACCTTGCCAATATCTCTCTTTTGCAAAGAGCTGCGCATTGGAAAATTCAGGGCTATGTCGTGTAGGTGATGGCCTAACAGGAGGCTTTAAAATTTTCTTTCTAGTGACCTTCGTTTGGGAGAAAAATGCAAAGGTACAAGACAGCTTTTCCTTGCCAATATCTCTCTTTTGCAAAGAGCTGCGCATTGGAAAATTCAGGGCTATGTCGTGTAGATGATGGCCTAACAGGAGGCTTTAAAATTTTCTTTCTAGTGACCTTCGTTTGGGAGAAAAATGCAAAGGTACAAGACAGCTTTTCCTTGCCAATATCTCTCTTTTGCAAAGAGCTGCGCATTGGAAAATTCAGGGCTATGTCGTGTAGATGATGGCCTAACAGGAGGCTTTAAAATTTTCTTTCTAGTGTCCTTCGTTTGGGAGAAAAATGCAATGGTACAAGACAGCTTTTCCTTGCCAATATCTCTCTTTTGCAAAGAGCTACGCATTGGAAAATTCAGGGCTATGTCGTGTAGATGATGGCCTAACAGGAGGCTTTATAATTTTCTTTCTAGTGTCCTTCGTTTGGGAGAAAAATGCAATGGTACAAGACAGCTTTTCCTTGCCAATATCTCTCTCTTGCAAAGAGCTGCGCATTGGAAAATTCAGGGCTATGTCGTGTAGATGATGGCCTAACAGGAGGCTTTAAAATTTTCTTTCTAGTGTCCTTCGTTTGGGAGAAAAATGCAATGGTACAAGACAGCTTTTCCTTGCCAATATCTCTCTTTTGCAAAGAGCTACGCATTGGAAAATTCAGGGCTATGTCGTGTAGATGATGGCCTAACAGGAGGCTTTAAAATATTCTTTCTAGTGTCCTTCGTTTGGGAGAAAAATGCAAAGGTACAAGACAGCTTTTCCTTGCCAATATTTCTCTTTTGCAAAGAGCTACGCATTGGAAAATTCAGGGCTATGTCGTGTAGATGATGGCCTAACAGGAGGCTTTAAAATTTTCTTTCTAGTGACCTTCGTTTGGGAGAAAAATGCAAAGGTACAAGACAGCTTTTCCTTGCCAATATCTCTCTTTTGCAAAGAGCTGCGCATTGGAAAATTCAGGGCTATGTCGTGAAGATGATGGCCTAACAGGAGGCTTTAAAATTTTCTTTCTAGTGACCTTCGTTTGGGAGAAAAATGCAAAGGTACAAGACAGCTTTTCCTTGCCAATATCTCTCTTTTGCAAAGAGCTGCGCATTGGAAAATTCAGGGCTATGTCGTGTAGATGATGGCCTAACAGGAGGCTTTAAAATTTTCTTTCTAGTGTCCTTCGTTTGGGAGAAAAATGCAATGGTACAAGACAGCTTTTCCTTGCCAATATCTCTCTTTTGCAAAGAGCTACGCATTGGAAAATTCAGGGCTATGTCGTGTAGATGATGGCCTAACAGGAGGCTTTAAAATTTTAATTCTAGTGTCCTTCGTTTGGGAGAAAAATGCAAAGGTACAAGACAGCTTTTCCTTGCCAATATCTCTCTTTTGCAAAGAGCTGCGCATTGGAAAATTCAGGGCTATATCGTGTAGATGATGGCCTAACAGGAGGCTTTAAAATTTTATTTCTAGTGTCCTTCGTTTGGGAGAAAAATGCAATGGTACAAGACAGCTTTACCTTGCCAATATCTCTCTTTTGCAAAGAGCTGCGCATTGGAAAATTCAGGGCTATGTCGTGTAGGTGATGGCCTAACAGGAGGCTTTAAAATTTTCTTTCTAGTGACCTTCGTTTGGGAGAAAAATGCAAAGGTACAAGACAGCTTTTCCTTGCCAATATCTCTCTTTTGCAAAGAGCTGCGCATTGGAAAATTCAGGGCTATGTCGTGTAGATGATGGCCTAACAGGAGGCTTTAAAATTTTCTTTCTAGTGACCTTCGTTTGGGAGAAAAATGCAAAGGTACAAGACAGCTTTTCCTTGCCAATATCTCTCTTTTGCAAAGAGCTGCGCATTGGAAAATTCAGGGCTATGTCGTGTAGATGATGGCCTAACAGGAGGCTTTAAAATTTTCTTTCTAGTGTCCTTCGTTTGGGAGAAAAATGCAATGGTACAAGACAGCTTTTCCTTGCCAATATCTCTCTTTTGCAAAGAGCTACGCATTGGAAAATTCAGGGCTATGTCGTGTAGATGATGGCCTAACAGGAGGCTTTATAATTTTCTTTCTAGTGTCCTTCGTTTGGGAGAAAAATGCAATGGTACAAGACAGCTTTTCCTTGCCAATATCTCTCTCTTGCAAAGAGCTGCGCATTGGAAAATTCAGGGCTATGTCGTGTAGATGATGGCCTAACAGGAGGCTTTAAAATTTTCTTTCTAGTGTCCTTCGTTTGGGAGAAAAATGCAATGGTACAAGACAGCTTTTCCTTGCCAATATCTCTCTTTTGCAAAGAGCTACGCATTGGAAAATTCAGGGCTATGTCGTGTAGATGATGGCCTAACAGGAGGCTTTAAAATATTCTTTCTAGTGTCCTTCGTTTGGGAGAAAAATGCAAAGGTACAAGACAGCTTTTCCTTGCCAATATTTCTCTTTTGCAAAGAGCTACGCATTGGAAAATTCAGGGCTATGTCGTGTAGATGATGGCCTAACAGGAGGCTTTAAAATTTTCTTTCTAGTGACCTTCGTTTGGGAGAAAAATGCAAAGGTACAAGACAGCTTTTCCTTGCCAATATCTCTCTTTTGCAAAGAGCTGCGCATTGGAAAATTCAGGGCTATGTCGTGAAGATGATGGCCTAACAGGAGGCTTTAAAATTTTCTTTCTAGTGACCTTCGTTTGGGAGAAAAATGCAAAGGTACAAGACAGCTTTTCCTTGCCAATATCTCTCTTTTGCAAAGAGCTGCGCATTGGAAAATTCAGGGCTATGTCGTGTAGATGATGGCCTAACAGGAGGCTTTAAAATTTTCTTTCTAGTGTCCTTCGTTTGGGAGAAAAATGCAATGGTACAAGACAGCTTTTCCTTGCCAATATCTCTCTTTTGCAAAGAGCTACGCATTGGAAAATTCAGGGCTATGTCGTGTAGATGATGGCCTAACAGGAGGCTTTAAAATTTTAATTCTAGTGTCCTTCGTTTGGGAGAAAAATGCAATGGTACAAGACAGCTTTTCCTTGCCAATATCTCTCTTTTGCAAAGAGCTACGCATTGGAAAATTCAGGGCTATGTCGTGTAGATGATGGCCTAACAGGAGGCTTTAAAATTTTAATTCTAGTGTCCTTCGTTTGGGAGAAAAATGCAAAGGTACAAGACAGCTTTTCCTTGCCAATATCTCTCTTTTGCAAAGAGCTACGCATTGGAAAATTCAGGGCTATGTCGTGTAGATGATGGCCTAACAGGAGGCTTTAAAATTTTAATTCTAGTGTCCTTCGTTTGGGAGAAAAATGCAAAGGTACAAGACAGCTTTTCCTTGCCAATATCTCTCTTTTGCAAAGAGCTGCGCATTGGAAAATTCAGGGCTATGTCGTGTAGATGATGGCCTAACAGGAGGCTTTTAAATTTTCTTTCTAGTGACCTTCGTTTGGGAGAAAAATGCAAAGGTACAAGACAGCTTTTCCTTGCCAATATCTCTCTTTTGCAAAGAGCTGCGCATTGGAAAATTCAGGGCTATGTCGTGTAGATGATGGCCTAACAGGAGGCTTTTAAATTTTCTTTCTAGTGTCCTTCGTTTGGGAGAAAAATGCAATGGTACAAGACAGCTTTTCCTTGCCAATATCTCTCTTTTGCAAAGAGCTACGCATTGGAAAATTCAGGGCTATGTCGTGTAGATGATGGCCTAACAGGAGGCTTTAAAATTTTAATTCTAGTGTCCTTCGTTTGGGAGAAAAATGCAATGGTACAAGACAGCTTTTCCTTGCCAATATCTCTCTTTTGCAAAGAGCTACGCATTGGAAAATTCAGGGCTATGTCGTGTAGATGATGGCCTAACAGGAGGCTTTAAAATTTTAATTCTAGTGTCCTTCGTTTGGGAGAAAAATGCAAAGGTACAAGACAGCTTTTCCTTGCCAATATCTCTCTTTTGCAAAGAGCTACGCATTGGAAAATTCAGGGCTATGTCGTGTAGATGATGGCCTAACAGGAGGCTTTAAAATTTTAATTCTAGTGTCCTTCGTTTGGGAGAAAAATGCAAAGGTACAAGACAGCTTTTCCTTGCCAATATCTCTCTTTTGCAAAGAGCTGCGCATTGGAAAATTCAGGGCTATGTCGTGTAGATGATGGCCTAACAGGAGGCTTTTAAATTTTCTTTCTAGTGACCTTCGTTTGGGAGAAAAATGCAAAGGTACAAGACAGCTTTTCCTTGCCAATATCTCTCTTTTGCAAAGAGCTACGCATTGGAAAATTCAGGGCTATGTCGTGTAGATGATGGCCTAACAGGAGGCTTTAAAATATTCTTTCTAGTGTCCTTCGTTTGGGAGAAAAATGCAAAGGTACAAGACAGCTTTTCCTTGCCAATATCTCTCTTTTGCAAAGAGCTGCGCATTGGAAAATTCAGGGCTATGTCGTGTAGATGATGGCCTAACAGGAGGCTTTAAAATTTTCTTTCTAGTGTCCTTCGTTTGGGAGAAAAATGCAATGGTACAAGACAGCTTTTCCTTGCCAATATCTCTCTTTTGCAAAGAGCTACGCATTGGAAAATTCAGGGCTATGTCGTGTAGATGATGGCCTAACAGGAGGCTTTATAATTTTCTTTCTAGTGTCCTTCGTTTGGGAGAAAAATGCAATGGTACAAGACAGCTTTTCCTTGCCAATATCTCTCTCTTGCAAAGAGCTGCGCATTGGAAAATTCAGGGCTATGTCGTGTAGATGATGGCCTAACAGGAGGCTTTAAAATTTTCTTTCTAGTGTCCTTCGTTTGGGAGAAAAATGCAATGGTACAAGACAGCTTTTCCTTGCCAATATCTCTCTTTTGCAAAGAGCTACGCATTGGAAAATTCAGGGCTATGTCGTGTAGATGATGGCCTAACAGGAGGCTTTAAAATATTCTTTCTAGTGTCCTTCGTTTGGGAGAAAAATGCAAAGGTACAAGACAGCTTTTCCTTGCCAATATTTCTCTTTTGCAAAGAGCTACGCATTGGAAAATTCAGGGCTATGTCGTGTAGATGATGGCCTAACAGGAGGCTTTAAAATTTTCTTTCTAGTGACCTTCGTTTGGGAGAAAAATGCAAAGGTACAAGACAGCTTTTCCTTGCCAATATCTCTCTTTTGCAAAGAGCTGCGCATTGGAAAATTCAGGGCTATGTCGTGAAGATGATGGCCTAACAGGAGGCTTTAAAATTTTCTTTCTAGTGACCTTCGTTTGGGAGAAAAATGCAAAGGTACAAGACAGCTTTTCCTTGCCAATATCTCTCTTTTGCAAAGAGCTGCGCATTGGAAAATTCAGGGCTATGTCGTGTAGATGATGGCCTAACAGGAGGCTTTAAAATTTTCTTTCTAGTGTCCTTCGTTTGGGAGAAAAATGCAATGGTACAAGACAGCTTTTCCTTGCCAATATCTCTCTTTTGCAAAGAGCTACGCATTGGAAAATTCAGGGCTATGTCGTGTAGATGATGGCCTAACAGGAGGCTTTAAAATTTTAATTCTAGTGTCCTTCGTTTGGGAGAAAAATGCAAAGGTACAAGACAGCTTTTCCTTGCCAATATCTCTCTTTTGCAAAGAGCTGCGCATTGGAAAATTCAGGGCTATATCGTGTAGATGATGGCCTAACAGGAGGCTTTAAAATTTTATTTCTAGTGTCCTTCGTTTGGGAGAAAAATGCAATGGTACAAGACAGCTTTACCTTGCCAATATCTCTCTTTTGCAAAGAGCTGCGCATTGGAAAATTCAGGGCTATGTCGTGTAGGTGATGGCCTAACAGGAGGCTTTAAAATTTTCTTTCTAGTGACCTTCGTTTGGGAGAAAAATGCAAAGGTACAAGACAGCTTTTCCTTGCCAATATCTCTCTTTTGCAAAGAGCTGCGCATTGGAAAATTCAGGGCTATGTCGTGTAGATGATGGCCTAACAGGAGGCTTTAAAATTTTCTTTCTAGTGACCTTCGTTTGGGAGAAAAATGCAAAGGTACAAGACAGCTTTTCCTTGCCAATATCTCTCTTTTGCAAAGAGCTGCGCATTGGAAAATTCAGGGCTATGTCGTGTAGATGATGGCCTAACAGGAGGCTTTAAAATTTTCTTTCTAGTGTCCTTCGTTTGGGAGAAAAATGCAATGGTACAAGACAGCTTTTCCTTGCCAATATCTCTCTTTTGCAAAGAGCTACGCATTGGAAAATTCAGGGCTATGTCGTGTAGATGATGGCCTAACAGGAGGCTTTATAATTTTCTTTCTAGTGTCCTTCGTTTGGGAGAAAAATGCAATGGTACAAGACAGCTTTTCCTTGCCAATATCTCTCTCTTGCAAAGAGCTGCGCATTGGAAAATTCAGGGCTATGTCGTGTAGATGATGGCCTAACAGGAGGCTTTAAAATTTTCTTTCTAGTGTCCTTCGTTTGGGAGAAAAATGCAATGGTACAAGACAGCTTTTCCTTGCCAATATCTCTCTTTTGCAAAGAGCTACGCATTGGAAAATTCAGGGCTATGTCGTGTAGATGATGGCCTAACAGGAGGCTTTAAAATATTCTTTCTAGTGTCCTTCGTTTGGGAGAAAAATGCAAAGGTACAAGACAGCTTTTCCTTGCCAATATTTCTCTTTTGCAAAGAGCTACGCATTGGAAAATTCAGGGCTATGTCGTGTAGATGATGGCCTAACAGGAGGCTTTAAAATTTTCTTTCTAGTGACCTTCGTTTGGGAGAAAAATGCAAAGGTACAAGACAGCTTTTCCTTGCCAATATCTCTCTTTTGCAAAGAGCTGCGCATTGGAAAATTCAGGGCTATGTCGTGAAGATGATGGCCTAACAGGAGGCTTTAAAATTTTCTTTCTAGTGACCTTCGTTTGGGAGAAAAATGCAAAGGTACAAGACAGCTTTTCCTTGCCAATATCTCTCTTTTGCAAAGAGCTGCGCATTGGAAAATTCAGGGCTATGTCGTGTAGATGATGGCCTAACAGGAGGCTTTAAAATTTTCTTTCTAGTGTCCTTCGTTTGGGAGAAAAATGCAATGGTACAAGACAGCTTTTCCTTGCCAATATCTCTCTTTTGCAAAGAGCTACGCATTGGAAAATTCAGGGCTATGTCGTGTAGATGATGGCCTAACAGGAGGCTTTAAAATTTTAATTCTAGTGTCCTTCGTTTGGGAGAAAAATGCAATGGTACAAGACAGCTTTTCCTTGCCAATATCTCTCTTTTGCAAAGAGCTACGCATTGGAAAATTCAGGGCTATGTCGTGTAGATGATGGCCTAACAGGAGGCTTTAAAATTTTAATTCTAGTGTCCTTCGTTTGGGAGAAAAATGCAAAGGTACAAGACAGCTTTTCCTTGCCAATATCTCTCTTTTGCAAAGAGCTACGCATTGGAAAATTCAGGGCTATGTCGTGTAGATGATGGCCTAACAGGAGGCTTTAAAATTTTAATTCTAGTGTCCTTCGTTTGGGAGAAAAATGCAAAGGTACAAGACAGCTTTTCCTTGCCAATATCTCTCTTTTGCAAAGAGCTGCGCATTGGAAAATTCAGGGCTATGTCGTGTAGATGATGGCCTAACAGGAGGCTTTTAAATTTTCTTTCTAGTGACCTTCGTTTGGGAGAAAAATGCAAAGGTACAAGACAGCTTTTCCTTGCCAATATCTCTCTTTTGCAAAGAGCTGCGCATTGGAAAATTCAGGGCTATGTCGTGTAGATGATGGCCTAACAGGAGGCTTTAAAATTTTCTTTCTAGTGTCCTTCGTTTGGGAGAAAAATGCAATGGTACAAGACAGCTTTTCCTTGCCAATATCTCTCTTTTGCAAAGAGCTACGCATTGGAAAATTCAGGGCTATGTCGTGTAGATGATGGCCTAACAGGAGGCTTTAAAATTTTAATTCTAGTGTCCTTCGTTTGGGAGAAAAATGCAATGGTACAAGACAGCTTTTCCTTGCCAATATCTCTCTTTTGCAAAGAGCTACGCATTGGAAAATTCAGGGCTATGTCGTGTAGATGATGGCCTAACAGGAGGCTTTAAAATTTTAATTCTAGTGTCCTTCGTTTGGGAGAAAAATGCAAAGGTACAAGACAGCTTTTCCTTGCCAATATCTCTCTTTTGCAAAGAGCTGCGCATTGGAAAATTCAGGGCTATATCGTGTAGATGATGGCCTAACAGGAGGCTTTAAAATTTTCTTTCTAGTGTCCTTCGTTTGGGAGAAAAATGCAATGGTACAAGACAGCTCTTCCTTGCCAATATCTCTCTTTTGCAAAGAGCTACGCATTGGAAAATTCAGGGCTATGTCGTGTAGATGATAGCCTAACAGGAGGCTTTAAAATTTTCTTTCTAGTGTCCTTCGTTTGGGAGAAAAATGCAATGGTACAAGACAGCTTTTCCTTGCCAATATCTCTCTTTTGCAAAGAGCTGCGCATTGGAAAATTCAGGGCTATGTCGTGTAGATGATGGCCTAACAGGAGGCTTTAAAATTTTCTTTCTAGTGTCCTTCGTTTGGGAGAAAAATGCAATGGTACAAGACAGCTTTTCCTTGCCAATATCTCTCTTTTGCAAAGAGCTACGCATTGGAAAATTCAGGGCTATGTCGTGTAGATGATGGCCTAACAGGAGGCTTTAAAATTTTCTTTCTAGTGACCTTCGTTTGGGAGAAAAATGCAAAGGTACAAGACAGCTTTTCCTTGCCAATATCTCTCTTTTGCAAAGAGCTGCGCATTGGAAAATGCAGGGCTATGTCGTGTAGATGATGGCCTAACAGGAGGCTTTAAAATTTTCTTTCTAGTGTTCTTCGTTTGGAAGAAAAATGCAATGGTACAAGACAGCTTTTCCTTGCCAATATCTCTCTTTTGCAAAGAGCTGCGCATTGGAAAATTCAGGGCTATGTCGTGTAGATGATGGCCTAACAGGAGGCTTTAAAATTTTCTTTCTAGTGTCCTTCGTTTGGGAGAAAAATGCAATGGTACAAGACAGCTTTTCCTTGCCAATATCTCTCTTTTGCAAAGAGCTGCGCATTGGAAAATTCAGGGCTATGTCGTGTAGATGATGGCCTAACAGGAGGCTTTAAAATTTTCTTTCTAGTGTCCTTCGTTTGGGAGAAAAATGCAATGGTACAAGACAGCTTTTCCTTGCCAATATCTCTCTTTTGCAAAGAGCTACGCATTGGAAAATTCAGGGCTATGTCGTGTAGATGATGGCCTAACAGGAGGCTTTAAAATTTTAATTCTAGTGTCCTTCGTTTGGGAGAAAAATGCAAAGGTACAAGACAGCTTTTCCTTGCCAATATCTCTCTTTTGCAAAGAGCTGCGCATTGGAAAATTCAGGGCTATATCGTGTAGATGATGGCCTAACAGGAGGCTTTAAAATTTTCTTTCTAGTGTCCTTCGTTTGGGAGAAAAATGCAATGGTACAAGACAGCTTTTCCTTGCCAATATCTCTCTTTTGCAAAGAGCTGCGCATTGGAAAATTCAGGGCTATGTCGTGTAGATGATGGCCTAACAGGAGGCTTTAAAATTTTCTTTCTAGTGTCCTTCGTTTGGGAGAAAAATGCAATGGTACAAGACAGCTTTTCCTTGCCAATATCTCTCTTTTGCAAAGAGCTACGCATTGGAAAATTCAGGGCTATGTCGTGTAGATGATGGCCTAACAGGAGGCTTTAAAATTTTAATTCTAGTGTCCTTCGTTTGGGAGAAAAATGCAAAGGTACAAGACAGCTTTTCCTTGCCAATATCTCTCTTTTGCAAAGAGCTGCGCATTGGAAAATTCAGGGCTATATCGTGTAGATGATGGCCTAACAGGAGGCTTTAAAATTTTCTTTCTAGTGTCCTTCGTTTGGGAGAAAAATGCAATGGTACAAGACAGCTTTTCCTTGCCAATATCTCTCTTTTGCAAAGAGCTACGCATTGGAAAATTCAGGGCTATGTCGTGTAGATGATGGCCTAACAGGAGGCTTTAAAATTTTCTTTCTAGTGTCCTTCGTTTGGGAGAAAAATGCAATGGTACAAGACAGCTTTTCCTTGCCAATATCTCTCTCTTGCAAAGAGCTGCGCATTGGAAAATTCAGGGCTATGTCGTGTAGATGATGGCCTAACAGGAGGCTTTAAAATTTTCATTCTAGTGTCCTTCGTTTGGGAGAAAAATGCGAAAGGTACAAGACAGCTTTTCCTTGCCAATATCTCTCTTTTGCAAAGAGCTGCGCATTGGAAAATGCAGGGCTATGTCGTGTAGATGATGGCCTAACAGGAGGCTTTAAAATTTTCTTTCTAGTGTTCTTCGTTTGGAAGAAAAATGCAATGGTACAAGACAGCTTTTCCTTGCCAATATCTCTCTTTTGCAAAGAGCTGCGCATTGGAAAATTCAGGGCTATGTCGTGTAGATGATGGCCTAACAGGAGGCTTTAAAATTTTCTTTCTAGTGTCCTTCGTTTGGGAGAAAAATGCAATGGTACAAGACAGCTTTTCCTTGCCAATATCTCTCTTTTGCAAAGAGCTACGCATTGGAAAATTCAGGGCTATGTCGTGTAGATGATGGCCTAACAGGAGGCTTTAAAATTTTCTTTCTAGTGACCTTCGTTTGGGAGAAAAATGCAAAGGTACAAGACAGCTTTTCCTTGCCAATATCTCTCTTTTGCAAAGAGCTGCGCATTGGAAAATTCAGGGCTATGTCGTGTAGATGATGGCCTAACAGGAGGCTTTAAAATTTTCTTTCTAGTGTCCTTCGTTTGGGAGAAAAATGCAATGGTACAAGACAGCTTTTCCTTGCCAATATCTCTCTTTTGCAAAGAGCTACGCATTGGAAAATTCAGGGCTATGTCGTGTAGATGATGGCCTAACAGGAGGCTTTAAAATTTTAATTCTAGTGTCCTTCGTTTGGGAGAAAAATGCAAAGGTACAAGACAGCTTTTCCTTGCCAATATCTCTCTTTTGCAAAGAGCTGCGCATTGGAAAATTCAGGGCTATATCGTGTAGATGATGGCCTAACAGGAGGCTTTAAAATTTTCTTTCTAGTGTCCTTCGTTTGGGAGAAAAATGCAATGGTACAAGACAGCTTTTCCTTGCCAATATCTCTCTTTTGCAAAGAGCTACGCATTGGAAAATTCAGGGCTATGTCGTGTAGATGATGGCCTAACAGGAGGCTTTAAAATTTTCTTTCTAGTGTCCTTCGTTTGGGAGAAAAATGCAATGGTACAAGACAGCTTTTCCTTGCCAATATCTCTCTCTTGCAAAGAGCTGCGCATTGGAAAATTCAGGGCTATGTCGTGTAGATGATGGCCTAACAGGAGGCTTTAAAATTTTCTTTCTAGTGTCCTTCGTTTGGGAGAAAAATGCAATGGTACAAGACAGCTTTTCCTTGCCAATATCTCTCTTTTGCAAAGAGCTACGCATTGGAAAATTCAGGGCTATGTCGTGTAGATGATGGCCTAACAGGAGGCTTTAAAATTTTAATTCTAGTGTCCTTCGTTTGGGAGAAAAATGCAAAGGTACAAGACAGCTTTTCCTTGCCAATATCTCTCTTTTGCAAAGAGCTGCGCATTGGAAAATTCAGGGCTATATCGTGTAGATGATGGCCTAACAGGAGGCTTTAAAATTTTCTTTCTAGTGTCCTTCGTTTGGGAGAAAAATGCAATGGTACAAGACAGCTTTTCCTTGCCAATATCTCTCTTTTGCAAAGAGCTGCGCATTGGAAAATTCAGGGCTATGTCGTGTAGATGATGGCCTAACAGGAGGCTTTAAAATTTTCTTTCTAGTGTCCTTCGTTTGGGAGAAAAATGCAATGGTACAAGACAGCTTTTCCTTGCCAATATCTCTCTTTTGCAAAGAGCTACGCATTGGAAAATTCAGGGCTATGTCGTGTAGATGATGGCCTAACAGGAGGCTTTAAAATTTTAATTCTAGTGTCCTTCGTTTGGGAGAAAAATGCAAAGGTACAAGACAGCTTTTCCTTGCCAATATCTCTCTTTTGCAAAGAGCTGCGCATTGGAAAATTCAGGGCTATATCGTGTAGATGATGGCCTAACAGGAGGCTTTAAAATTTTCTTTCTAGTGTCCTTCGTTTGGGAGAAAAATGCAATGGTACAAGACAGCTTTTCCTTGCCAATATCTCTCTTTTGCAAAGAGCTACGCATTGGAAAATTCAGGGCTATGTCGTGTAGATGATGGCCTAACAGGAGGCTTTAAAATTTTCTTTCTAGTGTCCTTCGTTTGGGAGAAAAATGCAATGGTACAAGACAGCTTTTCCTTGCCAATATCTCTCTCTTGCAAAGAGCTGCGCATTGGAAAATTCAGGGCTATGTCGTGTAGATGATGGCCTAACAGGAGGCTTTAAAATTTTCTTTCTAGTGTCCTTCGTTTGGGAGAAAAATGCGAAAGGTACAAGACAGCTTTTCCTTGCCAATATCTCTCTTTTGCAAAGAGCTGCGCATTGGAAAATGCAGGGCTATGTCGTGTAGATGATGGCCTAACAGGAGGCTTTAAAATTTTCTTTCTAGTGTTCTTCGTTTGGAAGAAAAATGCAATGGTACAAGACAGCTTTTCCTTGCCAATATCTCTCTTTTGCAAAGAGCTGCGCATTGGAAAATTCAGGGCTATGTCGTGTAGATGATGGCCTAACAGGAGGCTTTAAAATTTTCTTTCTAGTGTCCTTCGTTTGGGAGAAAAATGCAATGGTACAAGACAGCTTTTCCTTGCCAATATCTCTCTTTTGCAAAGAGCTACGCATTGGAAAATTCAGGGCTATGTCGTGTAGATGATGGCCTAACAGGAGGCTTTAAAATTTTCTTTCTAGTGACCTTCGTTTGGGAGAAAAATGCAAAGGTACAAGACAGCTTTTCCTTGCCAATATCTCTCTTTTGCAAAGAGCTGCGCATTGGAAAATTCAGGGCTATGTCGTGTAGATGATGGCCTAACAGGAGGCTTTAAAATTTTCTTTCTAGTGTCCTTCGTTTGGGAGAAAAATGCAATGGTACAAGACAGCTTTTCCTTGCCAATATCTCTCTTTTGCAAAGAGCTACGCATTGGAAAATTCAGGGCTATGTCGTGTAGATGATGGCCTAACAGGAGGCTTTAAAATTTTAATTCTAGTGTCCTTCGTTTGGGAGAAAAATGCAAAGGTACAAGACAGCTTTTCCTTGCCAATATCTCTCTTTTGCAAAGAGCTGCGCATTGGAAAATTCAGGGCTATATCGTGTAGATGATGGCCTAACAGGAGGCTTTAAAATTTTCTTTCTAGTGTCCTTCGTTTGGGAGAAAAATGCAATGGTACAAGACAGCTTTTCCTTGCCAATATCTCTCTTTTGCAAAGAGCTACGCATTGGAAAATTCAGGGCTATGTCGTGTAGATGATGGCCTAACAGGAGGCTTTAAAATTTTCTTTCTAGTGTCCTTCGTTTGGGAGAAAAATGCAATGGTACAAGACAGCTTTTCCTTGCCAATATCTCTCTCTTGCAAAGAGCTGCGCATTGGAAAATTCAGGGCTATGTCGTGTAGATGATGGCCTAACAGGAGGCTTTAAAATTTTCTTTCTAGTGTCCTTCGTTTGGGAGAAAAATGCGAAAGGTACAAGACAGCTTTTCCTTGCCAATATCTCTCTTTTGCAAAGAGCTGCGCATTGGTAAATGCAGGGCTATGTCGTGTAGATGATGGCCTAACAGGAGGCTTTAAAATTTTCTTTCTAGTGTCCTTCGTTTGGGAGAAAAATGCAATGGTACAAGACAGCTTTTCCATGCCAATATCTCTCTTTTGCAAAGAGCTACGCATTGGAAAATTCAGGGCTATGTCGTGTAGATGATGGCCTAACAGGAGGCTTTAAAATTTTCTTTCTAGTGACCTTCGTTTGGGAGAAAAATGCAAAGGTACAAGACAGCTTTTCCTTGCCAATATCTCTCTTTTGCAAAGAGTTGCGCATTGGAAAATTCAGGGCTATGTCGTGTAGATGATGGCCTAACAGGAGGCTTTAAAATTTTCTTTTTAGTGACCTTCGTTTGGGAGAAAAATGCAAAGGTACAAGACAGCTTTTCCTTGCCAATATCTCTCTTTTGCAAAGAGCTGCGCATTGGAAAATTCAGGGCTATGTCGTGTAGATGATGGCCTAACAGGAGGCTTTAAAATTTTCTTTCTAGTGACCTTCGTTTGGGAGAAAAATGCAAAGGTACAAGACAGCTTTTCCTTGCCAATATCTCTCTTTTGCAAAGAGCTGCGCATTGGAAAATTCAGGGCTATTTCGTGTAGATGATGGCCTTAACAGGAGGCTTTAAAATTTTCTTTCTAGTGACCTTCGTTTGGGAGAAAAATGCAAAGGTACAAGACAGCTTTTCCTTGCCAATATCTCTCTTTTGCAAAGAGCTGCGCATTGGAAAATTCAGGGCTATGTCGTGTAGATGATGGCCTAACAGGAGGCTTTAAAATTTTCTTTCTAGTGTCCTTCGTTTGGGAGAAAAATGCAAAGGTACAAGACAGCTTTTCCTTGCCAATATCTCTCTTTTGCAAAGAGCTACGCATTGGAAAATTCAGGGCTATGTCGTGTAGATGATGGCCTAACAGGAGGCTTTAAAATTTTCTTTCTAGTGACCTTCGTGTGGGAGAAAAATGCAAAGGTACAAGACAGCTTTTCCTTGCCAATATCTCTCTTTTGCAAAGAGCTGCGCATTGGAAAATTCAGGGCTATGTCGTGTAGATGATGGCCTAACAGGAGGCTTTAAAATTTTCTTTCTAGTGACCTTCGTTTGGGAGAAAAATGCAAAGGTACAAGACAGCTTTTCCTTGCCAATATCTCTCTTTTGCAAAGAGCTACGCATTGGAAAATTCAGGGCTATGTCGTGTAGATGATGGCCTAACAGGAGGCTTTATAATTTTCTTTCTAGTGACCTTCGTTTGGGAGAAAAATGCAAAGGTACAAGACAGCTTTTCCTTGCCAATATCTCTCTTTTGCAAAGAGCTGCGCATTGGAAAATTCAGGGCTATGTCGTGTAGATGATGGCCTAACAGGAGGCTTTATAATTTTCTTTCTAGTGACCTTCGTTTGGGAGAAAAATGCAAAGGTACAAGACAGCTTTTCCTTGCCAATATCTCTCTTTTGCAAAGAGCTGCGCATTGGAAAATTCAGGGCTATGTCGTGTAGATGATGGCCTAACAGGAGGCTTTAAAATTTTAATTCTAGTGTCCTTCGTTTGGGAGAAAAATGCAATGGTACAAGACAGCTTTTCCTTGCCAATATCTCTCTTTTGCAAAGAGCTACGCATTGGAAAATTCAGGGCTATGTCGTGTAGATGATGGCCTAACAGGAGGCTTTAAAATTTTAATTCTAGTGTCCTTCGTTTGGGAGAAAAATGCAAAGGTACAAGATAGCTTTTCCTTGCCAATATCTCTCTTTTGCAAAGAGCTACGCATTGGAAAATTCAGGGCTATGTCGTGTAGATGATGGCCTAACAGGAGGCTTTAAAATTTTCTTTCTAGTGTCCTTCGTTTGGGAGAAAAATGCAAAGGTACAAGACAGCTTTTCCTTGCCAATATCTCTCTTTTGCAAAGAGCTGCGCATTGGAAAATTCAGGGCTATGTCGTGTAGATGATGGCCTAACAGGAGGCTTTTAAATTTTCTTTCTAGTGACCTTCGTTTGGGAGAAAAATGCAAAGGTACAAGACAGCTTTTCCTTGCCAATATCTCTCTTTTGCAAAGAGCTGCGCATTGGAAAATTCAGGGCTATGTCGTGTAGATGATGGCCTAACAGGAGGCTTTAAAATTTTCTTTCTAGTGTCCTTCGTTTGGGAGAAAAATGCAATGGTACAAGACAGCTTTTCCTTGCCAATATCTCTCTTTTGCAAAGAGCTACGCATTGGAAAATTCAGGGCTATGTCGTGTAGATGATGGCCTAACAGGAGGCTTTAAAATTTTAATTCTAGTGTCCTTCGTTTGGGAGAAAAATGCAATGGTACAAGACAGCTTTTCCTTGCCAATATCTCTCTTTTGCAAAGAGCTACGCATTGGAAAATTCAGGGCTATGTCGTGTAGATGATGGCCTAACAGGAGGCTTTAAAATTTTAATTCTAGTGTCCTTCGTTTGGGAGAAAAATGCAAAGGTACAAGACAGCTTTTCCTTGCCAATATCTCTCTTTTGCAAAGAGCTGCGCATTGGAAAATTCAGGGCTATATCGTGTAGATGATGGCCTAACAGGAGGCTTTAAAATTTTCTTTCTAGTGTCCTTCGTTTGGGAGAAAAATGCAATGGTACAAGACAGCTTTTCCTTGCCAATATCTCTCTTTTGCAAAGAGCTACGCATTGGAAAATTCAGGGCTATGTCGTGTAGATGATGGCCTAACAGGAGGCTTTATAATTTTCTTTCTAGTGACCTTCGTTTGGGAGAAAAATGCAAAGGTACAAGACAGCTTTTCCTTGCCAATATCTCTCTTTTGCAAAGAGCTGCGCATTGGAAAATTCAGGGCTATGTCGTGTAGATGATGGCCTAACAGGAGGCTTTAAAATTTTCTTTCTAGTGACCTTAGTTTAGGAGAAAAATGCAAAGGTACAAGACAGCTTTTCCTTGCCAATATCTCTCTTTTGCAAAGAGCTGCGCATTGGAAAATTCAGGGCTATGTCGTGTAGATGATGGCCTAACAGGAGGCTTTAAAATTTTAATTCTAGTGTCCTTCGTTTGGGAGAAAAATGCAATGGTACAAGACAGCTTTTCCTTGCCAATATCTCTCTTTTGCAAAGAGCTACGCATTGGAAAATTCAGGGCTATGTCGTGTAGATGATGGCCTAACAGGAGGCTTTAAAATTTTAATTCTAGTGTCCTTCGTTTGGGAGAAAAATGCAAAGGTACAAGATAGCTTTTCCTTGCCAATATCTCTCTTTTGCAAAGAGCTACGCATTGGAAAATTCAGGGCTATGTCGTGTAGATGATGGCCTAACAGGAGGCTTTAAAATTTTCTTTCTAGTGTCCTTCGTTTGGGAGAAAAATGCAAAGGTACAAGACAGCTTTTCCTTGCCAATATCTCTCTTTTGCAAAGAGCTGCGCATTGGAAAATTCAGGGCTATGTCGTGTAGATGATGGCCTAACAGGAGGCTTTTAAATTTTCTTTCTAGTGACCTTCGTTTGGGAGAAAAATGCAAAGGTACAAGACAGCTTTTCCTTGCCAATATCTCTCTTTTGCAAAGAGCTGCGCATTGGAAAATTCAGGGCTATGTCGTGTAGATGATGGCCTAACAGGAGGCTTTAAAATTTTCTTTCTAGTGTCCTTCGTTTGGGAGAAAAATGCAATGGTACAAGACAGCTTTTCCTTGCCAATATCTCTCTTTTGCAAAGAGCTACGCATTGGAAAATTCAGGGCTATGTCGTGTAGATGATGGCCTAACAGGAGGCTTTAAAATTTTAATTCTAGTGTCCTTCGTTTGGTAGAAAAATGCAATGGTACAAGACAGCTTTTCCTTGCCAATATCTCTCTTTTGTAAAGAGCTACGCATTGGAAAATTCAGGGCTATGTCGTGTAGATGATGGCCTAACAGGAGGCTTTAAAATTTTAATTCTAGTGTCCTTCGTTTGGGAGAAAAATGCAAAGGTACAAGACAGCTTTTCCTTGCCAATATCTCTCTTTTGCAAAGAGCTGCGCATTGGAAAATTCAGGGCTATATCGTGTAGATGATGGCCTAACAGGAGGCTTTAAAATTTTCTTTCTAGTGTCCTTCGTTTGGGAGAAAAATGCAATGGTACAAGACAGCTTTTCCTTGCCAATATCTCTCTTTTGCAAAGAGCTACACATTGGAAAATTCAGGGCTATGTCGTGTAGATGATAGCCTAACAGGAGGCTTTAAAATTTTCTTTCTAGTGTCCTTCGTTTGGGAGAAAAATGCAATGGTACAAGACAGCTTTTCCTTGCCAATATCTCTCTTTTGCAAAGAGCTGCGCATTGGAAAATTCAGGGCTATGTCGTGTAGATGATGGCCTAACAGGAGGCTTTAAAATTTTAATTCTAGTGTCCTTCGTTTGGGAGAAAAATGCAAAGGTACAAGACAGCTTTTCCTTGCCAATATCTCTCTTTTGCAAAGAGCTGCGCATTGGAAAATTCAGGGCTATATCGTGTAGATGATGGCCTAACAGGAGGCTTTAAAATTTTCTTTCTAGTGTCCTTCGTTTGGGAGAAAAATGCAATGGTACAAGACAGCTTTTCCTTGCCAATATCTCTCTTTTGCAAAGAGCTACGCATTGGAAAATTCAGGGCTATGTCGTGTAGATGATAGCCTAACAGGAGGCTTTAAAATTTTCTTTCTAGTGTCCTTCGTTTGGGAGAAAAATGCAATGGTACAAGACAGCTTTTCCTTGCCAATATCTCTCTTTTGCAAAGAGCTGCGCATTGGAAAATTCAGGGCTATGTCGTGTAGATGATGGCCTAACAGGAGGCTTTAAAATTTTCTTTCTAGTGTCCTTCGTTTTGGAGAAAAATGCAATGGTACAATACAGCTTTTCCTTGCCAATATCTCTCTTTTGCAAAGAGCTACGCATTGGAAAATTCAGGGCTATGTCGTGTAGATGATGGCCTAACAGGAGGCTTTAAAATTTTCTTTCTAGTGACCTTCGTTTGGGAGAAAAATGCAAAGGTACAAGACAGCTTTTCCTTGCCAATATCTCTCTTTTGCAAAGAGCTGCGTATTGGAAAATTCAGGGCTATGTCGTGTAGATGATGGCCTAACAGGAGGCTTTAAAATTGTCTTTCTAGTGACCTTCGTTTGGGAGAAAAATGCAAAGGTACAAGACAGCTTTCTTGCCAATATCTCTCTTTTGCAAAGAGCTGCGCATTGGAAAATTCAGGGCTATGTCGTGTAGATGATGGCCTAACAGGAGGCTTTAAAATTGTCTTTCTAGTGACCTTCGTTTGGGAGAAAAATGCAAAGGTACAAGACAGCTTTTCCTTGCCAATATCTCTCTTTTGCAAAGAGCTGCGCATTGGAAAATTCAGGGCTATGTCGTGTAGATGATGGCCTAACAGGAGGCTTTAAAATTTTCTTTCTAGTGTCCTTCGTTTGGGAGAAAAATGCAATGGTACAAGACAGCTTTTCCTTGCCAATATCTCTCTTTTGCAAAGAGCTACGCATTGGAAAATTCAGGGCTATGTCGTGTAGATGATGGCCTAACAGGAGGCTTTAAAATTTTCTTTCTAGTGTCCTTCGTTTGGGAGAAAAATGCAATGGTACAAGACAGCTTTTCCTTGCCAATATCTCTCTTTTGCAAAGAGCTACGCATTGGAAAATTCAGGGCTATGTCGTGTAGATGATGGCCTAACAGGAGGCTTTAAAATTTTAATTCTAGTGTCCTTCGTTTGGGAGAAAAATGCAATGGTACAAGACAGCTTTTCCTTGCCAATATCTCTCTTTTGCAAAGAGCTACGCATTGGAAAATTCAGGGCTATGTCGTGTAGATGATGGCCTAACAGGAGGCTTTAAAATTTTAATTCTAGTGTCCTTCGTTTGGGAGAAAAATGCAAAGGTACAAGACAGCTTTTCCTTGCCAATATCTCTCTTTTGCAAAGAGCTGCGCATTGGAAAATTCAGGGCTATATCGTGTAGATGATGGCCTAACAGGAGGCTTTAAAATTTTCTTTCTAGTGACCTTCGTTTGGGAGAAAAATGCAAAGGTACAAGACAGCTTTTCCTTGCCAATATCTCTCTTTTGCAAAGAGCTGCGCATTGGAAAATGCAGGGCTATGTCGTGTAGATGATGGCCTAACAGGAGGCTTTAAAATTTTCTTTCTAGTGTTCTTCGTTTGGGAGAAAAATGCAATGGTACAAGACAGCTTTTCCTTGCCAATATCTCTCTTTTGCAAAGAGCTGCGCATTGGAAAATTCAGGGCTATTTCGTGTAGATGATGGCCTAACAGGAGGCTTTAAAATTTTCTTTCTAGTGTCCTTCGTTTGGGAGAAAAATGCAAAGGTACAAGACAGCTTTTCCTTGCCAATATCTCTCTTTTGCAAAGAGCTGCGCATTGGAAAATTCAGGGCTATGTCGTGTAGATGATGGCCTAACAGGAGGCTTTAAAATTTTCTTTCTAGTGTCCTTCGTTTGGGAGAAAAATGCAATGGTACAAGACAGCTTTTCCTTGCCAATATCTCTCTTTTGCAAAGAGCTACGCATTGGAAAATTCAGGGCTATGTCGTGTAGATGATGGCCTAACAGGAGGCTTTAAAATTTTAATTCTAGTGTCCTTCGTTTGGGAGAAAAATGCAAAGGTACAAGACAGCTTTTCCTTGCCAATATCTCTCTTTTGCAAAGAGCTGCGCATTGGAAAATTCAGGGCTATATCGTGTAGATGATGGCCTAACAGGAGGCTTTAAAATTTTATTTCTAGTGTCCTTCGTTTGGGAGAAAAATGCAATGGTACAAGACAGCTTTTCCTTGCCAATATCTCTCTTTTGCAAAGAGCTGCGCATTGGAAAATTCAGGGCTATGTCGTGTAGATGATGGCCTAACAGGAGGCTTTAAAATTTTCTTTCTAGTGACCTTCGTTTGGGAGAAAAATGCAAAGGTACAAGACAGCTTTTCCTTGCCAATATCTCTCTTTTGCAAAGAGCTGCGCATTGGAAAATTCAGGGCTATGTCGTGTAGATGATGGCCTAACAGGAGGCTTTAAAATTTTCTTTCTAGTGACCTTCGTTTGGGAGAAAAATGCAAAGGTACAAGACAGCTTTTCCTTGCCAATATCTCTCTTTTGCAAAGAGCTGCGCATTGGAAAATTCAGGGCTATGTCGTGTAGATGATGGCCTAACAGGAGGCTTTAAAATTTTCTTTCTAGTGTCCTTCGTTTGGGAGAAAAATGCAATGGTACAAGACAGCTTTTCCTTGCCAATATCTCTCTTTTGCAAAGAGCTACGCATTGGAAAATTCAGGGCTATGTCGTGTAGATGATGGCCTAACAGGAGGCTTTAAAATTTTAATTCTAGTGTCCTTCGTTTGGGAGAAAAATGCAAAGGTACAAGACAGCTTTTCCTTGCCAATATCTCTCTTTTGCAAAGAGCTGCGCATTGGAAAATTCAGGGCTATTTCGTGTAGATGATGGCCTAACAGGAGGCTTTAAAATTTTCTTTCTAGTGTCCTTCGTTTGGGAGAAAAATGCAAAGGTACAAGACAGCTTTTCCTTGCCAATATCTCTCTTTTGCAAAGAGCTGCGCATTGGAAAATTCAGGGCTATGTCGTGTAGATGATGGCCTAACAGGAGGCTTTAAAATTTTCTTTCTAGTGTCCTTCGTTTGGGAGAAAAATGCAATGGTACAAGACAGCTTTTCCTTGCCAATATCTCTCTTTTGCAAAGAGCTACGCATTGGAAAATTCAGGGCTATGTCGTGTAGATGATGGCCTAACAGGAGGCTTTAAAATTTTAATTCTAGTGTCCTTCGTTTGGGAGAAAAATGCAAAGGTACAAGACAGCTTTTCCTTGCCAATATCTCTCTTTTGCAAAGAGCTGCGCATTGGAAAATTCAGGGCTATATCGTGTAGATGATGGCCTAACAGGAGGCTTTAAAATTTTATTTCTAGTGTCCTTCGTTTGGGAGAAAAATGCAATGGTACAAGACAGCTTTTCCTTGCCAATATCTCTCTTTTGCAAAGAGCTGCGCATTGGAAAATTCAGGGCTATGTCGTGTAGATGATGGCCTAACAGGAGGCTTTAAAATTTTCTTTCTAGTGTCCTTCGTTTGGGAGAAAAATGCAATGGTACAAGACAGCTTTTCCTTGCCAATATCTCTCTTTTGCAAAGAGCTACGCATTGGAAAATTCAGGGCTATGTCGTGTAGATGATGGCCTAACAGGAGGCTTTAAAATTTTAATTCTAGTGTCCTTCGTTTGGGAGAAAAATGCAAAGGTACAAGACAGCTTTTCCTTGCCAATATCTCTCTTTTGCAAAGAGCTGCGCATTGGAAAATTCAGGGCTATGTCGTGTAGATGATGGCCTAACAGGAGGCTTTAAAATTTTCTTTCTAGTGTCCTTCGTTTGGGAGAAAAATGCAATGGTACAAGACAGCTTTTCCTTGCCAATATCTCTCTTTTGCAAAGAGCTACGCATTGGAAAATTCAGGGCTATGTCGTGTATATGATGGCCTAACAGGAGGCTTTAAAATGTTAATTCTAGTGTCCTTCGTTTGGGAGAAAAATGCAATGGTACAAGACAGCTTTTCCTTGCCAATATCTCTCTTTTGCAAAGAGCTACGCATTGGAAAATTCAGGGCTTTGTCGTGTAGATGATGGCCTAACAGGAGGCTTTAAAATTTTAATTCTAGTGTCCTTCGTTTGGGAGAAAAATGCAAAGGTACAAGACAGCTTTTCCTTGCCAATATCTCTCTTTTGCAAAGAGCTGCGCATTGGAAAATTCAGGGCTATATCGTGTAGATGATGGCCTAACAGGAGGCTTTAAAATTTTCTTTCTAGTGACCTTCGTTTGGGAGAAAAATGCAAAGGTACAAGACAGCTTTTCCTTGCCAATATCTCTCTTTTGCAAAGAGCTGCGCATTGGAAAATGCAGGGCTATGTCGTGTAGATGATGGCCTAACAGGAGGCTTTAAAATTTTCTTTCTAGTGTTCTTCGTTTGGGAGAAAAATGCAATGGTACAAGACAGCTTTTCCTTGCCAATATCTCTCTTTTGCAAAGAGCTGCGCATTGGAAAATTCAGGGCTATTTCGTGTAGATGATGGCCTAACAGGAGGCTTTAAAATTTTCTTTCTAGTGTCCTTCGTTTGGGAGAAAAATGCAATGGTACAAGACAGCTTTTCCTTGCCAATATCTCTCTTTTGCAAAGAGCTACGCATTGGAAAATTCAGGGCTATGTCGTGTAGATGATGGCCTAACAGGAGGCTTTAAAATTTTAATTCTAGTGTCCTTCGTTTGGGAGAAAAATGCAATGGTACAAGACAGCTTTTCCTTGCCAATATCTCTCTTTTGTAAAGAGCTACGCATTGGAAAATTCAGGGCTATGTCGTGTAGATGATGGCCTAACAGGAGGCTTTAAAATTTTAATTCTAGTGTCCTTCGTTTGGGAGAAAAATGCAAAGGTACAAGACAGCTTTTCCTTGCCAATATCTCTCTTTTGCAAAGAGCTGCGCATTGGAAAATTCAGGGCTATATCGTGTAGATGATGGCCTAACAGGAGGCTTTAAAATTTTCTTTCTAGTGTCCTTCGTTTGGGAGAAAAATGCAATGGTACAAGACAGCTTTTCCTTGCCAATATCTCTCTTTTGCAAAGAGCTACACATTGGAAAATTCAGGGCTATGTCGTGTAGATGATAGCCTAACAGGAGGCTTTAAAATTTTCTTTCTAGTGTCCTTCGTTTGGGAGAAAAATGCAATGGTACAAGACAGCTTTTCCTTGCCAATATCTCTCTTTTGCAAAGAGCTGCGCATTGGAAAATTCAGGGCTATGTCGTGTAGATGATGGCCTAACAGGAGGCTTTAAAATTTTAATTCTAGTGTCCTTCGTTTGGGAGAAAAATGCAAAGGTACAAGACAGCTTTTCCTTGCCAATATCTCTCTTTTGCAAAGAGCTGCGCATTGGAAAATTCAGGGCTATATCGTGTAGATGATGGCCTAACAGGAGGCTTTAAAATTTTCTTTCTAGTGTCCTTCGTTTGGGAGAAAAATGCAATGGTACAAGACAGCTTTTCCTTGCCAATATCTCTCTTTTGCAAAGAGCTACGCATTGGAAAATTCAGGGCTATGTCGTGTAGATGATAGCCTAACAGGAGGCTTTAAAATTTTCTTTCTAGTTTCCTTCGTTTGGGAGAAAAATGCAATGGTACAAGACAGCTTTTCCTTGCCAATATCTCTCTTTTGCAAAGAGCTGCGCATTGGAAAATTCAGGGCTATGTCGTGTAGATGATGGCCTAACAGGAGGCTTTAAAATTTTCTTTCTAGTGTCCTTCGTTTTGGAGAAAAATGCAATGGTACAATACAGCTTTTCCTTGCCAATATCTCTCTTTTGCAAAGAGCTACGCATTGGAAAATTCAGGGCTATGTCGTGTAGATGATGGCCTAACAGGAGGCTTTAAAATTTTCTTTCTAGTGACCTTCGTTTGGGAGAAAAATGCAAAGGTACAAGACAGCTTTTCCTTGCCAATATCTCTCTTTTGCAAAGAGCTGCGCATTGGAAAATGCAGGGCTATGTCGTGTAGATGATGGCCTAACAGGAGGCTTTAAAATTTTCTTTCTAGTGTTCTTCGTTTGGAAGAAAAATGCAATGGTACAAGACAGCTTTTCCTTGCCAATATCTCTCTTTTGCAAAGAGCTGCGCATTGGAAAATTCAGGGCTATGTCGTGTAGATGATGGCCTAACAGGAGGCTTTAAAATTTTCTTTCTAGTGTCCTTCGTTTGGGAGAAAAATGCAATGGTACAAGACAGCTTTTCCTTGCCAATATCTCTCTTTTGCAAAGAGCTACGCATTGGAAAATTCAGGGCTATGTCGTGTAGATGATGGCCTAACAGGAGGCTTTAAAATTTTAATTCTAGTGTCCTTCGTTTGGGAGAAAAATGCAAAGGTACAAGACAGCTTTTCCTTGCCAATATCTCTCTTTTGCAAAGAGCTGCGCATTGGAAAATTCAGGGCTATATCGTGTAGATGATGGCCTAACAGGAGGCTTTAAAATTTTCTTTCTAGTGTCCTTCGTTTGGGAGAAAAATGCAATGGTACAAGACAGCTTTTCCTTGCCAATATCTCTCTTTTGCAAAGAGCTACGCATTGGAAAATTCAGGGCTATGTCGTGTAGATGATGGCCTAACAGGAGGCTTTAAAATTTTCTTTCTAGTGTCCTTCGTTTGGGAGAAAAATGCAATGGTACAAGACAGCTTTTCCTTGCCAATATCTCTCTCTTGCAAAGAGCTGCGCATTGGAAAATTCAGGGCTATGTCGTGTAGATGATGGCCTAACAGGAGGCTTTAAAATTTTCTTTCTAGTGTCCTTCGTTTGGGAGAAAAATGCGAAAGGTACAAGACAGCTTTTCCTTGCCAATATCTCTCTTTTGCAAAGAGCTGCGCATTGGTAAATGCAGGGCTATGTCGTGTAGATGATGGCCTAACAGGAGGCTTTAAAATTTTCTTTCTAGTGTCCTTCGTTTGGGAGAAAAATGCAATGGTACAAGACAGCTTTTCCTTGCCAATATCTCTCTTTTGCAAAGAGCTACGCATTGGAAAATTCAGGGCTATGTCGTGTAGATGATGGCCTAACAGGAGGCTTTAAAATTTTCTTTCTAGTGACCTTCGTTTGGGAGAAAAATGCAAAGGTACAAGACAGCTTTTCCTTGCCAATATCTCTCTTTTGCAAAGAGCTGCGCATTGGAAAATTCAGGGCTATTTCGTGTAGATGATGGCCTTAACAGGAGGCTTTAAAATTTTCTTTCTAGTGACCTTCGTTTGGGAGAAAAATGCAAAGGTACAAGACAGCTTTTCCTTGCCAATATCTCTCTTTTGCAAAGAGCTGCGCATTGGAAAATTCAGGGCTATGTCGTGTAGATGATGGCCTAACAGGAGGCTTTAAAATTTTCTTTCTAGTGTCCTTCGTTTGGGAGAAAAATGCAATGGTACAAGACAGCTTTTCCTTGCCAATATCTCTCTTTTGCAAAGAGCTGCGCATTGGAAAATTCAGGGCTATTTCGTGTAGATGATAGCCTAACAGGAGGCTTTAAAATTTTCTTTCTAGTGTCCTTCGTTTGGGAGAAAAATGCAAAGGTACAAGACAGCTTTTCCTTGCCAATATCTCTCTTTTGCAAAGAGCTACGCATTGGAAAATTCAGGGCTATGTCGTGTAGATGATGGCCTAACAGGAGGCTTTAAAATTTTCTTTCTAGTGACCTTCGTGTGGGAGAAAAATGCAAAGGTACAAGACAGCTTTTCCTTGCCAATATCTCTCTTTTGCAAAGAGCTGCGCATTGGAAAATTCAGGGCTATGTCGTGTAGATGATGGCCTAACAGGAGGCTTTAAAATTTTCTTTCTAGTGACCTTCGTTTGGGAGAAAAATGCAAAGGTACAAGACAGCTTTTCCTTGCCAATATCTCTCTTTTGCAAAGAGCTGCGTATTGGAAAATTCAGGGCTATGTCGTGTAGATGATGGCCTAACAGGAGGCTTTAAAATTGTCTTTCTAGTGACCTTCGTTTGGGAGAAAAATGCAAAGGTACAAGACAGCTTTCTTGCCAATATCTCTCTTTTGCAAAGAGCTGCGCATTGGAAAATTCAGGGCTATGTCGTGTAGATGATGGCCTAACAGGAGGCTTTAAAATTTTCTTTCTAGTGACCTTCGTTTGGGAGAAAAATGCAAAGGTACAAGACAGCTTTTCCTTGCCAATATCTCTCTTTTGCAAAGAGCTGCGCATTGGAAAATTCAGGGCTATGTCGTGTAGATGATGGCCTAACAGGAGGCTTTAAAATTTTCTTTCTAGTGACCTTCGTTTGGGAGAAAAATGCAAAGGTACAAGACAGCTTTTCCTTGCCAATATCTCTCTTTTGCAAAGAGCTGCGCATTGGAAAATTCAGGGCTATGTCGTGTAGATGATGGCCTAACAGGAGGCTTTAAAATTTTCTTTCTAGTGTCCTTCGTTTGGGAGAAAAATGCAATGGTACAAGACAGCTTTTCCTTGCCAATATCTCTCTTTTGCAAAGAGCTACGCATTGGAAAATTCAGGGCTATGTCGTGTAGATGATGGCCTAACAGGAGGCTTTAAAATTTTCTTTCTAGTGACCTTCGTTTGGGAGAAAAATGCAAAGGTACAAGACAGCTTTTCCTTGCCAATATCTCTCTTTTGCAAAGAGCTGCGCATTGGAAAATTCAGGGCTATGTCGTGTAGATGATGGCCTAACAGGAGGCTTTAAAATTTTCTTTCTAGTGACCTTCGTTTGGGAGAAAAATGCAAAGGTACAAGACAGCTTTTCCTTGCCAATATCTCTCTTTTGCAAAGAGCTGCGCATTGGAAAATTCAGGGCTATGTCGTGTAGATGATGGCCTAACAGGAGGCTTTAAAATTTTCTTTCTAGTGTCCTTCGTTTGGGAGAAAAATGCAATGGTACAAGACAGCTTTTCCTTGCCAATATCTCTCTTTTGCAAAGAGCTACGCATTGGAAAATTCAGGGCTATGTCGTGTAGATGATGGCCTAACA
The DNA here is from genome assembly GCF_028390025.1 of Pseudophryne corroboree. Lineage (NCBI taxonomy): Eukaryota > Metazoa > Chordata > Amphibia > Anura > Myobatrachidae > Pseudophryne > Pseudophryne corroboree. The sequence goes on from NW_026968559.1 coordinate 844,862, forward strand.
GGAGGCTTTAAAATTTTAATTCTAGTGTCCTTCGTTTGGGAGAAAAATGCAAAGGTACAAGACAGCTTTTCCTTGCCAATATCTCTCTTTTGCAAAGAGCTGCGCATTGGAAAATTCAGGGCTATTTCGTGTAGATGATGGCCTAACAGGAGGCTTTAAAATTTTCTTTCTAGTGTCCTTCGTTTGGGAGAAAAATGCAAAGGTACAAGACAGCTTTTCCTTGCCAATATCTCTCTTTTGCAAAGAGCTGCGCATTGGAAAATTCAGGGCTATGTCGTGTAGATGATGGCCTAACAGGAGGCTTTAAAATTTTCTTTCTAGTGTCCTTCGTTTGGGAGAAAAATGCAATGGTACAAGACAGCTTTTCCTTGCCAATATCTCTCTTTTGCAAAGAGCTACGCATTGGAAAATTCAGGGCTATGTCGTGTAGATGATGGCCTAACAGGAGGCTTTAAAATTTTAATTCTAGTGTCCTTCGTTTGGGAGAAAAATGCAAAGGTACAAGACAGCTTTTCCTTGCCAATATCTCTCTTTTGCAAAGAGCTGCGCATTGGAAAATTCAGGGCTATATCGTGTAGATGATGGCCTAACAGGAGGCTTTAAAATTTTATTTCTAGTGTCCTTCGTTTGGGAGAAAAATGCAATGGTACAAGACAGCTTTTCCTTGCCAATATCTCTCTTTTGCAAAGAGCTACGCATTGGAAAATTCAGGGCTATGTCGTGTAGATGATGGCCTAACAGGAGGCTTTAAAATTTTCTTTCTAGTGTCCTTCGTTTGGGAGAAAAATGCAATGGTACAAGACAGCTTTTCCTTGCCAATATCTCTCTTTTGCAAAGAGCTACGCATTGGAAAATTCAGGGCTATGTCGTGTAGATGATGGCCTAACAGGAGGCTTTAAAATTTTAATTCTAGTGTCCTTCGTTTGGGAGAAAAATGCAATGGTACAAGACAGCTTTTCCTTGCCAATATCTCTCTTTTGCAAAGAGCTACGCATTGGAAAATTCAGGGCTATGTCGTGTAGATGATGGCCTAACAGGAGGCTTTAAAATTTTAATTCTAGTGTCCTTCGTTTGGGAGAAAAATGCAAAGGTACAAGACAGCTTTTCCTTGCCAATATCTCTCTTTTGCAAAGAGCTGCGCATTGGAAAATTCAGGGCTATATCGTGTAGATGATGGCCTAACAGGAGGCTTTAAAATTTTCTTTCTAGTGACCTTCGTTTGGGAGAAAAATGCAAAGGTACAAGACAGCTTTTCCTTGCCAATATCTCTCTTTTGCAAAGAGCTGCGCATTGGAAAATGCAGGGCTATGTCGTGTAGATGATGGCCTAACAGGAGGCTTTAAAATTTTCTTTCTAGTGTTCTTCGTTTGGGAGAAAAATGAAATGGTACAAGACAGCTTTTCCTTGCCAATATCTCTCTTTTGCAAAGAGCTGCGCATTGGAAAATTCAGGGCTATTTCGTGTAGATGATGGCCTAACAGGAGGCTTTAAAATTTTCTTTCTAGTGTCCTTCGTTTGGGAGAAAAATGCAAAGGTACAAGACAGCTTTTCCTTGCCAATATCTCTCTTTTGCAAAGAGCTGCGCATTGGAAAATTCAGGGCTATGTCGTGTAGATGATGGCCTAACAGGAGGCTTTAAAATTTTCTTTCTAGTGTCCTTCGTTTGGGAGAAAAATGCAATGGTACAAGACAGCTTTTCCTTGCCAATATCTCTCTTTTGCAAAGAGCTACGCATTGGAAAATTCAGGGCTATGTCGTGTAGATGATGGCCTAACAGGAGGCTTTAAAATTTTAATTCTAGTGTCCTTCGTTTGGGAGAAAAATGCAAAGGTACAAGACAGCTTTTCCTTGCCAATATCTCTCTTTTGCAAAGAGCTGCGCATTGGAAAATTCAGGGCTATATCGTGTAGATGATGGCCTAACAGGAGGCTTTAAAATTTTATTTCTAGTGTCCTTCGTTTGGGAGAAAAATGCAATGGTACAAGACAGCTTTTCCTTGCCAATATCTCTCTTTTGCAAAGAGCTGCGCATTGGAAAATTCAGGGCTATGTCGTGTAGATGATGGCCTAACAGGAGGCTTTAAAATTTTCTTTCTAGTGACCTTCGTTTGGGAGAAAAATGCAAAGGTACAAGACAGCTTTTCCTTGCCAATATCTCTCTTTTGCAAAGAGCTGCGCATTGGAAAATTCAGGGCTATGTCGTGTAGATGATGGCCTAACAGGAGGCTTTAAAATTTTCTTTCTAGTGACCTTCGTTTGGGAGAAAAATGCAAAGGTACAAGACAGCTTTTCCTTGCCAATATCTCTCTTTTGCAAAGAGCTGCGCATTGGAAAATTCAGGGCTATGTCGTGTAGATGATGGCCTAACAGGAGGCTTTAAAATTTTCTTTCTAGTGTCCTTCGTTTGGGAGAAAAATGCAATGGTACAAGACAGCTTTTCCTTGCCAATATCTCTCTTTTGCAAAGAGCTACGCATTGGAAAATTCAGGGCTATGTCGTGTAGATGATGGCCTAACAGGAGGCTTTAAAATTTTAATTCTAGTGTCCTTCGTTTGGGAGAAAAATGCAAAGGTACAAGACAGCTTTTCCTTGCCAATATCTCTCTTTTGCAAAGAGCTGCGCATTGGAAAATTCAGGGCTATATCGTGTAGATGATGGCCTAACAGGAGGCTTTAAAATTTTCTTTCTAGTGACCTTCGTTTGGGAGAAAAATGCAAAGGTACAAGACAGCTTTTCCTTGCCAATATCTCTCTTTTGCAAAGAGCTGCGCATTGGAAAATGCAGGGCTATGTCGTGTAGATGATGGCCTAACAGGAGGCTTTAAAATTTTCTTTCTAGTGTTCTTCGTTTGGGAGAAAAATGCAATGGTACAAGACAGCTTTTCCTTGCCAATATCTCTCTTTTGCAAAGAGCTGCGCATTGGAAAATTCAGGGCTATTTCGTGTAGATGATGGCCTAACAGGAGGCTTTAAAATTTTCTTTCTAGTGTCCTTCGTTTGGGAGAAAAATGCAAAGGTACAAGACAGCTTTTCCATGCCAATATCTCTCTTTTGCAAAGAGCTGCGCATTGGAAAATTCAGGGCTATGTCGTGTAGATGATGGCCTAACAGGAGGCTTTAAAATTTTCTTTCTAGTGTCCTTCGTTTGGGAGAAAAATGCAATGGTACAAGACAGCTTTTCCTTGCCAATATCTCTCTTTTGCAAAGAGCTACGCATTGGAAAATTCAGGGCTATGTCGTGTAGATGATGGCCTAACAGGAGGCTTTAAAATTTTAATTCTAGTGTCCTTCGTTTGGGAGAAAAATGCAAAGGTACAAGACAGCTTTTCCTTGCCAATATCTCTCTTTTGCAAAGAGCTGCGCATTGGAAAATTCAGGGCTATATCGTGTAGATGATGGCCTAACAGGAGGCTTTAAAATTTTATTTCTAGTGTCCTTCGTTTGGGAGAAAAATGCAATGGTACAAGACAGCTTTTCCTTGCCAATATCTCTCTTTTGCAAAGAGCTGCGCATTGGAAAATTCAGGGCTATATCGTGTAGATGATGGCCTAACAGGAGGCTTTAAAATTTTCTTTCTAGTGTCCTTCGTTTGGGAGAAAAATGCAATGGTACAAGACAGCTTTTCCTTGCCAATATCTCTCTTTTGCAAAGAGCTACGCATTGGAAAATTCAGGGCTATGTCGTGTAGATGATGGCCTAACAGGAGGCTTTAAAATTTTCTTTCTAGTGTCCTTCGTTTGGGAGAAAAATGCAATGGTACAAGACAGCTTTTCCTTGCCAATATCTCTCTCTTGCAAAGAGCTGCGCATTGGAAAATTCAGGGCTATGTCGTGTAGATGATGGCCTAACAGGAGGCTTTAAAATTTTCTTTCTAGTGTCCTTCGTTTGGGAGAAAAATGCAATGGTACAAGACAGCTTTTCCTTGCCAATATCTCTCTTTTGCAAAGAGCTACGCATTGGAAAATTCAGGGCTATGTCGTGTAGATGATGGCCTAACAGGAGGCTTTAAAATTTTCTTTCTAGTGACCTTCGTTTGGGAGAAAAATGCAAAGGTACAAGACAGCTTTTCCTTGCCAATATCTCTCTTTTGCAAAGAGCTGCGCATTGGTAAATGCAGGGCTATGTCGTGTAGATGATGGCCTAACAGGAGGCTTTAAAATTTTCTTTCTAGTGTCCTTCGTTTGGGAGAAAAAAGCAATGGTACAAGACAGCTTTTCCTTGCCAATATCTCTCTTTTGCAAAGAGCTGCGCATTGGAAAATTCAGGGCTATTTCGTGTAGATGATGGCCTAACAGGAGGCTTTAAAATTTTCTTTCTAGTGTCCTTCGTTTGGGAGAAAAATGCAATGGTACAAGACAGCTTTTCCTTGCCAATATCTCTCTTTTGCAAAGAGCTGCGCATTGGAAAATTCAGGGCTATGTCGTGTAGATGATGGCCTAACAGGAGGCTTTAAAATTTTCTTTCTAGTGTCCTTCGTTTGGGAGAAAAATGCAATGGTACAAGACAGCTTTTCCTTGCCAATATCTCTCTTTTGCAAAGAGCTACGCATTGGAAAATTCAGGGCTATGTCGTGTAGATGATGGCCTAACAGGAGGCTTTAAAATTTTAATTCTAGTGTACTTCGTTTGGGAGAAAAATGCAAAGGTACAAGACAGCTTTTCCTTGCCAATATCTCTCTTTTGCAAAGAGCTGCGCATTGGAAAATTCAGGGCTATGTCGTGTAGATGATGGCCTAACAGGAGGCTTTAAAATTTTCTTTCTAGTGTCCTTCGTTTGGGAGAAAAATGCAATGGTACAAGACAGCTTTTCCTTGCCAATATCTCTCTTTTGCAAAGAGCTACGCATTGGAAAATTCAGGGCTATGTCGTGTAGATGATGGCCTAACAGGAGGCTTTAAAATTTTAATTCTAGTGTCCTTCGTTTGGGAGAAAAATGCAATGGTACAAGACAGCTTTTCCTTGCCAATATCTCTCTTTTGCAAAGAGCTACGCATTGGAAAATTCAGGGCTTTGTCGTGTAGATGATGGCCTAACAGGAGGCTTTAAAATTTTAATTCTAGTGTCCTTCGTTTGGGAGAAAAATGCAAAGGTACAAGACAGCTTTTCCTTGCCAATATCTCTCTTTTGCAAAGAGCTGCGCATTGGAAAATTCAGGGCTATATCGTGTAGATGATGGCCTAACAGGAGGCTTTAAAATTTTCTTTCTAGTGACCTTCGTTTGGGAGAAAAATGCAAAGGTACAAGACAGCTTTTCCTTGCCAATATCTCTCTTTTGCAAAGAGCTGCGCATTGGAAAATGCAGGGCTATGTCGTGTAGATGATGGCCTAACAGGAGGCTTTAAAATTTTCTTTCTAGTGTTCTTCGTTTGGGAGAAAAATGCAATGGTACAAGACAGCTTTTCCTTGCCAATATCTCTCTTTTGCAAAGAGCTGCGCATTGGAAAATTCAGGGCTATTTCGTGTAGATGATGGCCTAACAGGAGGCTTTAAAATTTTCTTTCTAGTGTCCTTCGTTTGGGAGAAAAATGCAAAGGTACAAGACAGCTTTTCCATGCCAATATCTCTCTTTTGCAAAGAGCTGCGCATTGGAAAATTCAGGGCTATGTCGTGTAGATGATGGCCTAACAGGAGGCTTTAAAATTTTCTTTCTAGTGTCCTTCGTTTGGGAGAAAAATGCAATGGTACAAGACAGCTTTTCCTTGCCAATATCTCTCTTTTGCAAAGAGCTACGCATTGGAAAATTCAGGGCTATGTCGTGTAGATGATGGCCTAACAGGAGGCTTTAAAATTTTAATTCTAGTGTCCTTCGTTTGGGAGAAAAATGCAAAGGTACAAGACAGCTTTTCCTTGCCAATATCTCTCTTTTGCAAAGAGCTGCGCATTGGAAAATTCAGGGCTATATCGTGTAGATGATGGCCTAACAGGAGGCTTTAAAATTTTCTTTCTAGTGTCCTTCGTTTGGGAGAAAAATGCAATGGTACAAGACAGCTTTTCCTTGCCAATATCTCTCTTTTGCAAAGAGCTACGCATTGGAAAATTCAGGGCTATGTCGTGTAGATGATGGCCTAACAGGAGGCTTTAAAATTTTCTTTCTAGTGTCCTTCGTTTGGGAGAAAAATGCAATGGTACAAGACAGCTTTTCCTTGCCAATATCTCTCTCTTGCAAAGAGCTGCGCATTGGAAAATTCAGGGCTATGTCGTGTAGATGATGGCCTAACAGGAGGCTTTAAAATTTTCTTTCTAGTGTCCTTCGTTTGGGAGAAAAATGCAATGGTACAAGACAGCTTTTCCTTGCCAATATCTCTCTTTTGCAAAGAGCTACGCATTGGAAAATTCAGGGCTATGTCGTGTAGATGATGGCCTAACAGGAGGCTTTAAAATTTTCTTTCTAGTGACCTTCGTTTGGGAGAAAAATGCAAAGGTACAAGACAGCTTTTCCTTGCCAATATCTCTCTTTTGCAAAGAGCTGCGCATTGGTAAATGCAGGGCTATGTCGTGTAGATGATGGCCTAACAGGAGGCTTTAAAATTTTCTTTCTAGTGTCCTTCGTTTGGGAGAAAAAAGCAATGGTACAAGACAGCTTTTCCTTGCCAATATCTCTCTTTTGCAAAGAGCTGCGCATTGGAAAATTCAGGGCTATTTCGTGTAGATGATGGCCTAACAGGAGGCTTTAAAATTTTCTTTCTAGTGTCCTTCGTTTGGGAGAAAAATGCAATGGTACAAGACAGCTTTTCCTTGCCAATATCTCTCTTTTGCAAAGAGCTACGCATTGGAAAATTCAGGGCTATGTCGTGTAGATGATGGCCTAACAGGAGGCTTTAAAATTTTCTTTCTAGTGTCCTTCGTTTGGGAGAAAAATGCAATGGTACAAGACAGCTTTTCCTTGCCAATATCTCTCTCTTGCAAAGAGCTGCGCATTGGAAAATTCAGGGCTATGTCGTGTAGATGATGGCCTAACAGGAGGCTTTAAAATTTTCTTTCTAGTGTCCTTCGTTTGGGAGAAAAATGCAATGGTTCAAGACAGCTTTTCCTTGCCAATATCTCTCTTTTGCAAAGAGCTGCGCATTGGTAAATGCAGGGCTATGTCGTGTAGATGATGGCCTAACAGGAGGCTTTAAAATTTTCTTTCTAGTGTCCTTCGTTTGGGAGAAAAAAGCAATGGTACAAGACAGCTTTTCCTTGCCAATATCTCTCTTTTGCAAAGAGCTGCGCATTGGAAAATTCAGGGCTATTTCGTGTAGATGATGGCCTAACAGGAGGCTTTAAAATTTTCTTTCTAGTGTCCTTCGTTTGGGAGAAAAATGCAAAGGTACAAGACAGCTTTTCCTTGCCAATATTTCTCTTTTGCAAAGAGCTACGCATTGGAAAATTCAGGGCTATGTCGTGTAGATGATGGCCTAACAGGAGGCTTTAAAATTTTCTTTCTAGTGACCTTCGTTTGGGAGAAAAATGCAAAGGTACAAGACAGCTTTTCCTTGCCAATATCTCTCTTTTGCAAAGAGCTGCGCATTGGAAAATTCAGGGCTATGTCGTGTAGATGATGGCCTAACAGGAGGCTTTAAAATTTTCTTTCTAGTGACCTTCGTTTGGGAGAAAAATGCAAAGGTACAAGACAGCTTTTCCTTGCCAATATCTCTCTTTTGCAAAGAGCTGCGCATTGGAAAATTCAGGGCTATGTCGTGTAGATGATGGCCTAACAGGAGGCTTTAAAATTTTCTTTCTAGTGACCTTCGTTTGGGAGAAAAATGCAAAGGTACAAGACAGCTTTTCCTTGCCAATATCTCTCTTTTGCAAAGAGCTGCGCATTGGAAAATTCAGGGCTATGTCGTGTAGATGATGGCCTAACAGGAGGCTTTAAAATTTTCTTTCTAGTGTCCTTCGTTTGGGAGAAAAATGCAATGGTACAAGACAGCTTTTCCTTGCCAATATCTCTCTTTTGCAAAGAGCTGCGCATTGGAAAATTCAGGGCTATTTCGTGTAGATGATGGCCTTAACAGGAGGCTTTAAAATTTTATTTCTAGTGACCTTCGTTTGGGAGAAAAATGCAATGGTACAAGACAGCTTTTCCTTGCCAATATTTCTCTTTTGCAAAGAGCTGCGCATTGGAAAATTCAGGGCTATATCGTGTAGATGATGGCCTAACAGGAGGCTTTAAAATTTTAATTCTAGTGTCCTTCGTTTGGGAGAAAAATGCAAAGGTACAAGACAGCTTTTCCTTGCCAATATCTCTCTTTTGCAAAGAGCTGCGCATTGGAAAATTCAGGGCTATATCGTGTAGATGATGGCCTAACAGGAGGCTTTAAATTTTTCTTTCTAGTGTCCTTCGTTTGGGAGAAAAATGCAATGGTACAAGACAGCTTTTCCTTGCAAATATCTCTCTTTTGCAAAGAGCTACGCATTGGAAAATTCAGGGCTATGTCGTGTAGATGATGGCCTAACAGGAGGCTTTAAAATTTTCTTTCTAGTGTCCTTCGTTTGGGAGAAAAATGCAATGGTACAAGACAGCTTTTCCTTGCCAATATCTCTCTCTTGCAAAGAGCTGCGCATTGGAAAATTCAGGGCTATGTCGTGTAGATGATGGCCTAACAGGAGGCTTTAAAATTTTCTTTCTAGTGTCCTTCGTTTAGGAGAAAAATGCAATGGTACTAGACAGCTTTTCCTTGCCAATATCTCTCTTTTGCAAAGAGCTACGCATTGGAAAATTCAGGGTTATGTCGTGTAGATGATGGCCTAACAGGAGGCTTTAAAATTTTCTTTCTAGTGTCCTTCGTTTGGGAGAAAAATGCAATGGTACAAGACAGCTTTTCCTTGCCAATATCTCTCTTTTGCAAAGAGCTGCGCATTGGAAAATTCAGGGCTATTTCGTGTAGATGATGGCCTAACAGGAGGCTTTAAAATTTTCTTTCTAGTGACCTTCGTTTGGGAGAAAAATGCAATGGTACAAGACAGCTTTTCCTTGCCAATATCTCTCTTTTGCAAAGAGCTGCGCATTGGAAAATTCAGGGCTATATCGTGTAGATGATGGCCTAACAGGAGGCTTTAAAATTTTCTTTCTAGTGTCCTTCGTTTGGGAGAAAAATGCAATGGTACAAGACAGCTTTTCCTTGCCAATATCTCTCTTTTGCAAAGAGCTACGCATTGGAAAATTCAGGGCTATGTCGTGTAGATGATGGCCTAACAGGAGGCTTTAAAATTTTCTTTCTAGTGTCCTTCGTTTGGGAGAAAAATGCAAAGGTACAAGACAGCTTTTCCTTGCCAATATCTCTCTCTAGCAAAGAGCTGCGCATTGGAAAATTCAGGGCTATGTCGTGTAGATGATGGCCTAACAGGAGGCTTTAAAATTTTCTTTCTAGTGTCCTTCGTTTGGGAGAAAAATGCAATGGTACAAGACAGCTTTTCCTTGCCAATATCTCTCTTTTGCAAAGAGCTACGCATTGGAAAATTCAGGGTTATGTCGTGTAGATGATGGCCTAACAGGAGGCTTTAAAATTTTCTTTCTAGTGACCTTCGTTTGGGAGAAAAATGCAAAGGTACAAGACAGCTTTTCCTTGCCAATATCTCTCTTTTGCAAAGAGCTGCGCATTGGTAAATGCAGGGCTATGTCGTGTAGATGATGGCCTAACAGGAGGCTTTAAAATTTTCTTTCTAGTGTCCTTCGTTTGGGAGAAAAATGCAATGGTACAAGACAGCTTTTCCTTGCCAATATCTCTCTTTTGCAAAGAGCTGCGTATTGGAAAATTCAGGGCTATTTCGTGTAGATGATGGCCTAACAGGAGGCTTTAAAATTTTCTTTCTAGTGTCCTTCGTTTGGGAGAAAAATGCAAAGGTACAAGACAGCTTTTCCTTGCCAATATTTCTCTTTTGCAAAGAGCTACGCATTGGAAAATTCAGGGCTATGTCGTGTAGATGATGGCCTAACAGGAGGCTTTAAAATTTTCTTTTTAGTGACCTTCGTTTGGGAGAAAAATGCAAAGGTACAAGACAGCTTTTCCTTGCCAATATCTCTCTTTTGCAAAGAGCTGCGCATTGGAAAATTCAGGGCTATGTCGTGTAGATGATGGCCTAACAGGAGGCTTTAAAATTTTCTTTCTAGTGACCTTCGTTTGGGAGAAAAATGCAAAGGTACAAGACAGCTTTTCCTTGCCAATATCTCTCTTTTGCAAAGAGCTGCGCATTGGAAAATTCAGGGCTATGTCGTGTAGATGATGGCCTAACAGGAGGCTTTAAAATTGTCTTTCTAGTGACCTTCGTTTGGGAGAAAAATGCAAAGGTACAAGACAGCTTTTCCTTGCCAATATCTCTCTTTTGCAAAGAGCTGCGCATTGGAAAATTCAGGGCTATGTCGTGTAGATGATGGCCTAACAGGAGGCTTTAAAATTTTCTTTCTAGTGTCCTTCGTTTGGGAGAAAAATGCAATGGTACAAGACAGCTTTTCCTTGCCAATATCTCTCTTTTGCAAAGAGCTGCGCATTGGAAAATTCAGGGCTATTTCGTGTAGATGATGGCCTAACAGGAGGCTTTCAAATTTTCTTTCTAGTGTCCTTCGTTTGGGAGAAAAATGCAAAGGTACAAGACAGCTTTTCCTTGCCAATATCTCTCTTTTGCAAAGAGCTGCGCATTGGAAAATTCAGGGCTATGTCGTGTAGATGATGGCCTAACAGGAGGCTTTAAAATTTTCTTTCTAGTGACCTTCGTTTGGGAGAAAAATGCAATGGTACAAGACAGCTTTTCCTTGCCAATATCTCTCTTTTGCAAAGAGCTACGCATTGGAAAATTCAGGGCTATGTCGTGTAGATGATGGCCTAACAGGAGGCTTTAAAATTTTAATTCTAGTGTCCTTCGTTTGGGAGAAAAATGCAAAGGTACAAGACAGCTTTTCCTTGCCAATATCTCTCTTTTGCAAAGAGCTGCGCATTGGAAAATTCAGGGCTATATCGTGTAGATGATGGCCTAACAGGAGGCTTTAAAATTTTATTTCTAGTGTCCTTCGTTTGGGAGAAAAATGCAATGGTACAAGACAGCTTTTCCTTGCCAATATCTCTCTTTTGCAAAGAGCTGCGCATTGCAAAATTCAGGGCTATGTCGTGTAGATGATGGCCTAACAGGAGGCTTTAAAATTTTCTTTCTAGTGACCTTCGTTTGGGAGAAAAATGCAAAGGTACAAGACAGCTTTTCCTTGCCAATATCTCTCTTTTGCAAAGAGCTGCGCATTGGAAAATTCAGGGCTATGTCGTGTAGATGATGGCCTAACAGGAGGCTTTAAAATTTTCTTTCTAGTGACCTTCGTTTGGGAGAAAAATGCAAAGGTACAAGACAGCTTTTCCTTGCCAATATCTCTCTTTTGCAAAGAGCTGCGCATTGGAAAATTCAGGGCTATGTCGTGTAGATGATGGCCTAACAGGAGGCTTTAAAATTTTCTTTCTAGTGTCCTTCGTTTGGGAGAAAAATGCAATGGTACAAGACAGCTTTTCCTTGCCAATATCTCTCTTTTGCAAAGAGCTACGCATTGGAAAATTCAGGGCTATGTCGTGTAGATGATGGCCTAACAGGAGGCTTTAAAATTTTAATTCTAGTGTCCTTCGTTTGGGAGAAAAATGCAAAGGTACAAGACAGCTTTTCCTTGCCAATATCTCTCTTTTGCAAAGAGCTGCGCATTGGAAAATTCAGGGCTATATCGTGTAGATGATGGCCTAACAGGAGGCTTTCAAATTTTCTTTCTAGTGTCCTTCGTTTGGGAGAAAAATGCAATGGTACAAGACAGCTTTTCCTTGCCAATATCTCTCTTTTGCAAAGAGCTACGCATTGGAAAATTCAGGGCTATGTCGTGTAGATGATGGCCTAACAGGAGGCTTTAAAATTTTCTTTCTAGTGTCCTTCGTTTGGGAGAAAAATGCAATGGTACAAGACAGCTTTTCCTTGCCAATATCTCTCTCTTGCAAAGAGCTGCGCATTGGAAAATTCAGGGCTATGTCGTGTAGATGATGGCCTAACAGGAGGCTTTAAAATTTTCTTTCTAGTGTCCTTCGTTTGGGAGAAAAATGCAAAGGTACAAGACAGCTTTTCCTTGCCAATATCTCTCTTTTGCAAAGAGCTGCGCATTGGTAAATGCAGGGCTATGTCGTGTAGATGATGGCCTAACAGGAGGCTTTAAAATTTTCTTTCTAGTGTCCTTCGTTTGGGAGAAAAAAGCAATGGTACAAGACAGCTTTTCCTTGCCAATATCTCTCTTTTGCAAAGAGCTGCGCATTGGAAAATTCAGGGCTATTTCGTGTAGATGATGGCCTAACAGGAGGCTTTAAAATTTTCTTTCTAGTGTCCTTCGTTTGGGAGAAAAATGCAAAGGTACAAGACAGCTTTTCCTTGCCAATATTTCTCTTTTGCAAAGAGCTACGCATTGGAAAATTCAGGGCTATGTCGTGTAGATGATGGCCTAACAGGAGGCTTTAAAATTTTCTTTCTAGTGACCTTCGTCTGGGAGAAAAATGCAAAGGTACAAGACAGCTTTTCCTTGCCAATATCTCTCTTTTGCAAAGAGCTGCGCATTGGAAAATTCAGGGCTATGTCGTGTAGATGATGGCCTAACAGGAGGCTTTAAAATTTTCTTTCTAGTGACCTTCGTTTGGGAGAAAAATGCAAAGGTACAAGACAGCTTTTCCTTGCCAATATCTCTCTTTTGCAAAGAGCTGCGCATTGGAAAATTCAGGGCTATGTCGTGTAGATGATGGCCTAACAGGAGGCTTTAAAATTTTCTTTCTAGTGACCTTCGTTTGGGAGAAAAATGCAAAGGTACAAGACAGTTTTTCCTTGCCAATATCTCTCTTTTGCAAAGAGCTGCGCATTGGAAAATTCAGGGCTATGTCGTGTAGATGATGGCCTAACAGGAGGCTTTAAAATTTTCTTTCTAGTGTCCTTCGTTTGGGAGAAAAATGCAATGGTACAAGACAGCTTTTCCTTGCCAATATCTCTCTTTTGCAAAGAGCTGCGCATTGGAAAATTCAGGGCTATTTCGTGTAGATGATGGCCTTAACAGGAGGCTTTAAAATTTTCTTTCTAGTGACCTTCGTTTGGGAGAAAAATGCAAAGGTACAAGACAGCTTTTCCTTGCCAATATCTCTCTTTTGCAAAGAGCTGCGCATTGGTAAATGCAGGGCTATGTCGTGTAGATGATGGCCTAACAGGAGGCTTTAAAATTTTCTTTCTAGTGTCCTTCGTTTGGGAGAAAAAAGCAATGGTACAAGACAGCTTTTCCTTGCCAATATCTCTCTTTTGCAAAGAGCTGCGCATTGGAAAATTCAGGGCTATTTCGTGTAGATGATGGCCTAACAGGAGGCTTTAAAATTTTCTTTCTAGTGTCCTTCGTTTGGGAGAAAAATGCAAAGGTACAAGACAGCTTTTCCTTGCCAATATTTCTCTTTTGCAAAGAGCTACGCATTGGAAAATTCAGGGCTATGTCGTGTAGATGATGGCCTAACAGGAGGCTTTAAAATTTTCTTTCTAGTGACCTTCGTCTGGGAGAAAAATGCAAAGGTACAAGACAGCTTTTCCTTGCCAATATCTCTCTTTTGCAAAGAGCTGCGCATTGGAAAATTCAGGGCTATGTCGTGTAGATGATGGCCTAACAGGAGGCTTTAAAATTTTCTTTCTAGTGACCTTCGTTTGGGAGAAAAATGCAAAGGTACAAGACAGCTTTTCCTTGCCAATATCTCTCTTTTGCAAAGAGCTGCGCATTGGAAAATTCAGGGCTATGTCGTGTAGATGATGGCCTAACAGGAGGCTTTAAAATTTTCTTTCTAGTGACCTTCGTTTGGGAGAAAAATGCAAAGGTACAAGACAGTTTTTCCTTGCCAATATCTCTCTTTTGCAAAGAGCTGCGCATTGGAAAATTCAGGGCTATGTCGTGTAGATGATGGCCTAACAGGAGGCTTTAAAATTTTCTTTCTAGTGTCCTTCGTTTGGGAGAAAAATGCAATGGTACAAGACAGCTTTTCCTTGCCAATATCTCTCTTTTGCAAAGAGCTGCGCATTGGAAAATTCAGGGCTATTTCGTGTAGATGATGGCCTTAACAGGAGGCTTTAAAATTTTCTTTCTAGTGACCTTCGTTTGGGAGAAAAATGCAATGGTACAAGACAGCTTTTCCTTGCCAATATTTCTCTTTTGCAAAGAGCTGCGCATTGGAAAATTCAGGGCTATATCGTGTAGATGATGGCCTAACAGGAGGCTTTAAAATTTTAATTCTAGTGTCCTTCGTTTGGGAGAAAAATGCAAAGGTACAAGACAGCTTTTCCTTGCCAATATCTCTCTTTTGCAAAGAGCTGCGCATTGGAAAATTCAGGGCTATGTCGTGTAGATGATGGCCTAACAGGAGGCTTTAAAATTTTCTTTCTAGTGTCCTTCGTTTGGGAGAAAAATGCAATGGTACAAGACAGCTTTTCCTTGCCAATATCTCTCTTTTGCAAAGAGCTACGCATTGGAAAATTCAGGGCTATGTCGTGTAGATGATGGCCTAACAGGAGGCTTTAAAATTTTAATTCTAGTGTCCTTCGTTTGGGAGAAAAATGCAAAGGTACAAGACAGCTTTTCCTTGCCAATATCTCTCTTTTGCAAAGAGCTGCTCATTGGAAAATTCAGGGCTATATCGTGTAGATGATGGCCTAACAGGAGGCTTTCAAATTTTCTTTCTAGTGTCCTTCGTTTGGGAGAAAAATGCAATGGTACAAGACAGCTTTTCCTTGCCAATATCTCTCTTTTGCAAAGAGCTACGCATTGGAAAATTCAGGGCTATGTCGTGTAGATGATGGCCTAACAGGAGGCTTTAAAATTTTCTTTCTAGTGTCCTTCGTTTGGGAGAAAAATGCAATGGTACAAGACAGCTTTTCCTTGCCAATATCTCTCTCTTGCAAAGAGCTGCGCATTGGAAAATTCAGGGCTATGTCGTGTAGATAATGGCCTAACAGGAGGCTTTAAAATTTTCTTTCTAGTGTCCTTCGTTTGGGAGAAAAAAGCAATGGTACAAGACAGCTTTTCCTTGCCAATATCTCTCTTTTGCAAAGAGCTGCGCATTGGAAAATTCAGGGCTATTTCGTGTAGATGATGGCCTAACAGGAGGCTTTAAAATTTTCTTTCTAGTGTCCTTCGTTTGGGAGAAAAATGCAAAGGTACAAGACAGCTTTTCCTTGCCAATATTTCTCTTTTGCAAAGAGCTACGCATTGGAAAATTCAGGGCTATGTCGTGTAGATGATGGCCTAACAGGAGGCTTTAAAATTTTCTTTCTAGTGACCTTCGTTTGGGAGAAAAATGCAAAGGTACAAGACAGCTTTTCCTTGCCAATATCTCTCTTTTGCAAAGAGCTGCGCATTGGAAAATTCAGGGCTATGTCGTGTAGATGATGGCCTAACAGGAGGCTTTAAAATTTTCTTTCTAGTGACCTTCGTTTGGGAGAAAAATGCAAAGGTACAAGACAGCTTTTCCTTGCCAATATCTCTCTTTTGCAAAGAGCTGCGCATTGGAAAATTCAGGGCTATGTCGTGTAGATGATGGCCTAACAGGAGGCTTTAAAATTTTCTTTCTAGTGTCCTTCGTTTGGGAGAAAAATGCAATGGTACAAGACAGCTTTTCCTTGCCAATATCTCTCTTTTGCAAAGAGCTACGCATTGGAAAATTCAGGGCTATGTCGTGTAGATGATGGCCTAACAGGAGGCTTTAAAATTTTAATTCTAGTGTCCTTCGTTTGGGAGAAAAATGCAAAGGTACAAGACAGCTTTTCCTTGCCAATATCTCTCTTTTGCAAAGAGCTGCGCATTGGAAAATTCAGGGCTATATCGTGTAGATGATGGCCTAACAGGAGGCTTTCAAATTTTCTTTCTAGTGTCCTTCGTTTGGGAGAAAAATGCAATGGTACAAGACAGCTTTTCCTTGCCAATATCTCTCTTTTGCAAAGAGCTACGCATTGGAAAATTCAGGGCTATGTCGTGTAGATGATGGCCTAACAGGATGCTTTAAAATTTTCTTTCTAGTGTCCTTCGTTTGGGAGAAAAATGCAATGGTACAAGACAGCTTTTCCTTGCCAATATCTCTCTCTTGCAAAGAGCTGCGCATTGGAAAATTCAGGGCTATGTCGTGTAGATGATGGCCTAACAGGAGGCTTTAAAATTTTCTTTCTAGTGTCCTTCGTTTGGGAGAAAAATGCAATGGTACAAGACAGCTTTTCCTTGCCAATATCTCTCTTTTGCAAAGAGCTACGCATTGGAAAATTCAGGGCTATGTCGTGTAGATGATGGCCTAACAGGAGGCTTTAAAATTTTCTTTCTAGTGACCTTCGTTTGGGAGAAAAATGCAAAGGTACAAGACAGCTTTTCCTTGCCAATATCTCTCTTTTGCAAAGAGCTGCGCATTGGTAAATGCAGGGCTATGTCGTGTAGATGATGGCCTAACAGGAGGCTTTAAAATTTTCTTTCTAGTGTCCTTCGTTTGGGAGAAAAAAGCAATGGTACAAGACAGCTTTTCCTTGCCAATATCTCTCTTTTGCAAAGAGCTGCGCATTGGAAAATTCAGGGCTATTTCGTGTAGATGATGGCCTAACAGGAGGCTTTAAAATTTTCTTTCTAGTGTCCTTCGTTTGGGAGAAAAATGCAAAGGTACAAGACAGCTTTTCCTTGCCAATATTTCTCTTTTGCAAAGAGCTACGCATTGGAAAATTCAGGGCTATGTCGTGTAGATGATGGCCTAACAGGAGGCTTTAAAATTTTCTTTCTAGTGACCTTCGTCTGGGAGAAAAATGCAAAGGTACAAGACAGCTTTTCCTTGCCAATATCTCTCTTTTGCAAAGAGCTGCGCATTGGAAAATTCAGGGCTATGTCGTGTAGATGATGGCCTAACAGGAGGCTTTAAAATTTTCTTTCTAGTGACCTTCGTTTGGGAGAAAAATGCAAAGGTACAAGACAGCTTTTCCTTGCCAATATCTCTCTTTTGCAAAGAGCTGCGCATTGGAAAATTCAGGGCTATGTCGTGTAGATGATGGCCTAACAGGAGGCTTTAAAATTTTCTTTCTAGTGACCTTCGTTTGGGAGAAAAATGCAAAGGTACAAGACAGTTTTTCCTTGCCAATATCTCTCTTTTGCAAAGAGCTGCGCATTGGAAAATTCAGGGCTATGTCGTGTAGATGATGGCCTAACAGGAGGCTTTAAAATTTTCTTTCTAGTGTCCTTCGTTTGGGAGAAAAATGCAATGGTACAAGACAGCTTTTCCTTGCCAATATCTCTCTTTTGCAAAGAGCTGCGCATTGGAAAATTCAGGGCTATTTCGTGTAGATGATGGCCTTAACAGGAGGCTTTAAAATTTTCTTTCTAGTGACCTTCGTTTGGGAGAAAAATGCAATGGTACAAGACAGCTTTTCCTTGCCAATATTTCTCTTTTGCAAAGAGCTGCGCATTGGAAAATTCAGGGCTATATCGTGTAGATGATGGCCTAACAGGAGGCTTTAAAATTTTAATTCTAGTGTCCTTCGTTTGGGAGAAAAATGCAAAGGTACAAGACAGCTTTTCCTTGCCAATATCTCTCTTTTGCAAAGAGCTGCGCATTGGAAAATTCAGGGCTATATCGTGTAGATGATGGCCTAACAGGAGGCTTTAAAATTTTCTTTCTAGTGTCCTTCGTTTGGGAGAAAAATGCAATGGTACAAGACAGCTTTTCCTTGCAAATATCTCTCTTTTGCAAAGAGCTACGCATTGGAAAATTCAGGGCTATGTCGTGTAGATGATGGCCTAACAGGAGGCTTTAAAATTTTCTTTCTAGTGTCCTTCGTTTGGGAGAAAAATGCAATGGTACAAGACAGCTTTTCCTTGCCAATATCTCTCTCTTGCAAAGAGCTGCGCATTGGAAAATTCAGGGCTATGTCGTGTAGATGATGGCCTAACAGGAGGCTTTAAAATTTTCTTTCTAGTGTCCTTCGTTTAGGAGAAAAATGCAATGGTACTAGACAGCTTTTCCTTGCCAATATCTCTCTTTTGCAAAGAGCTACGCATTGGAAAATTCAGGGTTATGTCGTGTAGATGATGGCCTAACAGGAGGCTTTAAAATTTTCTTTCTAGTGACCTTCGTTTGGGAGAAAAATGCAAAGGTACAAGACAGCTTTTCCTTGCCAATATCTCTCTTTTGCAAAGAGCTGCGCATTGGTAAATGCAGGGCTATGTCGTGTAGATGATGGCCTAACAGGAGGCTTTAAAATTTTCTTTCTAGTGTCCTTCGTTTGGGAGAAAAATGCAATGGTACAAGACAGCTTTTCCTTGCCAATATCTCTCTTTTGCAAAGAGCTGCGCATTGGAAAATTCAGGGCTATTTCGTGTAGATGATGGCCTAACAGGAGGCTTTAAAATTTTCTTTCTAGTGACCTTCGTTTGGGAGAAAAATGCAATGGTACAAGACAGCTTTTCCTTGCCAATATCTCTCTTTTGCAAAGAGCTGCGCATTGGAAAATTCAGGGCTATATCGTGTAGATGATGGCCTAACAGGAGGCTTTAAAATTTTCTTTCTAGTGTCCTTCGTTTGGGAGAAAAATGCAATGGTACAAGACACCTTTTCCTTGCCAATATCTCTCTTTTGCAAAGAGCTACGCATTGGAAAATTCAGGGCTATGTCGTGTAGATGATGGCCTAACAGGAGGCTTTAAAATTTTCTTTCTAGTGTCCTTCGTTTGGGAGAAAAATGCAAAGGTACAAGACAGCTTTTCCTTGCCAATATCTCTCTCTAGCAAAGAGCTGCGCATTGGAAAATTCAGGGCTATGTCGTGTAGATGATGGCCTAACAGGAGGCTTTAAAATTTTCTTTCTAGTGTCCTTCGTTTGGGAGAAAAATGCAATGGTACAAGACAGCTTTTCCTTGCCAATATCTCTCTTTTGCAAAGAGCTACGCATTGGAAAATTCAGGGTTATGTCGTGTAGATGATGGCCTAACAGGAGGCTTTAAAATTTTCTTTCTAGTGACCTTCGTTTGGGAGAAAAATGCAAAGGTACAAGACAGCTTTTCCTTGCCAATATCTCTCTTTTGCAAAGAGCTGCGCATTGGTAAATGCAGGGCTATGTCGTGTAGATGATGGCCTAACAGGAGGCTTTAAAATTTTCTTTCTAGTGTCCTTCGTTTGGGAGAAAAATGCAATGGTACAAGACAGCTTTTCCTTGCCAATATCTCTCTTTTGCAAAGAGCTACGCATTGGAAAATTCAGGGTTATGTCGTGTAGATGATGGCCTAACAGGAGGCTTTAAAATTTTCTTTCTAGTGACCTTCGTTTGGGAGAAAAATGCAAAGGTACAAGACAGCTTTTCCTTGCCAATATCTCTCTTTTGCAAAGAGCTGCGCATTGGTAAATGCAGGGCTATGTCGTGTAGATGATGGCCTAACAGGAGGCTTTAAAATTTTCTTTCTAGTGTCCTTCGTTTGGGAGAAAAATGCAATGGTACAAGACAGCTTTTCCTTGCCAATATCTCTCTTTTGCAAAGAGCTGCGTATTGGAAAATTCAGGGCTATTTCGTGTAGATGATGGCCTAACAGGAGGCTTTAAAATTTTCTTTCTAGTGTCCTTCGTTTGGGAGAAAAATGCAAAGGTACAAGACAGCTTTTCCTTGCCAATATTTCTCTTTTGCAAAGAGCTACGCATTGGAAAATTCAGGGCTATGTCGTGTAGATGATGGCCTAACAGGAGGCTTTAAAATTTTCTTTTTAGTGACCTTCGTTTGGGAGAAAAATGCAAAGGTACAAGACAGCTTTTCCTTGCCAATATCTCTCTTTTGCAAAGAGCTGCGCATTGGAAAATTCAGGGCTATGTCGTGTAGATGATGGCCTAACAGGAGGCTTTAAAATTTTCTTTCTAGTGACCTTCGTTTGGGAGAAAAATGCAAAGGTACAAGACAGCTTTTCCTTGCCAATATCTCTCTTTTGCAAAGAGCTGCGCATTGGAAAATTCAGGGCTATGTCGTGTAGATGATGGCCTAACAGGAGGCTTTAAAATTGTCTTTCTAGTGACCTTCGTTTGGGAGAAAAATGCAAAGGTACAAGACAGCTTTTCCTTGCCAATATCTCTCTTTTGCAAAGAGCTGCGCATTGGAAAATTCAGGGCTATGTCGTGTAGATGATGGCCTAACAGGAGGCTTTAAAATTTTCTTTCTAGTGTCCTTCGTTTGGGAGAAAAATGCAATGGTACAAGACAGCTTTTCCTTGCCAATATCTCTCTTTTGCAAAGAGCTACGCATTGGAAAATTCAGGGCTATGTCGTGTAGATGATGGCCTAACAGGAGGCTTTAAAATTTTCTTTCTAGTGACCTTCGTTTGGGAGAAAAATGCAAAGGTACAAGACAGCTTTTCCTTGCCAATATCTCTCTTTTGCAAAGAGCTGCGCATTGGAAAATTCAGGGCTATGTCGTGTAGATGATGGCCTAACAGGAGGCTTTAAAATTTTCTTTCTAGTGACCTTCGTTTGGGAGAAAAATGCAAAGGTACAAGACAGCTTTTCCTTGCCAATATCTCTCTTTTGCAAAGAGCTGCGCATTGGAAAATTCAGGGCTATGTCGTGTAGATGATGGCCTAACAGGAGGCTTTAAAATTTTCTTTCTAGTGACCTTCGTTTGGGAGAAAAATGCAAAGGTACAAGACAGCTTTTCCTTGCCAATATCTCTCTTTTGCAAAGAGCTGCGCATTGGAAAATTCAGGGCTATGTCGTGTAGATGATGGCCTAACAGGAGGCTTTAAAATTTTCTTTCTAGTGTCCTTCGTTTGGGAGAAAAATGCAATGGTACAAGACAGCTTTTCCTTGCCAATATCTCTCTCTTGCAAAGAGCTGCGCATTGGAAAATTCAGGGCTATGTCGTGTAGATGATGGCCTAACAGGAGGCTTTAAAATTTTCTTTCTAGTGTCCTTCGTTTGGGAGAAAAATGCAATGGTACAAGACAGCTTTTCCTTGCCAATATTTCTCTTTTGCAAAGAGCTACGCATTGGAAAATTCAGGGCTATGTCGTGTAGATGATGGCCTAACAGGAGGCTTTAAAATTTTCTTTCTAGTGACCTTCGTTTGGGAGAAAAATGCAAAGGTACAAGACAGCTTTTCCTTGCCAATATCTCTCTTTTGCAAAGAGCTGCGCATTGGTAAATGCAGGGCTATGTCGTGTAGATGATGGCCTAACAGGAGGCTTTAAAATTTTCTTTCTAGTGTCCTTCGTTTGGGAGAAAAAAGCAATGGTACAAGACAGCTTTTCCTTGCCAATATCTCTCTTTTGCAAAGAGCTGCGCATTGGAAAATTCAGGGCTATTTCGTGTAGATGATGGCCTAACAGGAGGCTTTAAAATTTTCTTTCTAGTGTCCTTCGTTTGGGAGAAAAATGCAAAGGTACAAGACAGCTTTTCCTTGCCAATATTTCTCTTTTGCAAAGAGCTACGCATTGGAAAATTCAGGGCTATGTCGTGTAGATGATGGCCTAACAGGAGGCTTTAAAATTTTCTTTCTAGTGACCTTCGTTTGGGAGAAAAATGCAAAGGTACAAGACAGCTTTTCCTTGCCAATATCTCTCTTTTGCAAAGAGCTGCGCATTGGAAAATTCAGGGCTATGTCGTGTAGATGATGGCCTAACAGGAGGCTTTAAAATTTTCTTTCTAGTGACCTTCGTTTGGGAGAAAAATGCAAAGGTACAAGACAGCTTTTCCTTGCCAATATCTCTCTTTTGCAAAGAGCTGCGCATTGGAAAATTCAGGGCTATGTCGTGTAGATGATGGCCTAACAGGAGGCTTTAAAATTTTCTTTCTAGTGACCTTCGTTTGGGAGAAAAATGCAAAGGTACAAGACAGTTTTTCCTTGCCAATATCTCTCTTTTGCAAAGAGCTGCGCATTGGAAAATTCAGGGCTATGTCGTGTAGATGATGGCCTAACAGGAGGCTTTAAAATTTTCTTTCTAGTGTCCTTCGTTTGGGAGAAAAATGCAATGGTACAAGACAGCTTTTCCTTGCCAATATCTCTCTTTTGCAAAGAGCTGCGCATTGGAAAATTCAGGGCTATTTCGTGTAGATGATGGCCTTAACAGGAGGCTTTAAAATTTTCTTTCTAGTGACCTTCGTTTGGGAGAAAAATGCAATGGTACAAGACAGCTTTTCCTTGCCAATATTTCTCTTTTGCAAAGAGCTGCGCATTGGAAAATTCAGGGCTATATCGTGTAGATGATGGCCTAACAGGAGGCTTTAAAATTTTAATTCTAGTGTCCTTCGTTTGGGAGAAAAATGCAAAGGTACAAGACAGCTTTTCCTTGCCAATATCTCTCTTTTGCAAAGAGCTGCGCATTGGAAAATTCAGGGCTATATCGTGTAGATGATGGCCTAACAGGAGGCTTTAAAATTTTCTTTCTAGTGTCCTTCGTTTGGGAGAAAAATGCAATGGTACAAGACAGCTTTTCCTTGCAAATATCTCTCTTTTGCAAAGAGCTACGCATTGGAAAATTCAGGGCTATGTCGTGTAGATGATGGCCTAACAGGAGGCTTTAAAATTTTCTTTCTAGTGTCCTTCGTTTGGGAGAAAAATGCAATGGTACAAGACAGCTTTTCCTTGCCAATATCTCTCTCTTGCAAAGAGCTGCGCATTGGAAAATTCAGGGCTATGTCGTGTAGATGATGGCCTAACAGGAGGCTTTAAAATTTTCTTTCTAGTGTCCTTCGTTTAGGAGAAAAATGCAATGGTACTAGACAGCTTTTCCTTGCCAATATCTCTCTTTTGCAAAGAGCTACGCATTGGAAAATTCAGGGTTATGTCGTGTAGATGATGGCCTAACAGGAGGCTTTAAAATTTTCTTTCTAGTGACCTTCGTTTGGGAGAAAAATGCAAAGGTACAAGACAGCTTTTCCTTGCCAATATCTCTCTTTTGCAAAGAGCTGCGCATTGGTAAATGCAGGGCTATGTCGTGTAGATGATGGCCTAACAGGAGGCTTTAAAATTTTCTTTCTAGTGTCCTTCGTTTGGGAGAAAAATGCAATGGTACAAGACAGCTTTTCCTTGCCAATATCTCTCTTTTGCAAAGAGCTGCGCATTGGAAAATTCAGGGCTATTTCGTGTAGATGATGGCCTAACAGGAGGCTTTAAAATTTTCTTTCTAGTGACCTTCGTTTGGGAGAAAAATGCAATGGTACAAGACAGCTTTTCCTTGCCAATATCTCTCTTTTGCAAAGAGCTGCGCATTGGAAAATTCAGGGCTATATCGTGTAGATGATGGCCTAACAGGAGGCTTTAAAATTTTCTTTCTAGTGTCCTTCGTTTGGGAGAAAAATGCAATGGTACAAGACACCTTTTCCTTGCCAATATCTCTCTTTTGCAAAGAGCTACGCATTGGAAAATTCAGGGCTATGTCGTGTAGATGATGGCCTAACAGGAGGCTTTAAAATTTTCTTTCTAGTGTCCTTCGTTTGGGAGAAAAATGCAAAGGTACAAGACAGCTTTTCCTTGCCAATATCTCTCTCTAGCAAAGAGCTGCGCATTGGAAAATTCAGGGCTATGTCGTGTAGATGATGGCCTAACAGGAGGCTTTAAAATGTTCTTTCTAGTGTCCTTCGTTTGGGAGAAAAATGCAATGGTACAAGACAGCTTTTCCTTGCCAATATCTCTCTTTTGCAAAGAGCTACGCATTGGAAAATTCAGGGTTATGTCGTGTAGATGATGGCCTAACAGGAGGCTTTAAAATTTTCTTTCTAGTGACCTTCGTTTGGGAGAAAAATGCAAAGGTACAAGACAGCTTTTCCTTGCCAATATCTCTCTTTTGCAAAGAGCTGCGCATTGGTAAATGCAGGGCTATGTCGTGTAGATGATGGCCTAACAGGAGGCTTTAAAATTTTCTTTCTAGTGTCCTTCGTTTGGGAGAAAAATGCAATGGTACAAGACAGCTTTTCCTTGCCAATATCTCTCTTTTGCAAAGAGCTGCGTATTGGAAAATTCAGGGCTATTTCGTGTAGATGATGGCCTAACAGGAGGCTTTAAAATTTTCTTTCTAGTGTCCTTCGTTTGGGAGAAAAATGCAAAGGTACAAGACAGCTTTTCCTTGCCAATATTTCTCTTTTGCAAAGAGCTACGCATTGGAAAATTCAGGGCTATGTCGTGTAGATGATGGCCTAACAGGAGGCTTTAAAATTTTCTTTTTAGTGACCTTCGTTTGGGAGAAAAATGCAAAGGTACAAGACAGCTTTTCCTTGCCAATATCTCTCTTTTGCAAAGAGCTGCGCATTGGAAAATTCAGGGCTATGTCGTGTAGATGATGGCCTA
This sequence comes from Pseudophryne corroboree, assembly GCF_028390025.1. Lineage (NCBI taxonomy): Eukaryota > Metazoa > Chordata > Amphibia > Anura > Myobatrachidae > Pseudophryne > Pseudophryne corroboree. The sequence continues at coordinate 869,136 of NW_026968559.1, forward strand.
ACAGGAGGCTTTAAAATTTTCTTTCTAGTGACCTTCGTTTGGGAGAAAAATGCAAAGGTACAAGACAGCTTTTCCTTGCCAATATCTCTCTTTTGCAAAGAGCTGCGCATTGGAAAATTCAGGGCTATGTCGTGTAGATGATGGCCTAACAGGAGGCTTTAAAATTGTCTTTCTAGTGACCTTCGTTTGGGAGAAAAATGCAAAGGTACAAGACAGCTTTTCCTTGCCAATATCTCTCTTTTGCAAAGAGCTGCGCATTGGAAAATTCAGGGCTATGTCGTGTAGATGATGGCCTAACAGGAGGCTTTAAAATTTTCTTTCTAGTGTCCTTCGTTTGGGAGAAAAATGCAATGGTACAAGACAGCTTTTCCTTGCCAATATCTCTCTTTTGCAAAGAGCTACGCATTGGAAAATTCAGGGCTATGTCGTGTAGATGATGGCCTAACAGGAGGCTTTAAAATTGTCTTTCTAGTGACCTTCGTTTGGGAGAAAAATGCAAAGGTACAAGACAGCTTTTCCTTGCCAATATCTCTCTTTTGCAAAGAGCTGCGCATTGGAAAATTCAGGGCTATGTCGTGTAGATGATGGCCTAACAGGAGGCTTTAAAATTTTCTTTCTAGTGTCCTTCGTTTGGGAGAAAAATGCAATGGTACAAGACAGCTTTTCCTTGCCAATATCTCTCTTTTGCAAAGAGCTACGCATTGGAAAATTCAGGGCTATGTCGTGTAGATGATGGCCTAACAGGAGGCTTTAAAATTGTCTTTCTAGTGACCTTCGTTTGGGAGAAAAATGCAAAGGTACAAGACAGCTTTTCCTTGCCAATATCTCTCTTTTGCAAACAGCTGCGCATTGGAAAATTCAGGGCTATGTCGTGTAGATGATGGCCTAACAGGAGGCTTTAAAATTTTCTTTCTAGTGACCTTCGTTTGGGAGAAAAATGCAAAGGTACAAGACAGCTTTTCCTTGCCAATATCTCTCTTTTGCAAAGAGCTGCGCATTGGAAAATTCAGGGCTATGTCGTGTAGATGATGGCCTAACAGGAGGCTTTAAAATTTTCTTTCTAGTGACCTTCGTTTGGGAGAAAAATGCAAAGGTACAAGACAGCTTTTCCTTGCCAATATCTCTCTTTTGCAAACAGCTGCGCATTGGAAAATTCAGGGCTATGTCGTGTAGATGATGGCCTAACAGGAGGCTTTAAAATTTTCTTTCTAGTGACCTTCGTTTGGGAGAAAAATGCAAAGGTACAAGACAGCTTTTCCTTGCCAATATCTCTCTTTTGCAAAGAGCTGCGCATTGGAAAATTCAGGGCTATGTCGTGTAGATGATGGCCTAACAGGAGGCTTTAAAATTTTCTTTCTAGTGACCTTCGTTTGGGAGAAAAATGCAAAGGTACAAGACAGCTTTTCCTTGCCAATATCTCTCTTTTGCAAAGAGCTGCGCATTGGAAAATTCAGGGCTATGTCGTGTAGATGATGGCCTAACAGGAGGCTTTAAAATTTTCTTTCTAGTGTCCTTCGTTTGGGAGAAAAATGCAATGGTACAAGACAGCTTTTCCTTGCCAATATCTCTCTTTTGCAAAGAGCTGCGCATTGGAAAATTCAGGGCTATTTCGTGTAGATGATGGCCTAACAGGAGGCTTTAAAATTTTCTTTCTAGTGTCCTTCGTTTGGGAGAAAAATGCAAAGGTACAAGACAGCTTTTCCTTGCCAATATCTCTCTTTTGCAAAGAGCTACGCATTGGAAAATTCAGGGCTATGTCGTGTAGATGATGGCCTAACAGGAGGCTTTAAAATTTTCTTTCTAGTGACCTTCGTTTGGGAGAAAAATGCAAAGGTACAAGACAGCTTTTCCTTGCCAATATCTCTCTTTTGCAAAGAGCTGCGCATTGGAAAATTCAGGGCTATGTCGTGTAGATGATGGCCTAACAGGAGGCTTTAAAATTTTCTTTCTAGTGACCTTCGTTTGGGAGAAAAATGCAAAGGTACAAGACAGCTTTTCCTTGCCAATATCTCTCTTTTGCAAAGAGCTGCGCATTGGAAAATTCAGGGCTATGTCGTGTAGATGATGGCCTAACAGGAGGCTTTAAAATTTTCTTTCTAGTGACCTTCGTTTGGGAGAAAAATGCAAAGGTACAAGACAGCTTTTCCTTGCCAATATCTCTCTTTTGCAAAGAGCTGCGCATTGGAAAATTCAGGGCTATGTCGTGTAGATGATGGCCTAACAGGAGGCTTTAAAATTTTCTTTCTAGTGACCTTCGTTTGGGAGAAAAATGCAAAGGTACAAGACAGCTTTTCCTTGCCAATATCTCTCTTTTGCAAAGAGCTGCGCATTGGAAAATTCAGGGCTATGTCGTGTAGATGATGGCCTAACAGGAGGCTTTAAAATTTTCTTTCTAGTGACCTTCGTTTGGGAGAAAAATGCAATGGTACAAGACAGCTTTTCCTTGCCAATATCTCTCTTTTGCAAAGAGCTACGCATTGGAAAATTCAGGGCTATGTCGTGTAGATGATGGCCTAACAGGAGGCTTTAAAATTTTAATTCTAGTGTCCTTCGTTTGGGAGAAAAATGCAAAGGTACAAGACAGCTTTTCCTTGCCAATATCTCTCTTTTGCAAAGAGCTGCGCATTGGAAAATTCAGGGCTATATCGTGTAGATGATGGCCTAACAGGAGGCTTTCAAATTTTCTTTCTAGTGTCCTTCGTTTGGGAGAAAAATGCAATGGTACAAGACAGCTTTTCCTTGCCAATATCTCTCTTTTGCAAAGAGCTACGCATTGGAAAATTCAGGGCTATGTCGTGTAGATGATGGCCTAACAGGAGGCTTTAAAATTTTCTTTCTAGTGTCCTTCGTTTGGGAGAAAAATGCAATGGTACAAGACAGCTTTTCCTTGCCAATATCTCTCTCTTGCAAAGAGCTGCGCATTGGAAAATTCAGGGCTATGTCGTGTAGATGATGGCCTAACAGGAGGCTTTAAAATTTTCTTTCTAGTGTCCTTCGTTTGGGAGAAAAATGCAATGGTACAAGACAGCTTTTCCTTGCCAATATCTCTCTTTTGCAAAGAGCTACGCATTGGAAAATTCAGGGCTATGTCGTGTAGATGATGGCCTAACAGGAGGCTTTAAAATTTTCTTTCTAGTGACCTTCGTTTGGGAGAAAAATGCAAAGGTACAAGACAGCTTTTCCTTGCCAATATCTCTCTTTTGCAAAGAGCTGCGCATTGGTAAATGCAGGGCTATGTCGTGTAGATGATGGCCTAACAGGAGGCTTTAAAATTTTCTTTCTAGTGTCCTTCGTTTGGGAGAAAAAAGCAATGGTACAAGACAGCTTTTCCTTGCCAATATCTCTCTTTTGCAAAGAGCTGCGCATTGGAAAATTCAGGGCTATTTCGTGTAGATGATGGCCTAACAGGAGGCTTTAAAATTTTCTTTCTAGTGTCCTTCGTTTGGGAGAAAAATGCAAAGGTACAAGACAGCTTTTCCTTGCCAATATTTCTCTTTTGCAAAGAGCTACGCATTGGAAAATTCAGGGCTATGTCGTGTAGATGATGGCCTAACAGGAGGCTTTAAAATTTTCTTTCTAGTGACCTTCGTTTGGGAGAAAAATGCAAAGGTACAAGACAGCTTTTCCTTGCCAATATCTCTCTTTTGCAAAGAGCTGCGCATTGGAAAATTCAGGGCTATGTCGTGTAGATGATGGCCTAACAGGAGGCTTTAAAATTTTCTTTCTAGTGACCTTCGTTTGGGAGAAAAATGCAAAGGTACAAGACAGCTTTTCCTTGCCAATATCTCTCTTTTGCAAAGAGCTGCGCATTGGAAAATTCAGGGCTATGTCGTGTAGATGATGGCCTAACAGGAGGCTTTAAAATTTTCTTTCTAGTGACCTTCGTTTGGGAGAAAAATGCAAAGGTACAAGACAGTTTTTCCTTGCCAATATCTCTCTTTTGCAAAGAGCTGCGCATTGGAAAATTCAGGGCTATGTCGTGTAGATGATGGCCTAACAGGAGGCTTTAAAATTTTCTTTCTAGTGTCCTTCGTTTGGGAGAAAAATGCAATGGTACAAGACAGCTTTTCCTTGCCAATATCTCTCTTTTGCAAAGAGCTGCGCATTGGAAAATTCAGGGCTATTTCGTGTAGATGATGGCCTTAACAGGAGGCTTTAAAATTTTCTTTCTAGTGACCTTCGTTTGGGAGAAAAATGCAATGGTACAAGACAGCTTTTCCTTGCCAATATTTCTCTTTTGCAAAGAGCTGCGCATTGGAAAATTCAGGGCTATATCGTGTAGATGATGGCCTAACAGGAGGCTTTAAAATTTTAATTCTAGTGTCCTTCGTTTGGGAGAAAAATGCAAAGGTACAAGACAGCTTTTCCTTGCCAATATCTCTCTTTTGCAAAGAGCTGCGCATTGGAAAATTCAGGGCTATATCGTGTAGATGATGGCCTAACAGGAGGCTTTAAAATTTTCTTTCTAGTGTCCTTCGTTTGGGAGAAAAATGCAATGGTACAAGACAGCTTTTCCTTGCAAATATCTCTCTTTTGCAAAGAGCTACGCATTGGAAAATTCAGGGCTATGTCGTGTAGATGATGGCCTAACAGGAGGCTTTAAAATTTTCTTTCTAGTGTCCTTCGTTTGGGAGAAAAATGCAATGGTACAAGACAGCTTTTCCTTGCCAATATCTCTCTCTTGCAAAGAGCTGCGCATTGGAAAATTCAGGGCTATGTCGTGTAGATGATGGCCTAACAGGAGGCTTTAAAATTTTCTTTCTAGTGTCCTTCGTTTAGGAGAAAAATGCAATGGTACTAGACAGCTTTTCCTTGCCAATATCTCTCTTTTGCAAAGAGCTACGCATTGGAAAATTCAGGGTTATGTCGTGTAGATGATGGCCTAACAGGAGGCTTTAAAATTTTCTTTCTAGTGACCTTCGTTTGGGAGAAAAATGCAAAGGTACAAGACAGCTTTTCCTTGCCAATATCTCTCTTTTGCAAAGAGCTGCGCATTGGTAAATGCAGGGCTATGTCGTGTAGATGATGGCCTAACAGGAGGCTTTAAAATTTTCTTTCTAGTGTCCTTCGTTTGGGAGAAAAATGCAATGGTACAAGACAGCTTTTCCTTGCCAATATCTCTCTTTTGCAAAGAGCTGCGCATTGGAAAATTCAGGGCTATTTCGTGTAGATGATGGCCTAACAGGAGGCTTTAAAATTTTCTTTCTAGTGACCTTCGTTTGGGAGAAAAATGCAATGGTACAAGACAGCTTTTCCTTGCCAATATCTCTCTTTTGCAAAGAGCTGCGCATTGGAAAATTCAGGGCTATATCGTGTAGATGATGGCCTAACAGGAGGCTTTAAAATTTTCTTTCTAGTGTCCTTCGTTTGGGAGAAAAATGCAATGGTACAAGACACCTTTTCCTTGCCAATATCTCTCTTTTGCAAAGAGCTACGCATTGGAAAATTCAGGGCTATGTCGTGTAGATGATGGCCTAACAGGAGGCTTTAAAATTTTCTTTCTAGTGTCCTTCGTTTGGGAGAAAAATGCAAAGGTACAAGACAGCTTTTCCTTGCCAATATCTCTCTCTAGCAAAGAGCTGCGCATTGGAAAATTCAGGGCTATGTCGTGTAGATGATGGCCTAACAGGAGGCTTTAAAATTTTCTTTCTAGTGTCCTTCGTTTGGGAGAAAAATGCAATGGTACAAGACAGCTTTTCCTTGCCAATATCTCTCTTTTGCAAAGAGCTACGCATTGGAAAATTCAGGGTTATGTCGTGTAGATGATGGCCTAACAGGAGGCTTTAAAATTTTCTTTCTAGTGACCTTCGTTTGGGAGAAAAATGCAAAGGTACAAGACAGCTTTTCCTTGCCAATATCTCTCTTTTGCAAAGAGCTGCGCATTGGTAAATGCAGGGCTATGTCGTGTAGATGATGGCCTAACAGGAGGCTTTAAAATTTTCTTTCTAGTGTCCTTCGTTTGGGAGAAAAATGCAATGGTACAAGACAGCTTTTCCTTGCCAATATCTCTCTTTTGCAAAGAGCTGCGTATTGGAAAATTCAGGGCTATTTCGTGTAGATGATGGCCTAACAGGAGGCTTTAAAATTTTCTTTCTAGTGTCCTTCGTTTGGGAGAAAAATGCAAAGGTACAAGACAGCTTTTCCTTGCCAATATTTCTCTTTTGCAAAGAGCTACGCATTGGAAAATTCAGGGCTATGTCGTGTAGATGATGGCCTAACAGGAGGCTTTAAAATTTTCTTTTTAGTGACCTTCGTTTGGGAGAAAAATGCAAAGGTACAAGACAGCTTTTCCTTGCCAATATCTCTCTTTTGCAAAGAGCTGCGCATTGGAAAATTCAGGGCTATGTCGTGTAGATGATGGCCTAACAGGAGGCTTTAAAATTTTCTTTCTAGTGACCTTCGTTTGGGAGAAAAATGCAAAGGTACAAGACAGCTTTTCCTTGCCAATATCTCTCTTTTGCAAAGAGCTGCGCATTGGAAAATTCAGGGCTATGTCGTGTAGATGATGGCCTAACAGGAGGCTTTAAAATTGTCTTTCTAGTGACCTTCGTTTGGGAGAAAAATGCAAAGGTACAAGACAGCTTTTCCTTGCCAATATCTCTCTTTTGCAAAGAGCTGCGCATTGGAAAATTCAGGGCTATGTCGTGTAGATGATGGCCTAACAGGAGGCTTTAAAATTTTCTTTCTAGTGTCCTTCGTTTGGGAGAAAAATGCAATGGTACAAGACAGCTTTTCCTTGCCAATATCTCTCTTTTGCAAAGAGCTACGCATTGGAAAATTCAGGGCTATGTCGTGTAGATGATGGCCTAACAGGAGGCTTTAAAATTTTCTTTCTAGTGACCTTCGTTTGGGAGAAAAATGCAAAGGTACAAGACAGCTTTTCCTTGCCAATATCTCTCTTTTGCAAACAGCTGCGCATTGGAAAATTCAGGGCTATGTCGTGTAGATGATGGCCTAACAGGAGGCTTTAAAATTTTCTTTCTAGTGACCTTCGTTTGGGAGAAAAATGCAAAGGTACAAGACAGCTTTTCCTTGCCAATATCTCTCTTTTGCAAAGAGCTGCGCATTGGAAAATTCAGGGCTATGTCGTGTAGATGATGGCCTAACAGGAGGCTTTAAAATTTTCTTTCTAGTGACCTTCGTTTGGGAGAAAAATGCAAAGGTACAAGACAGCTTTTCCTTGCCAATATCTCTCTTTTGCAAAGAGCTGCGCATTGGAAAATTCAGGGCTATGTCGTGTAGATGATGGCCTAACAGGAGGCTTTAAAATTTTCTTTCTAGTGTCCTTCGTTTGGGAGAAAAATGCAATGGTACAAGACAGCTTTTCCTTGCCAATATCTCTCTTTTGCAAAGAGCTGCGCATTGGAAAATTCAGGGCTATTTCGTGTAGATGATGGCCTAACAGGAGGCTTTAAAATTTTCTTTCTAGTGTCCTTCGTTTGGGAGAAAAATGCAAAGGTACAAGACAGCTTTTCCTTGCCAATATCTCTCTTTTGCAAAGAGCTACGCATTGGAAAATTCAGGGCTATGTCGTGTAGATGATGGCCTAACAGGAGGCTTTAAAATTTTCTTTCTAGTGACCTTCGTTTGGGAGAAAAATGCAAAGGTACAAGACAGCTTTTCCTTGCCAATATCTCTCTTTTGCAAAGAGCTGCGCATTGGAAAATTCAGGGCTATGTCGTGTAGATGATGGCCTAACAGGAGGCTTTAAAATTTTCTTTCTAGTGACCTTCGTTTGGGAGAAAAATGCAAAGGTACAAGACAGCTTTTCCTTGCCAATATCTCTCTTTTGCAAAGAGCTGCGCATTGGAAAATTCAGGGCTATGTCGTGTAGATGATGGCCTAACAGGAGGCTTTAAAATTTTCTTTCTAGTGACCTTCGTTTGGGAGAAAAATGCAAAGGTACAAGACAGCTTTTCCTTGCCAATATCTCTCTTTTGCAAAGAGCTGCGCATTGGAAAATTCAGGGCTATGTCGTGTAGATGATGGCCTAACAGGAGGCTTTAAAATTTTCTTTCTAGTGACCTTCGTTTGGGAGAAAAATGCAAAGGTACAAGACAGCTTTTCCTTGCCAATATCTCTCTTTTGCAAAGAGCTGCGCATTGGAAAATTCAGGGCTATGTCGTGTAGATGATGGCCTAACAGGAAGCTTTAAAATTTTATTTCTAGTGTCCTTCGTTTGGGAGAAAAATGCAATGGTACAAGACAGCTTTTCCTTGCCAATATCTCTCTTTTGCAAAGAGCTGCGCATTGGAAAATTCAGGGCTATGTCGTGTAGATGATGGCCTAACAGGAGGCTTTAAAATTTTCTTTCTAGTGAGCTTCGTTTGGGAGAAAAATGCAAAGGTACAAGACAGCTTTTCCTTGCCAATATCTCTCTTTTGCAAAGAGCTGCGCATTGGAAAATTCAGGGCTATGTCGTGTAGATGATGGCCTAACAGGAGGCTTTAAAATTTTCTTTCTAGTGACCTTCGTTTGGGAGAAAAATGCAAAGGTACAAGACAGCTTTTCCTTGCCAATATCTCTCTTTTGCAAAGAGCTGCGCATTGGAAAATTCAGGGCTATGTCGTGTAGATGATGGCCTAACAGGAGGCTTTAAAATTTTCTTTCTAGTGACCTTCGTTTGGGAGAAAAATGCAAAGGTACAAGACAGCTTTTCCTTGCCAATATCTCTCTTTTGCAAAGAGCTGCGCATTGGAAAATTCAGGGCTATGTCGTGTAGATGATGGCCTAACAGGAGGCTTTAAAATTTTCTTTCTAGTGACCTTCGTTTGGGAGAAAAATGCAAAGGTACAAGACAGTTTTTCCTTGCCAATATCTCTCTTTTGCAAAGAGCTGCGCATTGGAAAATTCAGGGCTATGTCGTGTAGATGATGGCCTAACAGGAGGCTTTAAAATTTTCTTTCTAGTGTCCTTCGTTTGGGAGAAAAATGCAATGGTACAAGACAGCTTTTCCTTGCCAATATCTCTCTTTTGCAAAGAGCTGCGCATTGGAAAATTCAGGGCTATTTCGTGTAGATGATGGCCTTAACAGGAGGCTTTAAAATTTTCTTTCTAGTGACCTTCGTTTGGGAGAAAAATGCAATGGTACAAGACAGCTTTTCCTTGCCAATATTTCTCTTTTGCAAAGAGCTGCGCATTGGAAAATTCAGGGCTATATCGTGTAGATGATGGCCTAACAGGAGGCTTTAAAATTTTAATTCTAGTGTCCTTCGTTTGGGAGAAAAATGCAAAGGTACAAGACAGCTTTTCCTTGCCAATATCTCTCTTTTGCAAAGAGCTGCGCATTGGAAAATTCAGGGCTATATCGTGTAGATGATGGCCTAACAGGAGGCTTTAAAATTTTCTTTCTAGTGTCCTTCGTTTGGGAGAAAAATGCAATGGTACAAGACAGCTTTTCCTTGCAAATATCTCTCTTTTGCAAAGAGCTACGCATTGGAAAATTCAGGGCTATGTCGTGTAGATGATGGCCTAACAGGAGGCTTTAAAATTTTCTTTCTAGTGTCCTTCGTTTGGGAGAAAAATGCAATGGTACAAGACAGCTTTTCCTTGCCAATATCTCTCTCTTGCAAAGAGCTGCGCATTGGAAAATTCAGGGCTATGTCGTGTAGATGATGGCCTAACAGGAGGCTTTAAAATTTTCTTTCTAGTGTCCTTCGTTTAGGAGAAAAATGCAATGGTACTAGACAGCTTTTCCTTGCCAATATCTCTCTTTTGCAAAGAGCTGCGCATTGGAAAATTCAGGGCTATGTCGTGTAGATGATGGCCTAACAGGAGGCTTTAAAATTTTCTTTCTAGTGAGCTTCGTTTGGGAGAAAAATGCAAAGGTACAAGACAGCTTTTCCTTGCCAATATCTCTCTTTTGCAAAGAGCTGCGCATTGGAAAATTCAGGGCTATGTCGTGTAGATGATGGCCTAACAGGAGGCTTTAAAATTTTCTTTCTAGTGACCTTCGTTTGGGAGAAAAATGCAAAGGTACAAGACAGCTTTTCCTTGCCAATATCTCTCTTTTGCAAAGAGCTGCGCATTGGAAAATTCAGGGCTATGTCGTGTAGATGATGGCCTAACAGGAGGCTTTAAAATTTTCTTTCTAGTGTCCTTCGTTTGGGAGAAAAATGCAATGGTACAAGACAGCTTTTCCTTGCAAATATCTCTCTTTTGCAAAGAGCTACGCATTGGAAAATTCAGGGCTATGTCGTGTAGATGATGGCCTAACAGGAGGCTTTAAAATTTTAATTCTAGTGTCCTTCGTTTGGGAGAAAAATGCAAAGGTACAAGACAGCTTTTCCTTGCCAATATCTCTCTTTTGCAAAGAGCTGCGCATTGGAAAATTCAGGGCTATATCGTGTAGATGATGGCCTAACAGGAGGCTTTAAAATTTTCTTTCTAGTGTCCTTCGTTTGGGAGAAAAATGCAATGGTACAAGACAGCTTTTCCTTGCCAATATCTCTCTTTTGCAAAGAGCTACGCATTGGAAAATACAGGGTTATGTCGTGTAGATGATGGCCTACATTTGGGGAAATCACAGGGGTCAGCATACCCAGAATGCAATGAATGAACCTCACCCTGGGAGAACAATCTTCATGACCATGGTATCTCTTATGCAAAATAAGTATGATTTGGGATAGGGCTGGGGAGGGCCGCTGCTCAGGCACATCTCTGTCAAGTAAAGGAGATTCAACTGAGGCAGCACAAGGGAACTCTCATCTGGGGACAACAACTGCAGGGAGAACACATATTTTCAGATGAACATGGGAGGGCAGAAGGCTGCCTAATACTGAAGCACCCCCAAACAACAAACCAAATGCAACAACTAGTGCAAGCATTCCTGGGGGAAGGCCTGCAGCAGATTGATTTGCATATGGTAATGCCATCCAAGCAGTGGGTCAAAGTTGGCTTCAACCCTCGTCTGCATATGAAAAGAGAAAAGGGGCGTGCAGGGCATGGCGGCCTTTTGCGGCGCTTGGGTGACCCTTAGTTCGCATTAAACACCCCCACCCTCCTTCGGTGTGGGGCTCATGTTGGCAATGCCCAAGCCCCTGAAGCATTCAAGCTGATTTCTTGCAGCAGCTGGGTACTGTAACAGCTCCAGAGCTGCTCTGTGAGGCAAGTAAAAGGGTGTGGGCCCTGCAGCACTACCTGTAGTTTGCATTGTGTGTTGGAAGGCACAAAGTAAGCAGACGGGAGAAGTCAGGATAGTGCGCAAGGGCATAGAAGGGAGCGGCTCAAGAAAAGAGAAGTGGAAACAGACAGCAAACTAGGCTGGAGAGAGACCTGAGACAAAGAGATCTGAATTATACGAGAGACGACCAGGGGAAACACAAATTATGCAGTCAAGTTTCCCACATTTGGGGAAATCACAGGGGCAGCACACCCAGAGTGCAATGGGTGACCCTTGCCCTGGGAGAAGCACCTACATGATCATAGTATCTCACCTGGCAGGTAAGTAGGAGTTGGGCTAGAGCTGGGGAGGGTCGCTACTCGGGTACCCCCCTGTCAACTTAAGGAGATCCAACTGAGGCAGCACAAGGGAACTCTCGAAAGAGGAACAAGGCTAGAGGAAGATCTGAGACAAAGAAATCTGACTTTTACCAGAGCTGACCAGAGGAAAGCACAAACACAGTCCCCCACTACCACAAATAATGCAGTCGAGTTTCCCACATTTGGGGAAATCATAGGGGTCAGCATACCCAGAATGCAATGAATGAACCTCACCCTGGGAGAACAATCTTCATGACCATGGTATCTCCTATGCAAAATAAGTATGATTTGGGATAGAGCTGGGGAGGGCCGCTGCTCAGGCACATCTCTGTCAAGTAAAGGAGATTCAACTGAGGCAGCACAAGGGAACTCTCATCTGGGGACAACAACTGCAGGGAGAACACATATTTTCAGATGAACATGGGAGGGCAGAAGGCTGCCTAATACTGAAGCACCCCCAAACAACAAACCAAATGCAACAACTAGTGCAAGCATTCCTGGGTGAAGGCCTGCAGCAGATAGATTTGCATATGGTGATGTCATCCAAGCAGTGGGTCAAAGTTGGCTTCAACCCTCGTCTGCATATGAAAAGAGAAAAGGGGCGTGCAGGGCATGGCAGGCCTTTTGCGGCGCTTGGATGACCCCTAGTTCGCATTAAACACCTCCACCCTCCTTCGGTGTGGGGCTCATGTTGGCTATGCCCCAGCCCCTTAAGCATTCAAGCTGATTTCTTGCAGCAGCTGGGCACTGTAACAGCTCCAGAGCTGCTCTGTAAGGCAAGTAAAAGGGTCTCTGTGGCGCAATCAGTTAGTATGTACGGCTATTAACCGAAAGGTTGGTGGTTCAATCCCACCCAGGGACGTAATTGACCTTGTGATCAGATTTTGGTGATATTTAAGTAGACAAGTCAAAATTTCAAACCCCCTCTTATTGTGTAGGGTACCTGGCCTTCTCTGATGTAATCAGAGTTAGATTTGATTCAGTGATTTTATAAAAAACAGCTAGGAAGCACAATTTAGCAGTGGGTTGCAGAGAAAAAAAATATGCTGGCAGAAAAATCCAATTGAGTGATTAAACAGCTCTTCATTTTCTGGCTTTATTTTTATGCTAACAAATTTGTTCTCTGAAAAGTGTCCACAAAGCCAAGTCTCTGATTAACACCTTTGTAAGGATGGTTTTTCACCTATTACTAAATTAAACTTGCTTCATTGGAAAGGCAGCAAGATGCATCCTCATTTCAATGTCTACTGAAATAATACAGGTTGACACCAGGAAACATTAACGCCACTGCATCCTTGCTGCTTTCTCATGTGGAAGTCTGTTTAATGTGAAAACAAGGTGATATCTAATTAGCACACAGGTAAGGAATTAAGAAAATCTTTATTTAAGGGTGAAGATGTTTCTCACAAAATTGTTGACCCAATGCATCATTGAAATTCAAGCTGGAAAGATGAATTTAATATATCACTTGTACATTTTGTATTGCTCTTCTGGTGACAATGTAGTTTGTTTTTGTCAATTACCATTTTAATAATAGGGTAAAGAAAATGAAGTGGATTTTTGAAAGAAAACAATACTGTCAATATACTATTAAAACAAATTAAAATGGTAAAAGTTATTGTACTTTAAGTAAAAATAAAAGAGACAAAATATCAATCCCAGTTTTGGATTACTTTAATTAACAAAAAAAAATGCATATAGCAGAGGATAGTTTCAATCTGCCTACCTCTGGGTTATGGGCCCAGCATGCTTCCATTGCAGTACTCTGCTGCACATGTAAGTGCATGAGATCCTGAAGCACTCACTCATCATGGGAAAGTACCAATGTGTTTCTTCGTTGGTTGATGGAAGAAACATCTTACAAAAACTCTCCAGATTATTGACTTTTTAAAGTTTTGCTAGGAAACGTTTTAGATGAATGCTTATTAGCCTTTGTCAGTATGGACTTTTGCAAAGTGTCTCTGTGGCGCAATCAGTTAGTATGTACGGCTATTAACCAAAAGCACTGTTTGCAAAGTGTCTCGGTGGCGCAATCGGTTAGTGTGTTCGGCTATTAACCAAAAGGTTGGTGGTTCAATCCCACCCAGGGACGTAATTGACCTTGTGATCAGATTTTGGTGATATTAAAGTAGACAAGTCAAAATTTCAAACCCCCTCTTATTGTGTAGGGTACCTGGCCTTCTCTGATGTAATCAGAGTTAGATTTGATTCAGTGATTTTATAAAAAACAGCTAGGAAGCACAATTTAGCAGTGGGTTGCAGAGAAAAAAAATATGCTGGCAGAAAAATCCAATTGAGTGATTAAACAGCTCTTCATTTTCTGGCTTTATTTTTATGCTAACAAATTTGTTCTCTGAAAAGTGTCCACAAAGCCAAGTCTCTGATTAACACCTTTGTAAGGATGGTTTTTCACCTATTACTAAATTAAACTTGCTTCATTGGAAAGGCAGCAAGATGCATCCTCATTTCAATGTCTACTGAAATAATACAAGTTGACACCAGGAAACATTAACGCCACTGCATCCTTGCTGCTTTCTCATGTGGAAGTCTGTTTAATGTGAAAACAAGGTGATATCTAATTAGCACACAGGTAAGGAATTAAGAAAATCTTTATTTAAGGGTGAAGATGTTTCTCACAAAATCGTTGCCCCAATGCATCATTGAAATTCAAGCTGGAAAGATGATTTTAATATATCACTTGTACATTTTGTATTGCTCTTCTGGTGACAATGTAGTTTGTTTTTGTCAATTACCATTTTAATAATAGGGTAAAGAAAATTAAGTGGATTTTTGAAAGAAAACAATACTGTCAATATACTATTAAAACAAATTAAAATGGTAAAAGTTATTGTACTTTAAGTAAAAATAAAAGAGCCAAAATATCAATCCCAGTTTTGGATTACTTTAATTAACAAAAAAAAAAAGCATACAGCAGAGGATAGTTTCAATCTGCCTACCTCTGGGTTATGGGTCCAGCATGCTTCCATTGCTGTACTCTGCTGCACATGTAAGTGCAAGAGATCCTGAAGCACTCACTCATCATGGGAAAGTACCAATGTGTTTCTTTGTTGGTTGATGGAAGAAACATCTTACAAAAACTCTCCAGATTATTGACTTTTTAAAGTTTTTCTAGGAAACGTTTTAGATGAATGCTTATTAGCCTTTGTCAGTATGAACTTTTGCAAAGTGTCTCTGTGGCGCAATCAGTTAGTATGTACGGCTATTAACCAAAAGGTTGGTGGTTCAATCCCACCCAGGGACCTAATTGACCTTGTTATAAGATTTTGGTGATCTTTAAGTAGACAAGTCAAATTTCATACCCCCTGTTATGGTGTAGGGTACCTGGCCTTCTCTGATGTGATCAGAGTTAGATTTGATTCAGTGATTTTATAAAAACATCTAGGAAGCACAATTTAGCAGTGGGTTGCAGAGAAAAAGAAATATGCTGGCAAAAAAATCAAATTGTGTGATTAAACAGCTCTACATTTTCTGGCTTTATTTTTATGCTAACAAATTTGTTCTCTGAAAAGTGTCCACAAAGCCAAGTCTCTGATTAACACCTTTGTAGGGATGGTTTTTCACCTATTACTAAATTAAACTTGCTTCATTGGAAAGGCAGAGAGATGCATCCTCATTTCAATGTCTACTGAAATAATACAGGTTGACACCAGGAAACATTAACGCCACTGCATCCTTGCTGCTTTCTCATGTGGAAGTCTGTTTAATGTGAAAACAAGGTGATATCTAATTAGCACACAGGTAAGGAATTAAGAAAATCTTTATTTAAGGGTGAAGATGTTTCTCACAAAATTGTTGCCCCAATGCATCATTGAAATTCAAGCTGGAAAGATGATTTTAATATATCACTTGTACATTTTGTATTGCTCTTCTGGTGACAATGTAGTTTTTTTTGTCAATTACCATTTTAATAATAGGGTAAAGAAAATTAAGTGGATTTTTGAAAGAAAACTATACTGTCAATATACTATTAAAACAAATTAAAATGGTAAAAGTTATTGTACTTTAAGTAAAAATAAAAGAGCCAAAATATCAATCCCAGTTTTGGATTACTTTAATTAACAAACAAAAAAATGCATATAGCAGAGGATAGTTTCAATCTGCCTACCTCTGGGTTATGGGCCCAGCATTCTTCCATTGCTGTACTCTGCTGCACATGTAAGTGCAAGAGATCCTGAAGCACTCACTCATCATGGGAAAGTACCAATGTGTTTCTTCGTTGGTTGATGGAAGAAACATCTTACAAAAACTCTCCAGATTATTGACTTTTTTAAGTTTTTCTAGGAAACATTTTAGATGAATGCTTATTAGCATTTGTCAGTATGTACTTTCGCAAAGTGTCTCTGTGGCGCAATCAGTTAGTGTGTACGGCTATTAACCAAAAGGTTGGTGGTTCAATCCCACCCAGGGATGTAATTGACCTTGTTATCAGATTTTGGTGATCTTTAAGTAGACAAGTCAAATTTCAAACCCCCTGTTATGGTGTAGGGTACCTGGCCTTCTCTGATGTAATCAGAGTTAGATTTGATTCAGTGATTTTATAAAAACATCTAGGAAGCACAATTTAGCCGTGGGTTGCAGAGAAAAAGAAATATGCTGGCAAAAAAATCAAATTGCGTGATTAAACAGCTCTTCATTTTCTGGCTTTATTTTTATGCTAACAAATTTGTTCTCTGAAAAGTGTCCACAAAGCCAAGTCTCTGATTAACACCTTTGTAGGGATGGTTTTTCACCTATTACTAAATTAAACTTGCTTCATTGGAAAGGCAGCAAGATGCATCCTCATTTCAATGTCTACTGAAATAATACAAGTTGACACCAGGAAACATTAACGCCACTGCATACTTGCTGCTTTCTCATGTGGAAGTCTGTTTAATGTGAAAACAAGGTGATATCTAATTAGCACACAGATAAGGAATTAAGAAAATCTTTATTTAAGGGTGAAGATGTTTCTCACAAAATTATTGACCCAATGCATCATTGAAATTCAAGCTGGAAAGATGATTTTAATATATCACTTGTACATTTTGTATTGCTCTTCTGGTGACAATGTAGTTTGTTTTTGTCAATTACCATTTTAATAATAGGGTAAAGAAAATGAAGTGGATTTTTGAAAGAAAACAATACTGTCAATATACTATTAAAACAAATTAAAATGGTAAAAGTTATTGTACTTTAAGTAAAAATAAAAGAGCCAAAATATCAATCCCAGTTTTGGATTACTTTAATTAACAAAAAAAAAAAGCATACAGCAGAGAATAGTTTCAATCTGCCTACCTCTGGGTTATGGGTCGAGCATGCTTCCATTGCTGTACTCTGCTGCACATGTTAGTGCAAGAGATCCTGAAGCACTCACTCATCATGGGAAAGTACCAATGTGTTTCTTCGTTGGTTGATGGAAGAAACATCTTACAAAAACTCTCCAGATTATTGACTTTTTAAAGTTTTGCTAGGAAACGTTTTAGATGAATGCTTATTAGCCTTTGTCAGTATGGACTTTTGCAAAGTGTCTCTGTGGCGCAATCAGTTAGTATGTACGGCTATTAACCAAAAGGTTGGTGGTTCAATCCCACCCAGGGACCTAATTGACCTTGTTATCAGATTTTGCTGATCTTTAAGTAGACAAGTCAAAATTTCAAACCCCCTGTTATGGTGTAGGGTACTTGGCCTTCTCTGATGTAATCAGAGTTAGATTTGATTCAGTGATTTTATAAAAACAGCTAGGAAGCACAATTTAGCAGTGGGTTGCAGAGAAAAAAAATATGCTGGCAGAAAAATCCAATTGAGTGATTAAACAGCTCTTTATTTTCTGGCTTTATTTTTATGCTAACAAATTTGTTCTCTGAAAAGTGTCCACAAAGCCAAGTCTCTGATTAACACCTTTGTAAGGATGGTTTTTCACCTATTACTAAATTAAACTTGCTTCATTGGAAAGGCAGCAAGATGCATCCTCATTTCAATGTCTACTGAAATAATACAGGTTGACACCAGGAAACATTAACGCCACTGCATCCTTGCTGCTTTCTCATGTGGAAGTCTGTTTAATATGAAAACAAGGTGATATCTAATTAGCACACAGGTAAGGAATTAAGAAAATCTTTATTTAAGGGTGAAGATGTTTCTCACAAAATCGTTGCCCCAATGCATCATTGAAATTCAAGCTGAAAGGTGATTTTAATATATCACTTGTACATTTTGTATTGCTCTTCTGGTGACAATGTAGTTTGTTTTTGTCAATTACCATTTTAATAATAGGGTAAAGAAAATGAAGTGGATTTTTGAAAGAAAACAATACTGTCAATATACTATTAAAACAAATTAAAATGGTAAAAGTTATTGTACTTTAAGTAAAAATAAAAGAGACAAAATATCAATCCCAGTTTTGGATTACTTTAATTAACAAAAAAAAATGCATATAGCAGAGGATAGTTTCAATCTGCCTACCTCTGGGTTATAGGCCCAGCATGCTTCCATTGCAGTACTCTGCTGCACATGTAAGTGCAAGAGATCCTGAAGCACTCACTCATCATGGGAAAGTACCAATGTGTTTCTTCGTTGGTTGATGGAAGAAACATCTTACAAAAACTCTCCAGATTATTGACTTTTTAAAGTTTTTCTAGGAAACGTTTTAGATGAATGCTTATTAGCCTTTGCAGTATGAACTTTTGCAAAGTGTCTCTGTGGCGCAATCAGTTAGTATGTACGGCTATTAACCAAAAGGTTGGTGGTTCAATCCCACCCAGGGACCTAATTGACCTTGTTATCAGATTTTGCTGATCTTTAAGTAGACAAGTCAAAATTTCAAACCCCCTGTTATGGTGTAGGGTACTTGGCCTTCTCTGATGTAATCAGAGTTAGATTTGATTCAGTGATTTTATAAAAACAGCTAGGAAGCACAATTTAGCAGTGGGTTGCAGAGAAAAAAAATATGCTGGCAGAAAAATCCAATTGAGTGATTAAACAGCTCTTTATTTTCTGGCTTTATTTTTATGCTAACAAATTTGTTCTCTGAAAAGTGTCCACAAAGCCAAGTCTCTGATTAACACCTTTGTAAGGATGGTTTTTCACCTATTACTAAATTAAACTTGCTTCATTGGAAAGGCAGCAAGATGCATCCTCATTTCAATGTCTACTGAAATAATACAGGTTGACACCAGGAAACATTAACGCCACTGCATCCTTGCTGCTTTCTCATGTGGAAGTCTGTTTAATATGAAAACAAGGTGATATCTAATTAGCACACAGGTAAGGAATTAAGAAAATCTTTATTTAAGGGTGAAGATGTTTCTCACAAAATCGTTGCCCCAATGCATCATTGAAATTCAAGCTGAAAGGTGATTTTAATATATCACTTGTACATTTTGTATTGCTCTTCTGGTGACAATGTAGTTTGTTTTTGTCAATTACCATTTTAATAATAGGGTAAAGAAAATTAAGTGGATTTTTGAAAGACAACAATACTGTCAATATACTATTAAAACAAATTAAAATGGTAAAAGTTATTGTACTTTAAGTAAAAATAAAAGAGACAAAATATCAATCCCAGTTTTGGATTACTTTAATTAACAAAAAAAAATGCATATAGCAGAGGATAGTTTCAATCTGCCTACCTCTGGGTTATAGGCCCAGCATGCTTCCATTGCAGTACTCTGCTGCACATGTAAGTGCAAGAGATCCTGAAGCACTCACTCATCATGGGAAAGTACCAATGTGTTTCTTCGTTGGTTGATGGAAGAAACATCTTACAAAAACTCTCCAGATTATTGACTTTTTAAAGTTTTTCTAGGAAACGTTTTAGATGAATGCTTATTAGCCTTTGCAGTATGAACTTTTGCAAAGTGTCTCTGTGGCGCAATCAGTTAGTGTGTACGGCTATTAACCAAAAGGTTGGTGGTTCAATCCCACCCAGGGACCTAATTGACCTTGTTATCAGATTTTGGTGATCTTTAAGTAGACAAGTCAAATTTCATACCCCCTGTTATGGTGTAGGGTACCTGGCCTTCTCTGATGTAATCAGAGTTAGATTTGATTCAGTGATTTTATAAAAACATCTAGGAAGCACAATTTAGCAGTGGGTTGCAGAGAAAAAGAAATATGCTGGCAAAAAAATCAAATTGCGTGATTAAACAGCTCTTTATTTTCTGGCTTTATTTTTATGCTAACAAATTTGTTCTCTGAAAAGTGTCCACAAAGCCAAGTCTCTGATTAACACCTTTGTAGGGATGGTTTTTCACCTATTACTAAATTAAACTTGCTTCATTGGAAAGGCAGCAAGATGCATCCTCATTTCAATGTCTACTGAAATAATACAGGTTGACACCAGGAAACATTAACGCCACTGCATCCTTGCTGCTTTCTCATGTGGAAGTCTGTTTAATGTGAAAACAAGGTGATATCTAATTAGCACACAGGTAAGGAATTAAGAAAATCTTTATTTAAGGGTGAAGATGTTTCTCACAAAATTGTTGACCCAATGCATCATTGAAATTCAAGCTGGAAAGATGATTTTAATATATCACTTGTACATTTTGTATTGCTCTTCTGGTGACAATGTAGTTTTTTTTGTCAATTACCATTTTAATAATAGGGTAAAGAAAATTAAGTGGATTTTTGAAAGAAAACTATACTGTCAATATACTATTAAAACAAATTAAAATGGTAAAAGTTATTGTACTTTAAGTAAAAATAAAAGAGCAAAAATATCAATCCCAGTTTTGATTACTTAAATTAACAAAAAAAAATGCATATAGCAAAGGATAGTTTCAATCTGCCTACCTCTGGGTTATGGGTCCAGCATGCTTCCATTGCAGTACTCTGCTGCACATGTAAGTGCAAGAGATCCTGAAGCACTCACTCATCATGGGAAAGTACCAATGTGTTTATTCATTGGTTGATGGAAGAAACATCTTACAAAAACTCTCCAGATTATTGATTATTTAATGTTTTTCTAGGAAACGTTCTAGATGTATGCTTATTAGCCTTTGTCAGTATGTACTGTTTGCAAAGTGTCTCGGTGGCGCAATCGGTTAGTGTGTTCGGCTATTAACCAAAAGGTTGGTGGTTCAATACCACCCAGGGACATAATTGACCTTGTGATCACATTTTGGTGATATTTAAGTAGACAAGTCAAAATTTCAAACCCCCTCTTATTGTGTAGGGTACCTGGCCTTCTCTGATGTAATCAGAGTTAGATTTGATTCAGTGATTTTATAAAAAACAGCTAGGAAGCACAATTTAGCAGTGGGTTGCAGAGAAAAAAAATATGCTGGCAGAAAAATCCAATTGAGTGATTAAACAGCTCTTCATTTTCTGGCTTTATTTTTATGCTAACAAATTTGTTCTCTGAAATGTGTCCACAAAGCCAAGTCTCTGATTAACACCTTTGTAAGGATGGTTTTTCACCTATTACTAAATTAAACTTGCTTCATTGGAAAGGCAGCAAGATGCATCCTCATTTCAATGTCTACTGAAATAATACAGGTTGACACCAGGAAACATTAACGCCACTGCATGCTTGCTGCTTTCTCATGTGGAAGTCTGTTTAATGTGAAAACAAGGTGATATCTAATTAGCACACAGGTAAGGAATTACGAAAATCTTTATTTAAGGGTGAAGATGTTTCTCACAAAATTGTTGCCCCAATGCATCATTGAAATTCAAGCTGGAAAGATGATTTTAATATATCACTTGTACATTTTGTATTGCTCTTCTGGTGACAATGTAGTTTTTTTGTCAATTACCATTTTAATAACAGGGTAAAGAAAATTAAGTGGATTTTTGAAAGAAAACTATACTGTCAATATACTATTAAAACAAATTAAAATGGTAAAAGTTATTGTACTTTAAGTAAAAATAAAAGAGCAAAATATCAATCCCAGTTTTGATTACTTAAATTAACAAAAAAAATGCATATAGCAAAGGATAGTTTCAATCTGCCTACCTCTGGGTTATGGGTCCAGCATGCTTCCATTGCAGTACTCTGCTGCCCATGTAAGTGCAAGAGATCCTGAAGCACTCACTCATCATGGGAAAGTACCAATGTGTTTATTCGTTGGTTGATGGAAGAAACATCTTACAAAAACTCTCCAGATTATTGATTTTTTAATGTTTTTCTAGGAAACGTTCTAGATGTATGCTTATTAGCCTTTGTCAGTATATACTTTTTGCAACGTGTCTCTGTGTCGCAATCGGTTAGTGTGTTTGGCTATTAACCAAAAGGTTGGTGGTTCAATCCCACCCAGGGACGTAATTAACCTTGTGATCAGATTTTGGTGATATTTAAGTAGACAAGTCAAAATTTCAAACCTCCTCTTATGGTTTAGGGTACATGGCCTTCTCTGATGTAATCAGAGTTAGATTTGATTCAGTGATTTTATAAAAAACAGCTAGGAAGCACAATTTAGCAGTGGGTTGCAGAGAAAAAAAATATGCTGGCAAAAAAAATCCAATTGAGTGATTAAACAGCTCTTCATTTTCTGGCTTTATTTTTATGCTAACAAATTTGTTCTCTGAAAAGTGTCCACAAAGCCAAGTCTCTGATTAACACCTTTGTAAGGATGGTTTTTCACCTATTACTAAATTAAACTTGCTTCATTGGAAAGGCAGCAAGATGCATCCTCATTTCAATGTCTACTGAAATAATACAGGTTGACACCAGGAAACATTAACGCCACTGCATCCTTGCTGCTTTCTCATGTGGAAGTCTGTTTAATGTGAAAACAAGGTGATATCTAATTAGCACACAGGTAAGAAATTACGAAAATCTTTATTTAAGGGTGAAGATGTTTCTCACAAAATCGTTGCCCCAATGCATCATTGAAATTCAAGCTGGAAAGATGATTTTAATATATCACTTGTACATTTTGTATTGCTCTTCTGGTGACAATGTAGTTTGTTTTTGTCAATTACCATTTTAATAATAGGGTAAAGAAAATGAAGTGGATTTTTGAAAGAAAACAATACTGTCAATATACTATTAAAACAAATTAAAATGGTAAAAGTTATTGTACTTTAAGTTAAAATAAAAGAGACAAAATATCAATCCCAGTTTTGGATTACTTTAATTAACAAAAAAAAATGCATATAGCAGAGGATAGTTTCAATCTGCCTACCTCTGGGTTATGGGCCCAGCATGCTTCCATTGCAGTACTCTGCTGCACATGTAAGTGCAAGAGATCCTGAAGCACTCACTCATCATGGGAAAGTACCAATGTGTTTCTTCGTTGGTTGATGGAAGAAACATCTTACAAAAACTCTCCAGATTATTGACTTTTTAAAGTTTTGCTAGGAAACGTTTTAGATGAATGCTTATTAGCCTTTGCAGTATGAACTTTTGCATAGTGTCTCTGTGGCGCAATCAGTTAGTATGTACAGCTATTAACCAAAAGGTTGGTGGTTCAATCCCACCCAGGGACCTAATTGACCTTGTTATCAGATTTTGGTGATCTTTAAGTAGACAAGTCAAATTTCATACCCCCTGTTATGGTGTAGGGTACCTGGCCTTCTCTGATGTAATCAGAGTTAGATTTGATTCAGTGATTTTATAAAAACATCTAGGAAGCACAATTTAGCAGTGGGTTGCAGAGAAAAAGAAATATGCTGGCAAAAAAATCAAATTGCGTGATTAAACAGCTCTTAATTTTCTGGCTTTATTTTTATGCTAACAAATTTGTTCTCTGAAAAGTGTCCACAAAGCCAAGTCTCTGATTAACACCTTTGTAGGGATGGTTTTTCACCTATTACTAAATTAAACTTGCTTCATTGGAAAGGCAGCAAGATGCATCCTCATTTCAATGTCTTCTGAAATAATACAGGTTGACACCAGGAAACATTAACGCCACTGCATCCTTGCTGCTTTCTCATGTGGAAGTCTGTTTAATGTGAAAACAAGGTGATATCTAATTAGCACACAGGTAAGGAATTAAGAAAATCTTTATTTAAGGGTGAAGATGTTTCTCACAAAATTGTTGACCCAATGCATCATTGAAATTCAAGCTGGAAAGATGATTTTAATATATCACTTGTACATTTTGTATTGCTCTTCTGGTGACAATGTAGTTTTTTTTGTCAATTACCATTTTAATAATAGGGTAAAGAAAATTAAGTGGATTTTTGAAAGAAAACTATACTGTCAATATACTATTAAAACAAATTAAAATGGTAAAAGTTATTGTACTTTAAGTAAAAATAAAAGAGCAAAAATATCAATCCCAGTTTTGATTACTTAAATTAACAAAAAAAAATGCATATAGCAAAGGATAGTTTCAATCTGCCTACCTCTGGGTTATGGGCCCAGCATGCTTCCATTGCAGTACTCTGCTGCACATGTAAGTTCAAGAGATCCTGAAGCACTCACTCATCATGGGAAAGTACCAATGTGTTTCTTCGTTGGTTGATGGAAGAAACATCTTACAAAAACTCTCCAGATTATTGACTTTTTAAAGTTTTTCTAGGAAACGTTTTAGATGAATGCTTATTAGCCTTTGTCAGTATGGACTTTTGCAAAGTGTCTCTGTGGCGCAATCAGTTAGTATGTACGGCTATTAACCAAAAGGTTGGTGGTTCAATCCCACCCAGGGACCTAATTGACATTGTTATCAGATTTTGGTGATCTTTAAGTAGACAAGTCAAAATTTCAAACCCCCTGTTATGGTGTAGGGTACCTGGCCTTCTCTGATGTAATCAGAGTTAGATTTGATTCAGTGATTTTATAAAAACAGCTAGGAAGCACAATTTAGCAGTGGGTTGCAGAGAAAAAAAATATGCTGGCAGAAAAATCCAATTGAGTGATTAAACAGCTCTTTATTTTCTGGCTTTATTTTTATGCTAACAAATTTGTTCTCTGAAAAGTGTCCACAAAGCCAAGTCTCTGATTAACACCTTTGTAAGGATGGTTTATCACCTATTACTAAATTAAACTTGCTTCATTGGAAAGGCAGCAAGATGCATCCTCATTTCAATGTCTACTGAAATAATACAAGTTGACACCAGGAAACATTAACGCCACTGCATCCTTGCTGCTTTCTCATGTGGAAGTCTGTTTAATGTGAAAACAAGGTGATATCTAATTAGCACACATGTAAGGAATTAAGAAAATCTTTATTTAAGGGTGAAGATGTTTCTCACAAAATCGTTGCCCCAATGCATCATTGAAATTCAAGCTGGAAAGATGATTTTAATATATCACTTGTACATTTTGTATTGCTCTTCTGGTGACAATGTAGTTTGTTTTTGTCAATTACCATTTAATAATAGGGTAAAGAAAATTAAGTGGATTTTTGAAAGAAAACAATACTGTCAATATACTATTAAAACAAATTAAAATGGTAAAAGTTATTGTACTTTAAGTAAAAATAAAAGAGACAAAATATCAATCCCAGTTTTGGATTACTTTAATTAACAAAAAAAAAAGCATACAGCAGAGGATAGTTTCAATCTGCCTACCTCTGGGTTATGGGTCCAGCATGCTTCCATTGCTGTACTCTGCTGCACATGTAAGTGCAAGAGATCCTGAAGCACTCACTCATCATGGGAAAGTACCAATGTGTTTCTTCGTTGGTTGATGGAAGAAACATCTTACAAAAACTCTCCAGATTATTGACTTTTTAAAGTTTTGCTAGGAAACGTTTTAGATGAATGCTTATTAGCCTTTGTTAGTATGGACTTTTGCAAAGTGTCTCTGTGGCGCAATCAGTTAGTATGTACGGCTATTAACCAAAAGGTTGGTGGTTCAATCCCACCCAGGGACCTAATTGACCTTGTTATCAGATTTTGCTGATCTTTAAGTAGACAAGTCAAAATTTCAAACCCCCTGTTATGGTGTAGGGTACTTGGCCTTCTCTGATGTAATCAGAGTTAGATTTGATTCAGTGATTTTATAAAAACAGCTAGGAAGCACAATTTAGCAGTGGGTTGCAGAGAAAAAAAATATGCTGGCAGAAAAATCCAATTGAGTGATTAAACAGCTCTTTATTTTCTGGCTTTATTTTTATGCTAACAAATTTGTTCTCTGAAAAGTGTCCACAAAGCCAAGTCTCTGATTAACACCTTTGTAAGGATGGTTTTTCACCTATTACTAAATTAAACTTGCTTCATTGGAAAGGCAGCAAGATGCATCCTCATTTCAATGTCTACTGAAATAATACAGGTTGACACCAGGAAACATTAACGCCACTGCATCCTTGCTGCTTTCTCATGTGGAAGTCTGTTTAATATGAAAACAAGGTGATATCTAATTAGCACACAGGTAAGGAATTAAGAAAATCTTTATTTAAGGGTGAAGATGTTTCTCACAAAATTGTTGCCCCAATGCATCATTGAAATTCAAGCTGAAAGGTGATTTTAATATATCACTTGTACATTTTGTATTGCTCTTCTGGTGACAATGTAGTTTGTTTTTGTCAATTACCATTTTAATAATAGGGTAAAGAAAATGAAGTGGATTTTTGAAAGAAAACAATACTGTCAATATACTATTAAAACAAATTAAAATGGTAAAAGTTATTGTACTTTAAGTAAAAATAAAAGAGACAAAATATCAATCCCAGTTTTGGATTACTTTAATTAACAAAAAAAAATGCATATAGCAGAGGATAGTTTCAATCTGCCTACCTCTGGGTTATGGGCCCAGCATGCTTCCATTGCAGTACTCTGCTGCACATGTAAGTGCAAGAGATCCTGAAGCACTCACTCATCATGGGAAAGTACCAATGTGTTTCTTCGTTGGTTGATGGAAGAAACATCTTACAAAAACTCTCCAGATTATTGACTTTTTAAAGTTTTTCTAGGAAACGTTTTAGATGAATGCTAATTAGCCTTTGCAGTATGAACTTTTGCAAAGTGTCTCTGTGGCGCAATCAGTTAGTATGTACGGCTATTAACTAAAAGGTTGGTGGTTCAATCCCACCCAGGGACCTAATTGACCTTTTTATCAGATTTTGGTGATCTTTAAGTAGACAAGTCAAATTTCATACCCCCTGTTATGGTGTAGGGTACCTGGCCTTCTCTGATGTAATCAGAGTTAGATTTGATTCAGTGATTTTATAAAAACATCTAGGAAGCACAATTTAGCAGTGGGTTGCAGAGAAAAAGAAATATGCTGGCAAAAAAATCAAATTGCGTGATTAAACAGCTCTTTATTTTCTGGCTTTATTTTTATGCTAACAAATTTGTTCTCTGAAAAGTGTCCACAAAGCCAAGTCTCTGATTAACACCTTTGTAGGGATGGTTTTTCACCTATTACTAAATTAAACTTGCTTCATTGGAAAGGCAGCAAGATGCATCCTCATTTCAATGTCTACTGAAATAATACAGGTTGACACCAGGAAACATTAACGCCACTGCATCCTTGCTGCTTTCTCATGTGGAAGTCTGTTTAATGTGAAAACAAGGTGATATCTAATTAGCACACAGGTAAGGAATTAAGAAAATCTTTATTTAAGGGTGAAGATGTTTCTCACAAAATTGTTGACCCAATGCATCATTGAAATTCAAGCTGGAAAGATGATTTTAATATATCACTTGTACATTTTGTATTGCTCTTCTGGTGACAATGTAGTTTTTTTTGTCAATTACCATTTTAATAATAGGGTAAAGAAAATTAAGTGGATTTTTGAAAGAAAACTATACTGTCAATATACTATTAAAACAAATTAAAAATGGTAAAAGTTATTGTACTTTAAGTAAAAATAAAAGAGAAAAAATATCAATCCCAGTTTTGATTACTTAAATTAACAAAAAAAAATGCATATAGCAAAGGATAGTTTCAATCTGCCTACCTCTGGGTTATGGGTCCAGCATGCTTCCATTGCAGTACTCTGCTGCACATGTAAGTGCAAGAGATCCTGAAGCACTCACTCATCATGGGAAAGTACCAATGTGTTTATTCATTGGTTGATGGAAGAAACATCTTACAAAAACTCTCCAGATTATTGATTTTTTAATGTTTTTCTAGGAAACGTTCTAGATGTATGCTTATTAGCCTTTGTCAGTATGTACTGTTTGCAAAGTGTCTCGGTGGCGCAATCGGTTAGTGTGTTCGGCTATTAACCAAAAGTTTGGTGGTTCAATCCCACCCAGGGACATAATTGACCTTGTGATCACATTTTGGTGATATTTAAGTAGACAAGTCAAAATTTCAAACCCCCTCTTATTGTGTAGGGTACCTGGCCTTCTCTGATGTAATCAGAGTTAGATTTGATTCAGTGATTTTATAAAAAACAGCTAGGAAGCACAATTTTACAGTGGGTTGCAGAGAAAAAAAATATGCTGGCAGAAAAATCCAATTGAGTGATTAAACAGCTCTTCATTTTCTGGCTTTATTTTTATGCTAACAAATTTGTTCTCTGAAAAGTGTCCACAAAGCCAAGTCTCTGATTAACACCTTTGTAAGGATGGTTTTTCACCTATTACTAAATTAAACTTGCTTCATTGGAAAGGCAGCAAGATGCATCCTCATTTCAATGTCTACTGAAATAATACAGGTTGACACCAGGAAACATTAACGCCACTGCATCCTTGCTGCTTTCTCATGTGGAAGTCTGTTTAATATGAAAACAAGGTGATATCTAATTAGCACACAGGTAAGGAATTAAGAAAATCTTTATTTAAGGGTGAAGATGTTTCTCACAAAATTGTTGCCCCAATGCATCATTGAAATTCAAGCTGAAAGGTGATTTTAATATATCACTTGTACATTTTGTATTGCTCTTCTGGTGACAATGTAGTTTGTTTTTGTCAATTACCATTTTAATAATAGGGTAAAGAAAATGAAGTGGATTTTTGAAAGAAAACAATACTGTCAATATACTATTAAAACAAATTAAAATGGTAAAAGTTATTGTACTTTAAGTAAAAATAAAAGAGACAAAATATCAATCCCAGTTTTGGATTACTTTAATTAACAAAAAAAATGCATATAGCAGAGGATAGTTTCAATCTGCCTACCTCTGGGTTATGGGCCCAGCATGCTTCCATTGCAGTACTCTGCTGCACATGTAAGTGCAAGAGATCCTGAAGCACTCACTCATCATGGGAAAGTACCAATGTGTTTCTTCGTTGGTTGATGGAAGAAACATCTTACAA
Organism: Pseudophryne corroboree; assembly: GCF_028390025.1. Lineage (NCBI taxonomy): Eukaryota > Metazoa > Chordata > Amphibia > Anura > Myobatrachidae > Pseudophryne > Pseudophryne corroboree. The sequence continues at coordinate 897,717 of NW_026968559.1, forward strand.
AAACTCTCCAGATTATTGACTTTTTAAAGTTTTTCTAGGAAACGTTTTAGATGAATGCTAATTAGCCTTTGCAGTATGAACTTTTGCAAAGTGTCTCTGTGGCGCAATCAGTTAGTATGTACGGCTATTAACTAAAAGGTTGGTGGTTCAATCCCACCCAGGGACCTAATTGACCTTTTTATCAGATTTTGGTGATCTTTAAGTAGACAAGTCAAATTTCATACCCCCTGTTATGGTGTAGGGTACCTGGCCTTCTCTGATGTAATCAGAGTTAGATTTGATTCAGTGATTTTATAAAAACATCTAGGAAGCACAATTTTACAGTGGGTTGCAGAGAAAAAAAATATGCTGGCAGAAAAATCCAATTGAGTGATTAAACAGCTCTTCATTTTCTGGCTTTATTTTTATGCTAACAAATTTGTTCTCTGAAAAGTGTCCACAAAGCCAAGTCTCTGATTAACACCTTTGTAAGGATGGTTTTTCACCTATTACTAAATTAAACTTGCTTCATTGGAAAGGCAGCAAGATGCATCCTCATTTCAATGTCTACTGAAATAATACAGGTTGACACCAGGAAACATTAACGCCACTGCATCCTTGCTGCTTTCTCGTGTGGAAGTCTGTTTAATGTGAAAACAAGGTGATATCTAATTAGCACACAGGTAAGGAATTACGAAAATCTTTATTTAAGGGTGAAGATGTTTCTCACAAAATTGTTGCCCCAATGCATCATTGAAATTCAAGCTGGAAAGATGATTTTAATATATCACTTGTACATTTTGTATTGCTCTTCTGGTGACAATGTAGTTTTTTTGTCAATTACCATTTTAATAACAGGGTAAAGAAAATTAAGTGGATTTTTGAAAGAAAACTATACTGTCAATATACTATTAAAACAAATTAAAATGGTAAAAGTTATTGTACTTTAAGTAAAAATAAAAGAGCAAAAATATCAATCCCAGTTTTGATTACTTAAATTAACAAAAAAAATGCATATAGCAAAGGATAGTTTCAATCTGCCTACCTCTGGGTTATGGGTCCAGCATGCTTCCATTGCAGTACTCTGCTGCACATGTAAGTGCATGAGATCCTGAAGCACTCACTCATCATGGGAAAGTACCAATGTGTTTCTTCGTTGGTTGATGGAAGAAACATCTTACAAAAACTCTCCAGATTATTGACTTTTTAAAGTTTTGCTAGGAAACGTTTTAGATGAATGCTTATTAGCCTTTGTCAGTATGGACTTTTGCAAAGTGTCTCTGTGGCGCAATCAGTTAGTATGTACGGCTATTAACCAAAAGCACTGTTTGCAAAGTGTCTCGGTGGCGCAATCGGTTAGTGTGTTCGGCTATTAACCAAAAGGTTGGTGGTTCAATCCCACCCAGGGACGTAATTGACCTTGTGATCAGATTTTGGTGATATTAAAGTAGACAAGTCAAAATTTCAAACCCCCTCTTATTGTGTAGGGTACCTGGCCTTCTCTGATGTAATCAGAGTTAGATTTGATTCAGTGATTTTATAAAAAACAGCTAGGAAGCACAATTTAGCAGTGGGTTGCAGAGAAAAAAAATATGCTGGCAGAAAAATCCAATTGAGTGATTAAACAGCTCTTCATTTTCTGGCTTTATTTTTATGCTAACAAATTTGTTCTCTGAAAAGTGTCCACAAAGCCAAGTCTCTGATTAACACCTTTGTAAGGATGGTTTTTCACCTATTACTAAATTAAACTTGCTTCATTGGAAAGGCAGCAAGATGCATCCTCATTTCAATGTCTACTGAAATAATACAAGTTGACACCAGGAAACATTAACGCCACTGCATCCTTGCTGCTTTCTCATGTGGAAGTCTGTTTAATGTGAAAACAAGGTGATATATAATTAGCACACAGGTAAGGAATTAAGAAAATCTTTATTTAAGGGTGAAGATGTTTCTCACAAAATTGTTGACCCAATGCATCATTGAAATTCAAGCTGGAAAGATGATTTTAATATATCACTTGTACATTTTGTATTGCTCTTCTGGTGACAATGTAGTTTGTTTTTGTCAATTACCATTTTAATAATAGGGTAAAGAAAATGAAGTGGATTTTTGAAAGAAAACAATACTGTCAATATACTATTAAAACAAATTAAAATGGTAAAAGTTATTGTACTTTAAGTAAAAATAAAAGAGACAAAATATCAATCCCAGTTTTGGATTACTTTAATTAACAAAAAAAAAATGCATATAGCAGAGGATAGTTTCAATCTGCTTACCTCTGGGTTATGGGTCCAGCATGCTTCCATTGCAGTACTCTGCTGCACATGTAAGTTCAAGAGATCCTGAAGCACTCACTCATCATGGGAAAGTACCAATGTGTTTCTTCGTTGGTTGATGGAAGAAACATCTTACAAAAACTCTCCAGATTATTGACTTTTTAAAGTTTTTCTAGGAAACGTTTTAGATGAATGCTAATTAGCCTTTGCAGTATGAACTTTTGCAAAGTGTCTCTGTGGCGCAATCAGTTAGTATGTACGGCTATTAACCAAAAGGTTGGTGGTTCAATCCCACCCAGGGACCTAATTGACCTTGTTATCAGATTTTGGTGATCTTTAAGTAGACAAGTCAAATTTCATACCCCCTGTTATGGTGTAGGGTACCTGGCCTTCTCTGATGTAATCAGAGTTAGATTTGATTCAGTGATTTTATAAAAACATCTAGGAAGCACAATTTAGCAGTGGGTTGCAGAGAAAAAGAAATATGCTGGCAAAAAAATCAAATTGCGTGATTAAACAGCTCTTTATTTTCTGGCTTTATTTTTATGCTAACAAATTTGTTCTCTGAAAAGTGTCCACAAAGCCAAGTCTCTGATTAACACCTTTGTAGGGATGGTTTTTCACCTATTACTAAATTAAACTTGCTTCATTGGAAAGGCAGCAAGATGCATCCTCATTTCAATGTCTACTGAAATAATACAGGTTGACACCAGGAAACATTAACGCCACTGCATCCTTGCTGCTTTCTCATGTGGAAGTCTGTTTAATGTGAAAACAAGGTGATATCTAATTAGCACACAGGTAAGGAATTAAGAAAATCTTTATTTAAGGGTGAAGATGTTTCTCACAAAATTGTTGACCCAATGCATCATTGAAATTCAAGCTGGAAAGATGATTTTAATATATCACTTGTACATTTTGTATTGCTCTTCTGGTGACAATGTAGTTTTTTTTGTCAATTACCATTTTAATAATAGGGTAAAGAAAATTAAGTGGATTTTTGAAAGAAAACTATACTGTCAATATACTATTAAAACAAATTAAAAATGGTAAAAGTTATTGTACTTTAAGTAAAAATAAAAGAGAAAAAATATCAATCCCAGTTTTGATTACTTAAATTAACAAAAAAAAATGCATATAGCAAAGGATAGTTTCAATCTGCCTACCTCTGGGTTATGGGTCCAGCATGCTTCCATTGCAGTACTCTGCTGCACATGTAAGTGCAAGAGATCCTGAAGCACTCACTCATCATGGGAAAGTACCAATGTGTTTATTCATTGGTTGATGGAAGAAACATCTTACAAAAACTCTCCAGATTATTGATTTTTTAATGTTTTTCTAGGAAACGTTCTAGATGTATGCTTATTAGCCTTTGTCAGTATGTACTGTTTGCAAAGTGTCTCGGTGGCGCAATCGGTTAGTGTGTTCGGCTATTAACCAAAAGTTTGGTGGTTCAATCCCACCCAGGGACATAATTAACCTTGTGATCACATTTTGGTGATATTTAAGTAGACAAGTCAAAATTTCAAACCCCCTCTTATTGTGTAGGGTACCTGGCCTTCTCTGATGTAATCAGAGTTAGATTTGATTCAGTGATTTTATAAAAAACAGCTAGGAAGCACAATTTAGCAGTGGGTTGCAGAGAAAAAAAATATGCTGGCAGAAAAATCCAATTGAGTGATTAAACAGCTCTTCATTTTCTGGCTTTATTTTTATGCTAACAAATTTGTTCTCTGAAAAGTGTCCACAAAGCCAAGTCTCTGATTAACACCTTTGTAAGGATGGTTTTTCACCTATTACTAAATTAAACTTGCTTCATTGGAAAGGCAGCAAGATGCATCCTCATTTCAATGTCTACTGAAATAATACAGGTTGACACCAGGAAACATTAACGCCACTGCATCCTTGCTGCTTTCTCGTGTGGAAGTCTGTTTAATGTGAAAACAAGGTGATATCTAATTAGCACACAGGTAAGGAATTACGAAAATCTTTATTTAAGGGTGAAGATGTTTCTCACAAAATTGTTGCCCCAATGCATCATTGAAATTCAAGCTGGAAAGATGATTTTAATATATCACTTGTACATTTTGTATTGCTCTTCTGGTGACAATGTAGTTTTTTTGTCAATTACCATTTTAATAACAGGGTAAAGAAAATTAAGTGGATTTTTGAAAGAAAACTATACTGTCAATATACTATTAAAACAAATTAAAATGGTAAAAGTTATTGTACTTTAAGTAAAAATAAAAGAGCAAAAATATCAATCCCAGTTTTGATTACTTAAATTAACAAAAAAAATGCATATAGCAAAGGATAGTTTCAATCTGCCTACCTCTGGGTTATGGGTCCAGCATGCTTCCATTGCAGTACTCTGCTGCCCATGTAAGTGCAAGAGATCCTGAAGCACTCACTCATCATGGGAAAGTACCAATGTGTTTATTCGTTGGTTGATGGAAGAAACATCTTACAAAAACTCTCCAGATTATTGATTTTTTAATGTTTTTCTAGGAAACGTTCTAGATGTATGCTTATTAGCCTTTGTCAGGATGTACTTTTTGCAAAGTGTCTCTGTGGCGCAATCGGTTAGTGTGTTTGGCTATTAACCAAAAGGTTGGTGGTTCAATCCCACCCAGGGATGTAATTAACCTTGTGATCAGATTTTGGTGATATTTAAGTAGACAAGTCAAAATTTCAAACCTCCTCTTATGGTGTAGGGTACATGGCCTTCTCTGATGTAATCAGAGTTAGATTTGATTCAGTGATTTTATAAAAAACAGCTAGGAAGCACAATTTAGCAGTGGGTTGCAGAGAAAAAAAATATGCTGGCAGAAAAATCCAATCGAGTGATTAAACAGCTCATCATTTTCTGGCTTTATTTTTATGCTAACAAATTTGTTCTCTGAAAAGTGTCCACAAAGCCAAGTCTCTGATTAACACCTTTGTAAGGATGGTTTTTCACCTATTACTAAATTAAACTTGCTTCATTGGAAAGGCAGCAAGATGCATCCTCATTTCAATGTCTACTGAAATAATACAAGTTGACACCAGGAAACATTAACGCCACTGCATCCTTGCTGCTTTCTCATGTGGAAGTCTGTTTAATGTGAAAACAAGGTGATATATAATTAGCACACAGGTAAGGAATTAAGAAAATCTTTATTTAAGGGTGAAGATGTTTCTCACAAAATTGTTGACCCAATGCATCATTGAAATTCAAGCTGGAAAGATGATTTTAATATATCACTTGTACATTTTGTATTGCTCTTCTGGTGACAATGTAGTTTGTTTTTGTCAATTACCATTTTAATAATAGGGTAAAGAAAATTAAGTGGATTTTTGAAAGAAAACAATACTGTCAATATACTATTAAAACAAATTAAAATGGTAAAAGTTATTGTACTTTAAGTAAAAATAAAAGAGACAAAATATCAATCCCAGTTTTGGATTACTTTAATTAACAAAAAAAATGCATATAGCAGAGGATAGTTTCAATCTGCTTACCTCTGGGTTATGGGCCCAGCATGCTTCCATTGCAGTACTCTGCTGCACATGTAAGTTCAAGAGATCCTGAAGCACTCACTCATCATGGGAAAGTACCAATGTGTTTCTTCGTTGGTTGATGGAAGAAACATCTTACAAAAACTCTCCAGATTATTGACTTTTTAAAGTTTTTCTAGGAAACGTTTTAGATGAATGCTTATTAGCCTTTGTCAGTATGGACTTTTGCAAAGTGTCTCTGTGGCGCAATCAGTTAGTATGTACGGCTATTAACCAAAAGGTTGGTGGTTCAATCCCACCCAGGGACCTAATTGACCTTGTTATCAGATTTTGGTGATCTTTAAGTAGACAAGTCAAAATTTCAAACCCCCTGTTATGGTGTAGGGTACCTGGCCTTCTCTGATGTAATCAGAGTTAGATTTGATTCAGTGATTTTATAAAAACAGCTAGGAAGCACAATTTAGCAGTGGGTTGCAGAGAAAAAAAATATGCTGGCAGAAAAATCCAATTGAGTGATTAAACAGCTCTTTATTTTCTGGCTTTATTTTTATGCTAACAAATTTGTTCTCTGAAAAGTGTCCACAAAGCCAAGTCTCTGATTAACACCTTTGTAAGGATGGTTTTTCACCTATTACTAAATTAAACTTGCTTCATTGGAAAGGCAGCAAGATGCATCCTCATTTCAATGTCTACTGAAATAATACAGGTTGACACCAGGAAACATTAACGCCACTGCATCCTTGCTGCTTTCTCATGTGGAAGTCTGTTTAATGTGAAAACAAGGTGATATCTAATTAGCACACAGGTAAGGAATTAAGAAAATCTTTATTTAAGGGTGAAGGTGTTTCTCACAAAATCGTTGCCCCAATGCATCATTGAAATTCAAGCTGGAAAGATGATTTTAATATATCACTTGTACATTTTGTATTGCTCTTCTGGTGACAATGTAGTTTGTTTTTGTCAATTACCATTTTAATAATAGGGTAAAGAAAATTAAGTGGATTTTTGAAAGAAAACAATACTGTCAATATACTATTAAAACAAATTAAAATGGTAAAAGTTATTGTACTTTAAGTAAAAATAAAAGAGCCAAAATATCAATCCCAGTTTTGGATTACTTTAATTAACAAACAAAAAAATGCATATAGCAGAGGATAGTTTCAATCTGCCTACCTCTGGGTTATGGGCCCAGCATGCTTCCATTGCTGTACTCTGCTGCACATGTAAGTGCAAGAGATCCTGAAGCACTCACTCATCATGGGAAAGTACCAATGTGTTTCTTCATTGGTTGATAGAAGAAACATCTTACAAAAACTCTCCAGATTATTGACTTTTTTAAGTTTTTCTAGGAAACGTTTTAGATGAATGCTTATTAGCATTTGTCAGTATGTACTTTTAGCAAAGTGTCTCTGTGGCGCAATCAGTTAGTGTGTACGGCTATTAACCAAAAGGTTGGTGGTTCAATCCCACCCAGGGACGTAATTGACCTTGTTATCAGATTTTGGTGATCTTTAAGTAGACAAGTCAAATTTCATACCCCCTGTTATGGTGTAGGGTACCTGGCCTTCTCTGATGTAATCAGAGTTAGATTTGATTCAGTGATTTTATAAAAACATCTAGGAAGCACAATTTAGCAGTGGGTTGCAGAGAAAAAGAAATATGCTGGCAAAAAAACCAAATTGCGTGATTAAACAGCTCTTCATTTTCTGGCTTTATTTTTATGCTAACAAATTTGTTCTCTGAAAAGTGTCCACAAAGCCAAGTCTCTGATTAACACCTTTGTAAGGATGGTTTTTCACCTATTACTAAATTAAACTTGCTTCATTGGAAAGGCAGCAAGATGCATCCTCATTTCAATGTCTACTGAAATAATACAAGTTGACACCAGGAAACATTAACGCCACTGCATCCTTGCTGCTTTCTCATGTGGAAGTCTGTTTAATATGAAAACAAGGTGATATCTAATTAGCACACAGGTAAGGAATTAAGAAAATCTTTATTTAAGGGTGAAGATGTTTCTCACAAAATCGTTGCCCCAATGCATCATTGAAATTCAAGCTGGAAAGATGATTTTAATATATCACTTGTACATTTTGTATTGCTCTTCTGGTGACAATGTAGTTTGTTTTTGTCAATTACCATTTTAATAATAGGGTAAAGAAAATGAAGTGGATTTTTGAAAGAAAACAATACTGTCAATATACTATTAAAACAAATTAAAATGGTAAAAGTTATTGTACTTTAAGTAAAAATAAAAGAGACAAAATATCAATCCCAGTTTTGGATTACTTTAATTAACAAAAAAAATGCATATAGCAGAGGATAGTTTCAATCTGCCTACCTCTGGGTTATGGGCCCAGCATGCTTCCATTGCAGTACTCTGCTGCACATGTAAGTGCAAGAGATCCTGAAGCACTCACTCATCATGGGAAAGTACCAATGTGTTTCTTCGTTGGTTGATGGAAGAAACATCTTACAAAAACTCTCCAGATTATTGACTTTTTAAAGTTTTTCTAGGAAACGTTTTAGATGAATGCTTATTAGCCTTTGTCAGTATGGACTTTTGCAAAGTGTCTCTGTGGCGCAATCAGTTAGTATGTACGGCTATTAACCATAAGGTTGGTGGTTCAATCCCACCCAGGGACCTAATTGACCTTGTTATCAGATTTTGGTGATCTTTAAGTAGACAAGTCAAAATTTCAAACTCCCTGTTATGGTGTAGGGTACCTGGCCTTCTCTGATGTAATCAGAGTTAGATTTGATTCAGTGATTTCATAAAAACAGCTAGGAAGCACAATTTAGCAGTGGGTTGCAGAGAAAAAAAATATGCTGGCAGAAAAATCCAATCGAGTGATTAAACAGCTCTTCATTTTCTGGCTTTATTTTTATGCTAACAAATTTGTTCTCTGAAAAGTGTCCACAAAGCCAAGTCTCTGATTAACACCTTTGTAAGGATGGTTTTTCACCTATTACTAAATTAAACTTGCTTCATTGGAAAGGCAGCAAGATGCATCCTCATTTCAATGTCTACTGAAATAATACAGGTTGACACCAGGAAACATTAACGCCACTGCATCCTTGCTGCTTTCTCATGTGGAAGTCTGTTTAATATGAAAACAAGGTGATATCTAATTAGCACACAGGTAAGGAATTAAGAAAATCTTTATTTAAGGGTGAAGATGTTTCTCACAAAATCGTTGCCCCAATGCATCATTGAAATTCAAGCTGGAAAGATGATTTTAATATATCACTTGTACATTTTGTATTGCTCTTCTGGTGACAATGTCGTTTTTTTGTCAATTACCATTTTAATAACAGGGTAAAGAAAATTAAGTGGATTTTTGAAAGAAAACTATACTGTCAATATACTATTAAAACAAATTAAAATGGTAAAAGTTATTGTACTTTAAGTAAAAATAAAAGAGCAAAAATATCAATCCCAGTTTTGATTACTTAAATTAACAAAAAAAATGCATATAGCAAAGGATAGTTTCAATCTGCCTACCTCTGGGTTATGGGTCCAGCATGCTTCCATTGCAGTACTCTGCTGCCCATGTAAGTGCAAGAGATCCTGAAGCACTCACTCATCATGGGAAAGTACCAATGTGTTTATTCGTTGGTTGATGGAAGAAACATCTTACAAAAACTCTCCAGATTATTGATTTTTTAATGTTTTTCTAGGAAACGTTCTAGATGTATGCTTATTAGCCTTTGTCAGTATGTACTTTTTGCAAAGTGTCTCTGTGGCGCAATCGGTTAGTGTGTTTGGCTATTAACCAAAAGGTTGGTGGTTCAATCCCACCCAGGGACGTAATTAACCTTGTGATCAGATTTTGGTGATATTTAAGTAGACAAGTCAAAATTTCAAACCTCCTCTTATGGTGTAGGGTACATGGCCTTCTCTGATGTAATCAGAGTTAGATTTGATTCAGTGATTTTATAAAAAACAGCTAGGAAGCACAATTTAGCAGTGGGTTGCAGAGAAAAAAAATATGCTGGCAGAAAAATCCAATTGAGTGATTAAACAGCTCTTCATTTTCTGGCTTTATTTTTATGCTAACAAATTTGTTCTCTGAAAAGTGTCCACAAAGCCAAGTCTCTGATTAACACCTTTGTAAGGATGGTTTTTCACCTATTACTAAATTAAACTTGCTTCATTGGAAAGGCAGCAAGATGCATCCTCATTTCAATGTCTACTGAAATAATACAAGTTGACACCAGGAAACATTAACGCCACTGCATCCTTGCTGCTTTCTCATGTGGAAGTCTGTTTAATGTGAAAACAAGGTGATATCTAATTAGCACACAGGTAAGGAATTAAGAAAATCTTTATTTAAGGGTGAAGATGTTTCTCACAAAATCGTTGCCCCAATGCATCATTGAAATTCAAGCTGGAAAGATGATTTTAATATATCACTTGTACATTTTGTATTGCTCTTCTGGTGACAATGTAGTTTGTTTTTGTCAATTACCATTTAATAATAGGGTAAAGAAAATTAAGTGGATTTTTGAAAGACAACAATACTGTCAATATACTATTAAAACAAATTAAAATGGTAAAAGTTATTGTACTTTAAGTAAAAATAAAAGAGCCAAAATATCAATCCCAGTTTTGGATTACTTTAATTAACAAAAAAAAAAAGCATACAGCAGAGGATAGTTTCAATCTGCCTACCTCTGGGTTATGGGTCCAGCATGCTTCCATTGCAGTACTCTGCTGCCCATGTAAGTGCAAGAGATCCTGAAGCACTCACTCATCATGGGAAAGTACCAATGTGTTTATTCGTTGGTTGATGGAAGAAACATCTTACAAAAACTCTCCAGATTATTGATTTTTTAATGTTTTTCTAGGAAACGTTCTAGATGTATGCTTATTAGCCTTTGTCAGTATGTACTTTTTGCAAAGTGTCTCTGTGGCGCAATCGGTTAGTGTGTTTGGCTATTAACCAAAAGGTTGGTGGTTCAATCCCACCCAGGGACGTAATTAACCTTGTGATCAGATTTTGGTGATATTTAAGTAGACAAGTCAAAATTTCAAACCTCCTCTTATGGTGTAGGGTACATGGCCTTCTCTGATGTAATCAGAGTTAGATTTGATTCAGTGATTTTATAAAAAACAGCTAGGAAGCACAATTTAGCAGTGGGTTGCAGAGAAAAAAAATATGCTGGCAGAAAAATCCAATTGAGTGATTAAACAGCTCTTCATTTTCTGGCTTTATTTTTATGCTAACAAATTTGTTCTCTGAAAAGTGTCCACAAAGCCAAGTCTCTGATTAACACCTTTGTAAGGATGGTTTTTCACCTATTACTAAATTAAACTTGCTTCATTGGAAAGGCAGCAAGATGCATCCTCATTTCAATGTCTACTGAAATAATACAAGTTGACACCAGGAAACATTAACGCCACTGCATCCTTGCTGCTTTCTCATGTGGAAGTCTGTTTAATGTGAAAACAAGGTGATATCTAATTAGCACACAGGTAAGGAATTAAGAAAATCTTTATTTAAGGGTGAAGATGTTTCTCACAAAATCGTTGCCCCAATGCATCATTGAAATTCAAGCTGGAAAGATGATTTTAATATATCACTTGTACATTTTGTATTGCTCTTCTGGTGACAATGTAGTTTGTTTTTGTCAATTACCATTTAATAATAGGGTAAAGAAAATTAAGTGGATTTTTGAAAGACAACAATACTGTCAATATACTATTAAAACAAATTAAAATGGTAAAAGTTATTGTACTTTAAGTAAAAATAAAAGAGCCAAAATATCAATCCCAGTTTTGGATTACTTTAATTAACAAAAAAAAAAAGCATACAGCAGAGGATAGTTTCAATCTGCCTACCTCTGGGTTATGGGTCCAGCATGCTTCCATTGCAGTACTCTGCTGCACATGTAAGTGCAAGAGATCCTGAAGCACTCACTCATCACGGGAAAGTACCAATGTGTTTCTTCGTTGGTTGATGGAAGAAACATCTTACAAAAATTCTCCAGATTATTGACTTTTTAAAGTTTTGCTAGGAAACGTTTTAGATGAATGCTTATTAGCCTTTGTCAGTATGGACTTTTGCAAAGTGTCTCTGTGGCGCAATCAGTTAGTATGTACGGCTATTAACCAAAAGGTTGGTGGTTCAATCCCACCCAGGGACCTAATTGACCTTGTTATCAGATTTTGGTGATCTTTAAGTAGACAAGTCAAAATTTCAAACCCCCTGTTATGGTGTAGGGTACTTGGCCTTCTCTGATGTAAACAGAGTTAGATTTGATTCAGTGATTTTATAAAAACATCTAGGAAGCACAATTTAGCAGTGGGTTGCAGAGAAAAAAAATATGCTGGCAGAAAAATCCAATTGAGTGATTAAACAGCTCTTTATTTTCTGGCTTTATTTTTATGCTAACAAATTTGTTCTCTGAAAAGTGTCCACAAAGCCAAGTCTCTGATTAACACCTTTGTAAGGATGGTTTTTCACCTATTACTAAATTAAACTTGCTTCATTGGAAAGGCAGCAAGATGCATCCTCATTTCAATGTCTACTGAAATAATACAGGTTGACACCAGGAAACATTAACGCCACTGCATCCTTGCTGCTTTCTCATGTGGAAGTCTGTTTAATATGAAAACAAGGTGATATCTAATTAGCACACAGGTAAGGAATTAAGAAAATCTTTATTTAAGGGTGAAGATGTTTCTCACAAAATCGTTGCCCCAATGCATCATTGAAATTCAAGCTGGAAAGATGATTTTAATATATCACTTGTACATTTTGTATTGCTCTTCTGGTGACAATGTAGTTTGTTTTTGTCAATTACCATTTTAATAATAGGGTAAAGAAAATGAAGTGGATTTTTGAAAGAAAACAATACTGTCAATATACTATTAAAACAAATTAAAATGGTAAAAGTTATTGTACTTTAAGTAAAAATAAAAGAGACAAAATATCAATCCCAGTTTTGGATTACTTTAATTAACAAAAAAAAAATGCATATAGCAGAGGATAGTTTCAATCTGCTTACCTCTGGGTTATGGGCCCAGCATGCTTCCATTGCAGTACTCTGCTGCACATGTAAGTTCAAGAGATCCTGAAGCACTCACTCATCATGGGAAAGTACCAATGTGTTTCTTCGTTGGTTGATGGAAGAAACATCTTACAAAAACTCTCCAGATTATTGACTTTTTAAAGTTTTTCTAGGAAACGTTTTAGATGAATGCTTATTAGCCTTTGTCAGTATGGACTTTTGCAAAGTGTCTCTGTGGCGCAATCAGTTAGTATGTACGGCTATTAACCAAAAGGTTGGTGGTTCAATCCCACCCAGGGACCTAATTGACCTTGTTATCAGATTTTGGTGATCTTTAAGTAGACAAGTCAAAATTTCAAACCCCCTGTTATGGTGTAGGGTACCTGGCCTTCTCTGATGTAATCAGAGTTAGATTTGATTCAGTGATTTTATAAAAACAGCTAGGAAGCACAATTTAGCAGTGGGTTGCAGAGAAAAAAAATATGCTGGCAGAAAAATCCAATTGAGTGATTAAACAGCTCTTTATTTTCTGGCTTTATTTTTATGCTAACAAATTTGTTCTCTGAAAAGTGTCCACAAAGCCAAGTCTCTGATTAACACCTTTGTAAGGATGGTTTTTCACCTATTACTAAATTAAACTTGCTTCATTGGAAAGGCAGCAAGATGCATCCTCATTTCAATGTTTACTGAAATAATACAGGTTGACACCAGGAAACATTAACGCCACTGCATCCTTGCTGCTTTCTCATGTGGAAGTCTGTTTAATGTGAAAACAAGGTGATATCTAATTAGCACACAGGTAAGGAATTAAGAAAATCTTTATTTAAGGGTGAAGGTGTTTCTCACAAAATCGTTGCCCCAATGCATCATTGAAATTCAAGCTGGAAAGATGATTTTAATATATCACTTGTACATTTTGTATTGCTCTTCTGGTGACAATGTAGTTTGTTTTTGTCAATTACCATTTTAATAATAGGGTAAAGAAAATTAAGTGGATTTTTGAAAGAAAACAATACTGTCAATATACTATTAAAACAAATTAAAATGGTAAAAGTTATTGTACTTTAAGTAAAAATAAAAGAGCCAAAATATCAATCCCAGTTTTGGATTACTTTAATTAACAAACAAAAAAATGCATATAGCAGAGGATAGTTTCAATCTGCCTACCTCTGGGTTATGGGCCCAGCATGCTTCCATTGCTGTACTCTGCTGCACATGTAAGTGCAAGAGATCCTGAAGCACTCACTCATCATGGGAAAGTACCAATGTGTTTCTTCGTTGGTTGATAGAAGAAACATCTTACAAAAACTCTCCAGATTATTGACTTTTTTAAGTTTTTCTAGGAAACGTTTTAGATGAATGCTTATTAGCATTTGTCAGTATGTACTTTTAGCAAAGTGTCTCTGTGGCGCAATCAGTTAGTGTGTACGGCTATTAACCAAAAGGTTGGTGGTTCAATCCCACCCAGGGACGTAATTGACCTTGTTATCAGATTTTGGTGATCTTTAAGTAGACAAGTTAAATTTCATACCCCCTGTTATGGTGTAGGGTACCTGGCCTTCTCTGATGTAATCAGAGTTAGATTTGATTCAGTGATTTTATAAAAACAGCTAGGAAGCACAATTTAGCAGTGGGTTGCAGAGAAAAAAAATATGCTGGCAGAAAAATCCAATTGAGTGATTAAATAGCTCTTCATTTTCTGGCTTTATTTTTATGCTAACAAATTTGTTCTCTGAAAAGTGTCCACAAAGCCAAGTCTCTGATTAACACCTTTGTAAGGATGGTTTTTCACCTATTACTAAATTAAACTTGCTTCATTGGAAAGGCAGCAAGATGCATCCTCATTTCAATGTCTACTGAAATAATACAGGTTGACACCAGGAAACATTAACGCCACTGCATCCTTGCTGCTTTCTCATGTGGAAGTCTGTTTAATATGAAAACAAGGTGATATCTAATTAGCACACAGGTAAGGAATTAAGAAAATCTTTATTTAAGGGTGAAGGTGTTTCTCACAAAATCGTTGCCCCAATGCATCATTGAAATTCAAGCTGGAAAGATGATTTTAATATATCACTTGTACATTTTGTATTGCTCTTCTGGTGACAATGTAGTTTGTTTTTGTCAATTACCATTTTAATAATAGGGTAAAGAAAATGAAGTGGATTTTTGAAAGAAAACAATACTGTCAATATACTATTAAAACAAATTAAAATGGTAAAAGTTATTGTACTTTAAGTAAAAATAAAAGAGACAAAATATCAATCCCAGTTTTGGATTACTTTAATTAACAAAAAAAAAATGCATATAGCAGAGGATAGTTTCAATCTGCTTACCTCTGGGTTATGGGCCCAGCATGCTTCCATTGCAGTACTCTGCTGCACATGTAAGTTCAAGAGATCCTGAAGCACTCACTCATCATGGGAAAGTACCAATGTGTTTCTTCGTTGGTTGATGGAAGAAACATCTTACAAAAACTCTCCAGATTATTGACTTTTTAAAGTTTTTCTAGGAAACGTTTTAGATGAATGCTTATTAGCCTTTGTCAGTATGGACTTTTGCAAAGTGTCTCTGTGGCGCAATCAGTTAGTATGTACGGCCATTAACCAAGAGGTTGGTGGTTCAATCCCACCCAGGGACCTAATTGACCTTGTTATCAGATTTTGGTGATCTTTAAGTAGACAAGTCAAAATTTCAAACCCCCTGTTATGGTGTAGGGTACCTGGCCTTCTCTGATGTAATCAGAGTTAGATTTGATTCAGTGATTTTATAAAAACAGCTAGGAAGCACAATTTAGCAGTGGGTTGCAGAGAAAAAAAATATGCTGGCAGAAAAATCCAATTGAGTGATTAAACAGCTCTTTATTTTCTGGCTTTATTTTTATGCTAACAAATTTGTTCTCTGAAAAGTGTCCACAAAGCCAAGTCTCTGATTAACACCTTTGTAAGGATGGTTTTTCACCTATTACTAAATTAAACTTGCTTCATTGGAAAGGCAGCAAGATGCATCCTCATTTCAATGTTTACTGAAATAATACAGGTTGACACCAGGAAACATTAACGCCACTGCATCCTTGCTGCTTTCTCATGTGGAAGTCTGTTTAATGTGAAAACAAGGTGATATCTAATTAGCACACAGGTAAGGAATTAAGAAAATCTTTATTTAAGGGTGAAGGTGTTTCTCACAAAATCGTTGCCCCAATGCATCATTGAAATTCAAGATGGAAAGATGATTTTAATATATCACTTGTACATTTTGTATTGCTCTTCTGGTGACAATGTAGTTTGTTTTTGTCAATTACCATTTTAATAATAGGGTAAAGAAAATGAAGTGGATTTTTGAAAGAAAACAATACTGTCAATATACTATTAAAACAAATTAAAATGGTAAAAGTTATTGTACTTTAAGTAAAAATAAAAGAGACAAAATATCAATCCCAGTTTTGGATTACTTAAATTAACAAAAAAAAAAATGCATATAGCAGAGGATAGTTTCAATCTGCTTACCTCTGGGTTATGGGCCCAGCATGCTTCCATTGCAGTACTCTGCTGCACATGTAAGTTCAAGAGATCCTGAAGCACTCACTCATCATGGGAAAGTACCAATGTGTTTCTTCGTTGGTTGATGGAAGAAACATCTTACAAAAACTCTCCAGATTATTGACTTTTTAAAGTTTTTCTAGGAAACGTTTTAGATGAATGCTTATTAGCCTTTGTCAGTATGGACTTTTGCAAAGTGTCTCTGTGGCGCAATCAGTTAGTATGTACGGCTATTAACCAAAAGGTTGGTGGTTCAATCCCACCCAGGGACCTAATTGACCTTGTTATCAGATTTTGGTGATCTTTAAGTAGACAAGTCAAAATTTCAAACCCCCTGTTATGGTGTAGGGTACCTGGCCTTCTCTGATGTAATCAGAGTTAGATTTGATTCAGTGATTTTATAAAAACAGCTAGGAAGCACAATTTAGCAGTGGGTTGCAGAGAAAAAAAATATGCTGGCAGAAAAATCCAATTGAGTGATTAAACAGCTCTTTATTTTCTGGCTTTATTTTTATGCTAACAAATTTGTTCTCTGAAAAGTGTCCACAAAGCCAAGTCTCTGATTAACACCTTTGTAAGGATGGTTTTTCACCTATTACTAAATTAAACTTGCTTCATTGGAAAGGCAGCAAGATGCATCCTCATTTCAATGTTTACTGAAATAATACAGGTTGACACCAGGAAACATTAACGCCACTGCATCCTTGCTGCTTTCTCATGTGGAAGTCTGTTTAATGTGAAAACAAGGTGATATCTAATTAGCACACAGGTAAGGAATTAAGAAAATCTTTATTTAAGGGTGAAGGTGTTTCTCACAAAATCGTTGCCCCAATGCATCATTGAAATTCAAGCTGGAAAGATGATTTTAATATATCACTTGTACATTTTGTATTGCTCTTCTGGTGACAATGTAGTTTGTTTTTGTCAATTACCATTTTAATAATAGGGTAAAGAAAATTAAGTGGATTTTTGAAAGAAAACAATACTGTCAATATACTATTAAAACAAATTAAAATGGTAAAAGTTATTGTACTTTAAGTAAAAATAAAAGAGCCAAAATATCAATCCCAGTTTTGGATTACTTTAATTAACAAACAAAAAAATGCATATAGCAGAGGATAGTTTCAATCTGCCTACCTCTGGGTTATGGGCCCTGCATGCTTCCATTGCTGTACTCTGCTGCACATGTAAGTGCAAGAGATCCTGAAGCACTCACTCATCATGGGAAAGTACCAATGTGTTTCTTCGTTGGTTGATAGAAGAAACATCTTACAAAAACTCTCCAGATTATTGACTTTTTTAAGTTTTTCTAGGAAACGTTTTAGATGAATGCTTATTAGCATTTGTCAGTATGTACTTTTAGCAAAGTGTCTCTGTGGCGCAATCAGTTAGTGTGTACGGCTATTAACCAAAAGGTTGGTGGTTCAATCCCACCCAGGGACGTAATTGACCTTGTTATCAGATTTTGGTGATCTTTAAGTAGACAAGTCAAATTTCATACCCCCTGTTATGGTGTAGGGTACCTGGCCTTCTCTGATGTAATCAGAGTTAGATTTGATTCAGTGATTTTATAAAAAACAGCTAGGAAGCACAATTTTACAGTGGGTTGCAGAGAAAAAAAATATGCTGGCAGAAAAATCCAATTGAGTGATTAAACAGCTCTTCATTTTCTGGCTTTATTTTTATGCTAACAAATTTGTTCTCTGAAAAGTGTCCACAAAGCCAAGTCTCTGATTAACACCTTTGTAAGGATGGTTTTTCACCTATTACTAAATTAAACTTGCTTCATTGGAAAGGCAGCAAGATGCATCCTCATTTCAATGTCTACTGAAATAATACAGGTTGACACCAGGAAACATTAACGCCACTGCATCCTTGCTGCTTTCTCGTGTGGAAGTCTGTTTAATGTGAAAACAAGGTGATATCTAATTAGCACACAGGTAAGGAATTACGAAAATCTTTATTTAAGGGTGAAGATGTTTCTCACAAAATTGTTGCCCCAATGCATCATTGAAATTCAAGCTGGAAAGATGATTTTAATATATCACTTGTACATTTTGTATTGCTCTTCTGGTGACAATGTAGTTTTTTTGTCAATTACCATTTTAATAACAGGGTAAAGAAAATTAAGTGGATTTTTGAAAGAAAACTATACTGTCAATATACTATTAAAACAAATTAAAATGGTAAAAGTTATTGTACTTTAAGTAAAAATAAAAGAGCAAAAATATCAATCCCAGTTTTGATTACTTAAATTAACAAAAAAAATGCATATAGCAAAGGATAGTTTCAATCTGCCTACCTCTGGGTTATGGGTCCAGCATGCTTCCATTGCAGTACTCTGCTGCCCATGTAAGTGCAAGAGATCCTGAAGCACTCACTCATCATGGGAAAGTACCAATGTGTTTATTCGTTGGTTGATGGAAGAAACATCTTACAAAAACTCTCCAGATTATTGATTTTTTAATGTTTTTCTAGGAAACGTTCTAGATGTATGCTTATTAGCCTTTGTCAGGATGGACTTTTTGCAAAGTGTCTCTGTGGCGCAATCGGTTAGTGTGTTTGGCTATTAACCAAAAGGTTGGTGGTTCAATCCCACCCAGGGATGTAATTAACCTTGTGATCAGATTTTGGTGATATTTAAGTAGACAAGTCAAAATTTCAAACCTCCTCTTATGGTGTAGGGTACATGGCCTTCTCTGATGTAATCAGAGTTAGATTTGATTCAGTGATTTTATAAAAAACAGCTAGAAAGCACAATTTAGCAGTGGGTTGCAGAGAAAAAAAATATGCTGGCAGAAAAATCCAATCGAGTGATTAAACAGCTCATCATTTTCTGGCTTTATTTTTATGCTAACAAATTTGTTCTCTGAAAAGTGTCCACAAAGCCAAGTCTCTGATTAACACCTTTGTAAGGATGGTTTTTCACCTATTACTAAATTAAACTTGCTTCATTGGAAAGGCAGCAAGATGCATCCTCATTTCAATGTCTACTGAAATAATACAAGTTGACACCAGGAAACATTAACGCCACTGCATCCTTGCTGCTTTCTCATGTGGAAGTCTGTTTAATGTGAAAACAAGGTGATATATAATTAGCACACAGGTAAGGAATTAAGAAAATCTTTATTTAAGGGTGAAGATGTTTCTCACAAAATTGTTGACCCAATGCATCATTGAAATTCAAGCTGGAAAGATGATTTTAATATATCACTTGTACATTTTGTATTGCTCTTCTGGTGACAATGTAGTTTGTTTTTGTCAATTACCATTTTAATAATAGGGTAAAGAAAATTAAGTGGATTTTTGAAAGAAAACAATACTGTCAATATACTATTAAAACAAATTAAAATGGTAAAAGTTATTGTACTTTAAGTAAAAATAAAAGAGACAAAATATCAATCCCAGTTTTGGATTACTTTAATTAACAAAAAAAAAATGCATATAGCAGAGGATAGTTTCAATCTGCTTACCTCTGGGTTATGGGCCCAGCATGCTTCCATTGCAGTACTCTGCTGCACATGTAAGTTCAAGAGATCCTGAAGCACTCACTCATCATGGGAAAGTACCAATGTGTTTCTTCGTTGGTTGATGGAAGAAACATCTTACAAAAACTCTCCAGATTATTGACTTTTTAAAGTTTTTCTAGGAAACGTTTTAGATGAATGCTTATTAGCCTTTGTCAGTATGGACTTTTGCAAAGTGTCTCTGTGGCGCAATCAGTTAGTATGTACGGCTATTAACCAAAAGGTTGGTGGTTCAATCCCACCCAGGGACCTAATTGACCTTGTTATCAGATTTTGGTGATCTTTAAGTAGACAAGTCAAAATTTCAAACCCCCTGTTATGGTGTAGGGTACCTGGCCTTCTCTGATGTAATCAGAGTTAGATTTGATTCAGTGATTTTATAAAAACAGCTAGGAAGCACAATTTAGCAGTGGGTTGCAGAGAAAAAAAATATGCTGGCAGAAAAATCCAATTGAGTGATTAAACAGCTCTTTATTTTCTGGCTTTATTTTTATGCTAACAAATTTGTTCTCTGAAAAGTGTCCACAAAGCCAAGTCTCTGATTAACACCTTTGTAAGGATGGTTTTTCACCTATTACTAAATTAAACTTGCTTCATTGGAAAGGCAGCAAGATGCATCCTCATTTCAATGTCTACTGAAATAATACAGGTTGACACCAGGAAACATTAACGCCACTGCATCCTTGCTGCTTTCTCATGTGGAAGTCTGTTTAATGTGAAAACAAGGTGATATCTAATTAGCACACAGGTAAGGAATTAAGAAAATCTTTATTTAAGGGTGAAGGTGTTTCTCACAAAATCGTTGCCCCAATGCATCATTGAAATTCAAGCTGGAAAGATGATTTTAATATATCACTTGTACATTTTGTATTGCTCTTCTGGTGACAATGTAGTTTGTTTTTGTCAATTACCATTTTAATAATAGGGTAAAGAAAATTAAGTGGATTTTTGAAAGAAAACAATACTGTCAATATACTATTAAAACAAATTAAAATGGTAAAAGTTATTGTACTTTAAGTAAAAATAAAAGAGCCAAAATATCAATCCCAGTTTTGGATTACTTTAATTAACAAACAAAAAAATGCATATAGCAGAGGATAGTTTCAATCTGCCTACCTCTGGGTTATGGGCCCAGCATGCTTCCATTGCTGTACTCTGCTGCACATGTAAGTGCAAGAGATCCTGAAGCACTCACTCATCATGGGAAAGTACCAATGTGTTTCTTCGTTGGTTGATAGAAGAAACATCTTACAAAAACTCTCCAGATTATTGACTTTTTTAAGTTTTTCTAGGAAACGTTTTAGATGAATGCTTATTAGCATTTGTCAGTATGTACTTTTAGCAAAGTGTCTCTGTGGCGCAATCAGTTAGTGTGTACGGCTATTAACCAAAAGGTTGGTGGTTCAATCCCACCCAGGGACGTAATTGACCTTGTTATCAGATTTTGGTGATCTTTAAGTAGACAAGTTAAATTTCATACCCCCTGTTATGGTGTAGGGTACCTGGCCTTCTCTGATGTAATCAGAGTTAGATTTGATTCAGTGATTTTATAAAAACAGCTAGGAAGCACAATTTAGCAGTGGGTTGCAGAGAAAAAAAATATGCTGGCAGAAAAATCCAATTGAGTGATTAAATAGCTCTTCATTTTCTGGCTTTATTTTTATGCTAACAAATTTGTTCTCTGAAAAGTGTCCACAAAGCCAAGTCTCTGATTAACACCTTTGTAAGGATGGTTTTTCACCTATTACTAAATTAAACTTGCTTCATTGGAAAGGCAGCAAGATGCATCCTCATTTCAATGTCTACTGAAATAATACAGGTTGACACCAGGAAACATTAACGCCACTGCATCCTTGCTGCTTTCTCATGTGGAAGTCTGTTTAATATGAAAACAAGGTGATATCTAATTAGCACACAGGTAAGGAATTAAGAAAATCTTTATTTAAGGGTGAAGGTGTTTCTCACAAAATCGTTGCCCCAATGCATCATTGAAATTCAAGCTGGAAAGATGATTTTAATATATCACTTGTACATTTTGTATTGCTCTTCTGGTGACAATGTAGTTTGTTTTTGTCAATTACCATTTTAATAATAGGGTAAAGAAAATGAAGTGGATTTTTGAAAGAAAACAATACTGTCAATATACTATTAAAACAAATTAAAATGGTAAAAGTTATTGTACTTTAAGTAAAAATAAAAGAGACAAAATATCAATCCCAGTTTTGGATTACTTTAATTAACAAAAAAAAAATGCATATAGCAGAGGATAGTTTCAATCTGCTTACCTCTGGGTTATGGGCCCAGCATGCTTCCATTGCAGTACTCTGCTGCACATGTAAGTTCAAGAGATCCTGAAGCACTCACTCATCATGGGAAAGTACCAATGTGTTTCTTCGTTGGTTGATGGAAGAAACATCTTACAAAAACTCTCCAGATTATTGACTTTTTAAAGTTTTTCTAGGAAACGTTTTAGATGAATGCTTATTAGCCTTTGTCAGTATGGACTTTTGCAAAGTGTCTCTGTGGCGCAATCAGTTAGTATGTACGGCTATTAACCAAAAGGTTGGTGGTTCAATCCCACCCAGGGACCTAATTGACCTTGTTATCAGATTTTGGTGATCTTTAAGTAGACAAGTCAAAATTTCAAACCCCCTGTTATGGTGTAGGGTACCTGGCCTTCTCTGATGTAATCAGAGTTAGATTTGATTCAGTGATTTTATAAAAACAGCTAGGAAGCACAATTTAGCAGTGGGTTGCAGAGAAAAAAAATATGCTGGCAGAAAAATCCAATTGAGTGATTAAACAGCTCTTTATTTTCTGGCTTTATTTTTATGCTAACAAATTTGTTCTCTGAAAAGTGTCCACAAAGCCAAGTCTCTGATTAACACCTTTGTAAGGATGGTTTTTCACCTATTACTAAATTAAACTTGCTTCATTGGAAAGGCAGCAAGATGCATCCTCATTTCAATGTCTACTGAAATAATACAGGTTGACACCAGGAAACATTAACGCCACTGCATCCTTGCTGCTTTCTCATGTGGAAGTCTGTTTAATGTGAAAACAAGGTGATATCTAATTAGCACACAGGTAAGGAATTAAGAAAATCTTTATTTAAGGGTGAAGGTGTTTCTCACAAAATCGTTGCCCCAATGCATCATTGAAATTCAAGCTGGAAAGATGATTTTAATATATCACTTGTACATTTTGTATTGCTCTTCTGGTGACAATGTAGTTTGTTTTTGTCAATTACCATTTTAATAATAGGGTAAAGAAAATTAAGTGGATTTTTGAAAGAAAACAATACTGTCAATATACTATTAAAACAAATTAAAATGGTAAAAGTTATTGTACTTTAAGTAAAAATAAAAGAGCCAAAATATCAATCCCAGTTTTGGATTACTTTAATTAACAAACAAAAAAATGCATATAGCAGAGGATAGTTTCAATCTGCCTACCTCTGGGTTATGGGCCCAGCATGCTTCCATTGCTGTACTCTGCTGCACATGTAAGTGCAAGAGATCCTGAAGCACTCACTCATCATGGGAAAGTACCAATGTGTTTCTTCGTTGGTTGATAGAAGAAACATCTTACAAAAACTCTCCAGATTATTGACTTTTTTAAGTTTTTCTAGGAAACGTTTTAGATGAATGCTTATTAGCATTTGTCAGTATGTACTTTTAGCAAAGTGTCTCTGTGGCGCAATCAGTTAGTGTGTACGGCTATTAACCAAAAGGTTGGTGGTTCAATCCCACCCAGGGACGTAATTGACCTTGTTATCAGATTTTGGTGATCTTTAAGTAGACAAGTTAAATTTCATACCCCCTGTTATGGTGTAGGGTACCTGGCCTTCTCTGATGTAATCAGAGTTAGATTTGATTCAGTGATTTTATAAAAACAGCTAGGAAGCACAATTTAGCAGTGGGTTGCAGAGAAAAAAAATATGCTGGCAGAAAAATCCAATTGAGTGATTAAATAGCTCTTCATTTTCTGGCTTTATTTTTATGCTAACAAATTTGTTCTCTGAAAAGTGTCCACAAAGCCAAGTCTCTGATTAACACCTTTGTAAGGATGGTTTTTCACCTATTACTAAATTAAACTTGCTTCATTGGAAAGGCAGCAAGATGCATCCTCATTTCAATGTCTACTGAAATAATACAGGTTGACACCAGGAAACATTAACGCCACTGCATCCTTGCTGCTTTCTCATGTGGAAGTCTGTTTAATATGAAAACAAGGTGATATCTAATTAGCACACAGGTAAGGAATTAAGAAAATCTTTATTTAAGGGTGAAGGTGTTTCTCACAAAATCGTTGCCCCAATGCATCATTGAAATTCAAGCTGGAAAGATGATTTTAATATATCACTTGTACATTTTGTATTGCTCTTCTGGTGACAATGTAGTTTGTTTTTGTCAATTACCATTTTAATAATAGGGTAAAGAAAATGAAGTGGATTTTTGAAAGAAAACAATACTGTCAATATACTATTAAAACAAATTAAAATGGTAAAAGTTATTGTACTTTAAGTAAAAATAAAAGAGACAAAATATCAATCCCAGTTTTGGATTACTTTAATTAACAAAAAAAAAATGCATATAGCAGAGGATAGTTTCAATCTGCTTACCTCTGGGTTATGGGCCCAGCATGCTTCCATTGCAGTACTCTGCTGCACATGTAAGTTCAAGAGATCCTGAAGCACTCACTCATCATGGGAAAGTACCAATGTGTTTCTTCGTTGGTTGATGGAAGAAACATCTTACAAAAACTCTCCAGATTATTGACTTTTTAAAGTTTTTCTAGGAAACGTTTTAGATGAATGCTTATTAGCCTTTGTCAGTATGGACTTTTGCAAAGTGTCTCTGTGGCGCAATCAGTTAGTATGTACGGCTATTAACCAAGAGGTTGGTGGTTCAATCCCACCCAGGAACCTAATTGACCTTGTTATCAGATTTTGGTGATCTTTAAGTAGACAAGTCAAAATTTCAAACCCCCTGTTATGGTGTAGGGTACCTGGCCTTCTCTGATGTAATCAGAGTTAGATTTGATTCAGTGATTTTATAAAAACAGCTAGGAAGCACAATTTAGCAGTGGGTTGCAGAGAAAAAAAATATGCTGGCAGAAAAATCCAATTGAGTGATTAAACAGCTCTTTATTTTCTGGCTTTATTTTTATGCTAACAAATTTGTTCTCTGAAAAGTGTCCACAAAGCCAAGTCTCTGATTAACACCTTTGTAAGGATGGTTTTTCACCTATTACTAAATTAAACTTGCTTCATTGGAAAGGCAGCAAGATGCATCCTCATTTCAATGTTTACTGAAATAATACAGGTTGACACCAGGAAACATTAACGCCACTGCATCCTTGCTGCTTTCTCATGTGGAAGTCTGTTTAATGTGAAAACAAGGTGATATCTAATTAGCACACAGGTAAGGAATTAAGAAAATCTTTATTTAAGGGTGAAGGTGTTTCTCACAAAATCGTTGCCCCAATGCATCATTGAAATTCAAGATGGAAAGATGATTTTAATATATCACTTGTACATTTTGTATTGCTCTTCTGGTGACAATGTAGTTTGTTTTTGTCAATTACCATTTTAATAATAGGGTAAAGAAAATGAAGTGGATTTTTGAAAGAAAACAATACTGTCAATATACTATTAAAACAAATTAAAATGGTAAAAGTTATTGTACTTTAAGTAAAAATAAAAGAGACAAAATATCAATCCCAGTTTTGGATTACTTAAATTAACAAAAAAAAAATGCATATAGCAGAGGATAGTTTCAATCTGCTTACCTCTGGGTTATGGGCCCAGCATGCTTCCATTGCAGTACTCTGCTGCACATGTAAGTTCAAGAGATCCTGAAGCACTCACTCATCATGGGAAAGTACCAATGTGTTTCTTCGTTGGTTGATGGAAGAAACATCTTACAAAAACTCTCCAGATTATTGACTTTTTAAAGTTTTTCTAGGAAACGTTTTAGATGAATGCTTATTAGCCTTTGTCAGTATAGACTTTTGCAAAGTGTCTCTGTGGCGCAATCAGTTAGTATGTACGGCTATTAACCAAAAGGTTGGTGGTTCAATCCCACCCAGGGACCTAATTGACCTTGTTATCAGATTTTGGTGATCTTTAAGTAGACAAGTCAAAATTTCAAACCCCCTGTTATGGTGTAGGGTACCTGGCCTTCTCTGATGTAATCAGAGTTAGATTTGATTCAGTGATTTTATAAAAACAGCTAGGAAGCACAATTTAGCAGTGGGTTGCAGAGAAAAAAAATATGCTGGCAGAAAAATCCAATTGAGTGATTAAACAGCTCTTTATTTTCTGGCTTTATTTTTATGCTAACAAATTTGTTCTCTGAAAAGTGTCCACAAAGCCAAGTCTCTGATTAACACCTTTGTAAGGATGGTTTTTCACCTATTACTAAATTAAACTTGCTTCATTGGAAAGGCAGCAAGATGCATCCTCATTTCAATGTTTACTGAAATAATACAGGTTGACACCAGGAAACATTAACGCCACTGCATCCTTGCTGCTTTCTCATGTGGAAGTCTGTTTAATGTGAAAACAAGGTGATATCTAATTAGCACACAGGTAAGGAATTAAGAAAATCTTTATTTAAGGGTGAAGGTGTTTCTCACAAAATCGTTGCCCCAATGCATCATTGAAATTCAAGCTGGAAAGATGATTTTAATATATCACTTGTACATTTTGTATTGCTCTTCTGGTGACAATGTAGTTTGTTTTTGTCAATTACCATTTTAATAATAGGGTAAAGAAAATTAAGTGGATTTTTGAAAGAAAACAATACTGTCAATATACTATTAAAACAAATTAAAATGGTAAAAGTTATTGTACTTTAAGTAAAAATAAAAGAGCCAAAATATCAATCCCAGTTTTGGATTACTTTAATTAACAAACAAAAAAATGCATATAGCAGAGGATAGTTTCAATCTGCCTACCTCTGGGTTATGGGCCCAGCATGCTTCCATTGCTGTACTCTGCTGCACATGTAAGTGCAAGAGATCCTGAAGCACTCACTCATCATGGGAAAGTACCAATGTGTTTCTTCGTTGGTTGATAGAAGAAACATCTTACAAAAACTCTCCAGATTATTGACTTTTTTAAGTTTTTCTAGGAAACGTTTTAGATGAATGCTTATTAGCATTTGTCAGTATGTACTTTTAGCAAAGTGTCTCTGTGGCGCAATCAGTTAGTGTGTACGGCTATTAACCAAAAGGTTGGTGGTTCAATCCCACCCAGGGACGTAATTGACCTTGTTATCAGATTTTGGTGATCTTTAAGTAGACAAGTCAAATTTCATACCCCCTGTTATGGTGTAGGGTACCTGGCCTTCTCTGATGTAATCAGAGTTAGATTTGATTCAGTGATTTTATAAAAAACAGCTAGGAAGCACAATTTTACAGTGGGTTGCAGAGAAAAAAAATATGCTGGCAGAAAAATCCAATTGAGTGATTAAACAGCTCTTCATTTTCTGGCTTTATTTTTATGCTAACAAATTTGTTCTCTGAAAAGTGTCCACAAAGCCAAGTCTCTGATTAACACCTTTGTAAGGATGGTTTTTCACCTATTACTAAATTAAACTTGCTTCATTGGAAAGGCAGCAAGATGCATCCTCATTTCAATGTCTACTGAAATAATACAGGTTGACACCAGGAAACATTAACGCCACTGCATCCTTGCTGCTTTCTCGTGTGGAAGTCTGTTTAATGTGAAAACAAGGTGATATCTAATTAGCACACAGGTAAGGAATTACGAAAATCTTTATTTAAGGGTGAAGATGTTTCTCACAAAATTGTTGCCCCAATGCATCATTGAAATTCAAGCTGGAAAGATGATTTTAATATATCACTTGTACATTTTGTATTGCTCTTCTGGTGACAATGTAGTTTTTTTGTCAATTACCATTTTAATAACAGGGTAAAGAAAATTAAGTGGATTTTTGAAAGAAAACTATACTGTCAATATACTATTAAAACAAATTAAAATGGTAAAAGTTATTGTACTTTAAGTAAAAATAAAAGAGCAAAAATATCAATCCCAGTTTTGATTACTTAAATTAACAAAAAAAATGCATATAGCAAAGGATAGTTTCAATCTGCCTACCTCTGGGTTATGGGTCCAGCATGCTTCCATTGCAGTACTCTGCTGCCCATGTAAGTGCAAGAGATCCTGAAGCACTCACTCATCATGGGAAAGTACCAATGTGTTTATTCGTTGGTTGATGGAAGAAACATCTTACAAAAACTCTCCAGATTATTGATTTTTTAATGTTTTTCTAGGAAACGTTCTAGATGTATGCTTATTAGCCTTTGTCAGGATGGACTTTTTGCAAAGTGTCTCTGTGGCGCAATCGGTTAGTGTGTTTGGCTATTAACCAAAAGGTTGGTGGTTCAATCCCACCCAGGGATGTAATTAACCTTGTGATCAGATTTTGGTGATATTTAAGTAGACAAGTCAAAATTTCAAACCTCCTCTTATGGTGTAGGGTACATGGCCTTCTCTGATGTAATCAGAGTTAGATTTGATTCAGTGATTTTATAAAAAACAGCTAGAAAGCACAATTTAGCAGTGGGTTGCAGAGAAAAAAAATATGCTGGCAGAAAAATCCAATCGAGTGATTAAACAGCTCATCATTTTCTGGCTTTATTTTTATGCTAACAAATTTGTTCTCTGAAAAGTGTCCACAAAGCCAAGTCTCTGATTAACACCTTTGTAAGGATGGTTTTTCACCTATTACTAAATTAAACTTGCTTCATTGGAAAGGCAGCAAGATGCATCCTCATTTCAATGTCTACTGAAATAATACAAGTTGACACCAGGAAACATTAACGCCACTGCATCCTTGCTGCTTTCTCATGTGGAAGTCTGTTTAATGTGAAAACAAGGTGATATATAATTAGCACACAGGTAAGGAATTAAGAAAATCTTTATTTAAGGGTGAAGATGTTTCTCACAAAATTGTTGACCCAATGCATCATTGAAATTCAAGCTGGAAAGATGATTTTAATATATCACTTGTACATTTTGTATTGCTCTTCTGGTGACAATGTAGTTTGTTTTTGTCAATTACCATTTTAATAATAGGGTAAAGAAAATTAAGTGGATTTTTGAAAGAAAACAATACTGTCAATATACTATTAAAACAAATTAAAATGGTAAAAGTTATTGTACTTTAAGTAAAAATAAAAGAGACAAAATATCAATCCCAGTTTTGGATTACTTTAATTAACAAAAAAAAAATGCATATAGCAGAGGATAGTTTCAATCTGCTTACCTCTGGGTTATGGGCCCAGCATGCTTCCATTGCAGTACTCTGCTGCACATGTAAGTTCAAGAGATCCTGAAGCACTCACTCATCATGGGAAAGTACCAATGTGTTTCTTCGTTGGTTGATGGAAGAAACATCTTACAAAAACTCTCCAGATTATTGACTTTTTAAAGTTTTTCTAGGAAACGTTTTAGATGAATGCTTATTAGCCTTTGTCAGTATGGACTTTTGCAAAGTGTCTCTGTGGCGCAATCAGTTAGTATGTACGGCTATTAACCAAAAGGTTGGTGGTTCAATCCCACCCAGGGACCTAATTGACCTTGTTATCAGATTTTGGTGATCTTTAAGTAGACAAGTCAAAATTTCAAACCCCCTGTTATGGTGTAGGGTACCTGGCCTTCTCTGATGTAATCAGAGTTAGATTTGATTCAGTGATTTTATAAAAACAGCTAGGAAGCACAATTTAGCAGTGGGTTGCAGAGAAAAAAAATATGCTGGCAGAAAAATCCAATTGAGTGATTAAACAGCTCTTTATTTTCTGGCTTTATTTTTATGCTAACAAATTTGTTCTCTGAAAAGTGTCCACAAAGCCAAGTCTCTGATTAACACCTTTGTAAGGATGGTTTTTCACCTATTACTAAATTAAACTTGCTTCATTGGAAAGGCAGCAAGATGCATCCTCATTTCAATGTCTACTGAAATAATACAGGTTGACACCAGGAAACATTAACGCCACTGCATCCTTGCTGCTTTCTCATGTGGAAGTCTGTTTAATGTGAAAACAAGGTGATATCTAATTAGCACACAGGTAAGGAATTAAGAAAATATTTATTTAAGGGTGAAGGTGTTTCTCACAAAATCGTTGCCCCAATGCATCATTGAAATTCAAGCTGGAAAGATGATTTTAATATATCACTTGTACATTTTGTATTGCTCTTCTGGTGACAATGTAGTTTGTTTTTGTCAATTACCATTTTAATAATAGGGTAAAGAAAATTAAGTGGATTTTTGAAAGAAAACAATACTGTCAATATACTATTAAAACAAATTAAAATGGTAAAAGTTATTGTACTTTAAGTAAAAATAAAAGAGCCAAAATATCAATCCCAGTTTTGGATTACTTTAATTAACAAACAAAAAAATGCATATAGCAGAGGATAGTTTCAATCTGCCTACCTCTGGGTTATGGGCCCAGCATGCTTCCATTGCTGTACTCTGCTGCACATGTAAGTGCAAGAGATCCTGAAGCACTCACTCATCATGGGAAAGTACCAATGTGTTTCTTCGTTGGTTGATAGAAGAAACATCTTACAAAAACTCTCCAGATTATTGACTTTTTTAAGTTTTTCTAGGAAACGTTTTAGATGAATGCTTATTAGCATTTGTCAGTATGTACTTTTAGCAAAGTGTCTCTGTGGCGCAATCAGTTAGTGTGTACGGCTATTAACCAAAAGGTTGGTGGTTCAATCCCACCCAGGGACGTAATTGACCTTGTTATCAGATTTTGGTGATCTTTAAGTAGACAAGTCAAATTTCATACCCCCTGTTATGGTGTAGGGTACCTGGCCTTCTCTGATGTAATCAGAGTTAGATTTGATTCAGTGATTTTATAAAAACATCTAGGAAGCACAATTTAGCAGTGGGTTGCAGAGAAAAAGAAATATGCTGGCAAAAAAACCAAATTGCGTGATTAAACAGCTCTTCATTTTCTGGCTTTATTTTTATGCTAACAAATTTGTTCTCTGAAAAGTGTCCACAAAGCCAAGTCTCTGATTAACACCTTTGTAAGGATGGTTTTTCACCTATTACTAAATTAAACTTGCTTCATTGGAAAGGCAGCAAGATGCATCCTCATTTCAATGTCTACTGAAATAATACAAGTTGACACCAGGAAACATTAACGCCACTGCATCCTTGCTGCTTTCTCATGTGGAAGTCTGTTTAATATTAAAACAAGGTGATATCTAATTAGCACACAGGTAAGGAATTAAGAAAATCTTTATTTAAGGGTGAAGATGTTTCTCACAAAATCGTTGCCCCAATGCATCATTGAAATTCAAGCTGGAAAGATGATTTTAATATATCACTTGTACATTTTGTATTGCTCTTCTGGTGACAATGTAGTTTGTTTTTGTCAATTACCATTTTAATAATAGGGTAAAGAAAATGAAGTGGATTTTTGAAAGAAAACAATACTGTCAATATACTATTAAAACAAATTAAAATGGTAAAAGTTATTGTACTTTAAGTAAAAATAAAAGAGACAAAATATCAATCCCAGTTTTGGATTACTTTAATTAACAAAAAAAATGCATATAGCAGAGGATAGTTTCAATCTGCCTACCTCTGGGTTATGGGCCCAGCATGCTTCCATTGCAGTACTCTGCTGCACATGTAAGTGCAAGAGATCCTGAAGCACTCACTCATCATGGGAAAGTACCAATGTGTTTCTTCGTTGGTTGATGGAAGAAACATCTTACAAAAACTCTCCAGATTATTGACTTTTTAAAGTTTTTCTAGGAAACGTTTTAGATGAATGCTAATTAGCCTTTGCAGTATGAACTTTTGCAAAGTGTCTCTGTGGCGCAATCAGTTAGTATGTACGGCTATTAACCAAAAGGTTGGTGGTTCAATCCCACCCAGGGACCTAATTGACCTTGTTATCAGATTTTGGTGATCTTTAAGTAGACAAGTCAAATTTCATACCCCCTGTTATGGTGTAGGGTACCTGGCCTTCTCTGATGTAATCAGAGTTAGATTTGATTCAGTGATTTTATAAAAACATCTAGGAAGCACAATTTAGCAGTGGGTTGCAGAGAAAAAGAAATATGCTGGCAAAAAAATCAAATTGCGTGATTAAACAGCTCTTTATTTTCTGGCTTTATTTTTATGCTAACAAATTTGTTCTCTGAAAAGTGTCCACAAAGCCAAGTCTCTGATTAACACCTTTGTAAGGATGGTTTTTCACCTATTACTAAATTAAACTTGCTTCATTGGAAAGGCAGCAAGATGCATCCTCATTTCAATGTCTACTGAAATAATACAGGTTGACACCAGGAAACATTAACGCCACTGCATCCTTGCTGCTTTCTCATGTGGAAGTCTGTTTAATGTGAAAACAAGGTGATATCTAATTAGCACACAGGTAAGGAATTAAGAAAATCTTTATTTAAGGGTGAAGATGTTTCTCACAAAATTGTTGACCCAATGCATCATTGAAATTCAAGCTGGAAAGATGATTTTAATATATCACTTGTACATTTTGTATTGCTCTTCTGGTGACAATGTAGTTTTTTTTGTCAATTACCATTTTAATAATAGGGTAAAGAAAATTAAGTGGATTTTTGAAAGAAAACTATACTGTCAATATACTATTAAAACAAATTAAAAATGGTAAAAGTTATTGTACTTTAAGTAAAAATAAAAGAGAAAAAATATCAATCCCAGTTTTGATTACTTAAATTAACAAAAAAAAATGCATATAGCAAAGGATAGTTTCAATCTGCCTACCTCTGGGTTATGGGTCCAGCATGCTTCCATTGCAGTACTCTGCTGCACATGTAAGTGCAAGAGATCCTGAAGCACTCACTCATCATGGGAAAGTACCAATGTGTTTATTCATTGGTTGATGGAAGAAACATCTTACAAAAACTCTCCAGATTATTGATTTTTTAATGTTTTTCTAGGAAACGTTCTAGATGTATGCTTATTAGCCTTTGTCAGTATGTACTGTTTGCAAAGTGTCTCGGTGGCGCAATCGGTTAGTGTGTTCGGCTATTAACCAAAAGTTTGGTGGTTCAATCCCACCCAGGGACATAATTGACCTTGTGATCACATTTTGGTGATATTTAAGTAGACAAGTCAAAATTTCAAACCCCCTCTTATTGTGTAGGGTACCTGGCCTTCTCTGATGTAATCAGAGTTAGATTTGATTCAGTGATTTTATAAAAAACAGCTAGGAAGCACAATTTAGCAGTGGGTTGCAGAGAAAAAAAATATGCTGGCAGAAAAATCCAATTGAGTGATTAAACAGCTCTTCATTTTCTGGCTTTATTTTTATGCTAACAAATTTGTTCTCTGAAAAGTGTCCACAAAGCCAAGTCTCTGATTAACACCTTTGTAAGGATGGTTTTTCACCTATTACTAAATTAAACTTGCTTCATTGGAAAGGCAGCAAGATGCATCCTCATTTCAATGTCTACTGAAATAATACAGGTTGACACCAGGAAACATTAACGCCACTGCATCCTTGCTGCTTTCTCGTGTGGAAGTCTGTTTAATGTGAAAACAAGGTGATATCTAATTAGCACACAGGTAAGGAATTACGAAAATCTTTATTTAAGGGTGAAGATGTTTCTCACAAAATTGTTGCCCCAATGCATCATTGAAATTCAAGCTGGAAAGATGATTTTAATATATCACTTGTACATTTTGTATTGCTCTTCTGGTGACAATGTAGTTTTTTTGTCAATTACCATTTTAATAACAGGGTAAAGAAAATTAAGTGGATTTTTGAAAGAAAACTATACTGTCAATATACTATTAAAACAAATTAAAATGGTAAAAGTTATTGTACTTTAAGTAAAAATAAAAGAGCAAAAATATCAATCCCAGTTTTGATTACTTAAATTAACAAAAAAAATGCATATAGCAAAGGATAGTTTCAATCTGCCTACCTCTGGGTTATGGGTCCAGCATGCTTCCATTGCAGTACTCTGCTGCCCATGTAAGTGCAAGAGATCCTGAAGCACTCACTCATCATGGGAAAGTACCAATGTGTTTATTCGTTGGTTGATGGAAGAAACATCTTACAAAAACTCTCCAGATTATTGATTTTTTAATGTTTTTCTAGGAAACGTTCTAGATGTATGCTTATTAGCCTTTGTCAGGATGTACTTTTTGCAAAGTGTCTCTGTGGCGCAATCGGTTAGTGTGTTTGGCTATTAACCAAAAGGTTGGTGGTTCAATCCCACCCAGGGATGTAATTAACCTTGTGATCAGATTTTGGTGATATTTAAGTAGACAAGTCAAAATTTCAAACCTCCTCTTATGGTGTAGGGTACATGGCCTTCTCTGATGTAATCAGAGTTAGATTTGATTCAGTGATTTTATAAAAAACAGCTAGGAAGCACAATTTAGCAGTGGGTTGCAGAGAAAAAAAATATGCTGGCAGAAAAATCCAATTGAGTGATTAAACAGCTCTTTATTTTCTGGCTTTATTTTTATGCTAACAAATTTGTTCTCTGAAAAGTGTCCACAAAGCCAAGTCTCTGATTAACACCTTTGTAAGGATGGTTTTTCACCTATTACTAAATTAAACTTGCTTCATTGGAAAGGCAGCAAGATGCATCCTCATTTCAATGTCTACTGAAATAATACAAGTTGACACCAGGAAACATTAACGCCACTGCATCCTTGCTGCTTTCTCATGTGGAAGTCTGTTTAATGTGAAAACAAGGTGATATCTAATTAGCACACAGGTAAGGAATTAAGAAAATCTTTATTTAAGGGTGAAGGTGTTTCTCACAAAATCGTTGCCCCAATGCATCATTGAAATTCAAGCTGGAAAGATGATTTTAATATATCACTTGTACATTTTGTATTGCTCTTCTGGTGACAATGTAGTTTGTTTTTGTCAATTACCATTTTAATAATAGGGTAAAGAAAATTAAGTGGATTTTTGAAAGAAAACAATACTGTCAATATACTATTAAAACAAATTAAAATGGTAAAAGTTATTGTACTTTAAGTAAAAATAAAAGAGCCAAAATATCAATCCCAGTTTTGGATTACTTTAATTAACAAACAAAAAAATGCATATAGCAGAGGATAGTTTCAATCTGCCTACCTCTGGGTTATGGGCCCAGCATGCTTCCATTGCTGTACTCTGCTGCACATGTAAGTGCAAGAGATCCTGAAGCACTCACTCATCATGGGAAAGTACCAATGTGTTTCTTCGTTGGTTGATAGAAGAAACATCTTACAAAAACTCTCCAGATTATTGACTTTTTTAAGTTTTTCTAGGAAACGTTTTAGATGAATGCTTATTAGCATTTGTCAGTATGTACTTTTAGCAAAGTGTCTCTGTGGCGCAATCAGTTAGTGTGTACGGCTATTAACCAAAAGGTTGGTGGTTCAATCCCACCCAGGGACGTAATTGACCTTGTTATCAGATTTTGGTGATCTTTAAGTAGACAAGTCAAATTTCATACCCCCTGTTATGGTGTAGGGTACCTGGCCTTCTCTGATGTAATCAGAGTTAGATTTGATTCAGTGATTTTATAAAAACATCTAGGAAGCACAATTTAGCAGTGGGTTGCAGAAAAAAAGAAATATGCTGGCAAAAAAACCAAATTGCGTGATTAAACAGCTCTTCATTTTCTGGCTTTATTTTTATGCTAACAAATTTGTTCTCTGAAAAGTGTCCACAAAGCCAAGTCTCTGATTAACACCTTTGTAAGGATGGTTTTTCACCTATTACTAAATTAAACTTGCTTCATTGGAAAGGCAGCAAGATGCATCCTCATTTCAATGTCTACTGAAATAATACAAGTTGACACCAGGAAACATTAACGCCACTGCATCCTTGCTGCTTTCTCATGTGGAAGTCTGTTTAATATGAAAACAAGGTGATATCTAATTAGCACACAGGTAAGGAATTAAGAAAATCTTTATTTAAGGGTGAAGATGTTTCTCACAAAATCGTTGCCCCAATGCATCATTTAAATTCAAGCTGGAAAGATGATTTTAATATATCACTTGTACATTTTGTATTGCTCTTCTGGTGACAATGTAGTTTGTTTTTGTCAATTACCATTTTAATAATAGGGTAAAGAAAATGAAGTGGATTTTTGAAAGAAAACAATACTGTCAATATACTATTAAAACAAATTAAAATGGTAAAAGTTATTGTACTTTAAGTAAAAATAAAAGAGACAAAATATCAATCCCAGTTTTGGATTACTTTAATTAACAAAAAAAATGCATATAGCAGAGGATAGTTTCAATCTGCCTACCTCTGGGTTATGGGCCCAGCATGCTTCCATTGCAGTACTCTGCTGCACATGTAAGTGCAAGAGATCCTGAAGCACTCAATCATCATGGGAAAGTACCAATGTGTTTCTTCGTTGGTTGATGGAAGAAACATCTTACAAAAACTCTCCAGATTATTGACTTTTTAAAGTTTTTCTAGGAAACGTTTTAGATGAATGCTTATTAGCCTTTGTCAGTATGGACTTTTGCAAAGTGTCTCTGTGGCGCAATCAGTTAGTTTGTACGGCTATTAACCATAAGGTTGGTGGTTCAATCCCACCCAGGGACCTAATTGACCTTGTTATCAGATTTTGGTGATCTTTAAGTAGACAAGTCAAAATTTCAAACTCCCTGTTATGGTGTAGGGTACCTGGCCTTCTCTGATGTAATCAGAGTTAGATTTGATTCAGTGATTTCATAAAAACAGCTAGGAAGCACAATTTAGCAGTGGGTTGCAGAGAAAAAAAATATGCTGGCAGAAAAATCCAATCGAGTGATTAAACAGCTCTTCATTTTCTGGCTTTATTTTTATGCTAACAAATTTGTTCTCTGAAAAGTGTCCACAAAGCCAAGTCTCTGATTAACACCTTTGTAAGGATGGTTTTTCACCTATTACTAAATTAAACTTGCTTCATTGGAAAGGCAGCAAGATGCATCCTCATTTCAATGTCTACTGAAATAATACAGGTTGACACCAGGAAACATTAACGCCACTGCATCCTTGCTGCTTTCTCATGTGGAAGTCTGTTTAATATGAAAACAAGGTGATATCTAATTAGCACACAGGTAAGGAATTAAGAAAATCTTTATTTAAGGGTGAAGATGTTTCTCACAAAATCGTTGCCCCAATGCATCATTGAAATTCAAGCTGGAAAGATGATTTTAATATATCACTTGTACATTTTGTATTGCTCTTCTGGTGACAATGTAGTTTTTTTGTCAATTACCATTTTAATAACAGGGTAAAGAAAATTAAGTGGATTTTTGAAAGAAAACTATACTGTCAATATACTATTAAAACAAATTAAAATGGTAAAAGTTATTGTACTTTAAGTAAAAATAAAAGAGCAAAAATATCAATCCCAGTTTTGATTACTTAAATTAACAAAAAAAATGCATATAGCAAAGGATAGTTTCAATCTGCCTACCTCTGGGTTATGGGTCCAGCATGCTTCCATTGCAGTACTCTGCTGCCCATGTAAGTGCAAGAGATCCTGAAGCACTCACTCATCATGGGAAAGTACCAATGTGTTTATTCGTTGGTTGATGGAAGAAACATCTTACAAAAACTCTCCAGATTATTGATTTTTTAATGTTTTTCTAGGAAACGTTCTAGATGTATGCTTATTAGCCTTTGTCAGTATGTACTTTTTGCAAAGTGTCTCTGTGGCGCAATCGGTTAGTGTGTTTGGCTATTAACCAAAAGGTTGGTGGTTCAATCCCACCCAGGGACGTAATTAACCTTGTGATCAGATTTTGGTGATATTTAAGTAGACAAGTCAAAATTTCAAACCTCCTCTTATGGTGTAGGGTACATGGCCTTCTCTGATGTAATCAGAGTTAGATTTGATTCAGTGATTTTATAAAAAACAGCTAGGAAGCACAATTTAGCAGTGGGTTGCAGAGAAAAAAAATATGCTGGCAGAAAAATCCAATTGAGTGATTAAACAGCTCTTCATTTTCTGGCTTTATTTTTATGCTAACAAATTTGTTCTCTGAAAAGTGTCCACAAAGCCAAGTCTCTGATTAACACCTTTGTAAGGATGGTTTTTCACCTATTACTAAATTAAACTTGCTTCATTGGAAAGGCAGCAAGATGCATCCTCATTTCAATGTCTACTGAAATAATACAAGTTGACACCAGGAAACATTAACGCCACTGCATCCTTGCTGCTTTCTCATGTGGAAGTCTGTTTAATGTGAAAACAAGGTGATATCTAATTAGCACACAGGTAAGGAATTAAGAAAATCTTTATTTAAGGGTGAAGATGTTTCTCACAAAATCGTTGCCCCAATGCATCATTGAAATTCAAGCTGGAAAGATGATTTTAATATATCACTTGTACATTTTGTATTGCTCTTCTGGTGACAATGTAGTTTTTTTGTCAATTACCATTTTAATAACAGGGTAAAGAAAATTAAGTGGATTTTTGAAAGAAAACTATACTGTCAATATACTATTAAAACAAATTAAAATGGTAAAAGTTATTGTACTTTAAGTAAAAATAAAAGAGCAAAAATATCAATCCCAGTTTTGATTACTTAAATTAACCAAAAAAATGCATATAGCAAAGGATAGTTTCAATCTGCCTACCTCTGGGTTATGGGTCCAGCATGCTTCCATTGCAGTACTCTGCTGCCCATTTAAGTGCAAGAGATCCTGAAGCACTCACTCATCAAGGGAAAGTACCAATGTGTTTATTCGTTGGTTGATGGAAGAAACATCTTACAAAAACTCTCCAGATTATTGATTTTTTAATGTTTTTCTAGGAAACGTTCTAGATGTATGCTTATTAGCCTTTGTCAGTATGTACTTTTTGCAAAGTGTCTCTGTGGCGCAATCGGTTAGTGTGTTTGGCTATTAACCAAAAGGTTGGTGGTTCAATCCCACCCAGGGACGTAATTAACCTTGTGATCAGATTTTGGTGATATTTAAGTAGACAAGTCAAAATTTCAAACCTCCTCTTATGGTGTAGGGTACATGGCCTTCTCTGATGTAATCAGAGTTAGATTTGATTCAGTGATTTTATAAAAAACAGCTAGGAAGCACAATTTAGCAGTGGGTTGCAGAGAAAAAAAATATGCTGGCAGAAAAATCCAATTGAGTGATTAAACAGCTCTTCATTTTCTGGCTTTATTTTTATGCTAACAAATTTGTTCTCTGAAAAGTGTCCACAAAGCCAAGTCTCTGATTAACACCTTTGTAAGGATGGTTTTTCACCTATTACTAAATTAAACTTGCTTCATTGGAAAGGCAGCAAGATGCATCCTCATTTCAATGTCTACTGAAATAATACAAGTTGACACCAGGAAACATTAACGCCACTGCATCCTTGCTGCTTTCTCATGTGGAAGTCTGTTTAATGTGAAAACAAGGTGATATCTAATTAGCACACAGGTAAGGAATTAAGAAAATCTTTATTTAAGGGTGAAGATGTTTCTCACAAAATCGTTGCCCCAATGCATCATTGAAATTCAAGCTGGAAAGATGATTTTAATATATCACTTGTACATTTTGTATTGCTCTTCTGGTGACAATGTAGTTTGTTTTTGTCAATTACCATTTAATAATAGGGTAAAGAAAATTAAGTGGATTTTTGAAAGACAACAATACTGTCAATATACTATTAAAACAAATTAAAATGGTAAAAGTTATTGTACTTTAAGTAAAAATAAAAGAGCCAAAATATCAATCCCAGTTTTGGATTACTTTAATTAACAAAAAAAAAAAGCATACAGCAGAGGATAGTTTCAATCTGCCTACCTCTGGGTTATGGGTCCAGCATGCTTCCATTGCTGTACTCTGCTGCACATGTAAGTGCAAGAGATCCTGAAGCACTCACTCATCACGGGAAAGTACCAATGTGTTTCTTCGTTGGTTGATGGAAGAAACATCTTACAAAAATTCTCCAGATTATTGACTTTTTAAAGTTTTGCTAGGAAACGTTTTAGATGAATGCTTATTAGCCTTTGTCAGTATGGACTTTTGCAAAGTGTCTCTGTGGCGCAATCAGTTAGTATGTACGGCTATTAACCAAAAGGTTGGTGGTTCAATCCCACCCAGGGACCTAATTGACCTTGTTATCAGATTTTGGTGATCTTTAAGTAGACAAGTCAAAATTTCAAACCCCCTGTTATGGTGTAGGGTACTTGGCCTTCTCTGATGTAAACAGAGTTAGATTTGATTCAGTGATTTTATAAAAACATCTAGGAAGCACAATTTAGCAGTGGGTTGCAGAGAAAAAAAATATGCTGGCAGAAAAATCCAATTGAGTGATTAAACAGCTCTTTATTTTCTGGCTTTATTTTTATGCTAACAAATTTGTTCTCTGAAAAGTGTCCACAAAGCCAAGTCTCTGATTAACACCTTTGTAAGGATGGTTTTTCACCTATTACTAAATTAAACTTGCTTCATTGGAAAGGCAGCAAGATGCATCCTCATTTCAATGTCTACTGAAATAATACAGGTTGACACCAGGAAACATTAACGCCACTGCATCCTTGCTGCTTTCTCATGTGGAAGTCTGTTTAATATGAAAACAAGGTGATATCTAATTAGCACACAGGTAAGGAATTAAGAAAATCTTTATTTAAGGGTGAAGATGTTTCTCACAAAATCGTTGCCCCAATGCATCATTGAAATTCAAGCTGGAAAGATGATTTTAATATATCACTTGTACATTTTGTATTGCTCTTCTGGTGACAATGTAGTTTGTTTTTGTCAATTACCATTTTAATAATAGGGTAAAGAAAATGAAGTGGATTTTTGAAAGAAAACAATACTGTCAATATACTATTAAAACAAATTAAAATGGTAAAAGTTATTGTACTTTAAGTAAAAATAAAAGAGACAAAATATCAATCCCAGTTTTGGATTACTTTAATTAACAAAAAAAAATGCATATAGCAGAAGATAGTTTCAATCTGCTTACCTCTGGGTTATGGGTCCAGCATGCTTCCATTGCAGTACTCTGCTGCACATGTAAGTTCAAGAGATCCTGAAGCACTCACTCATCATGGGAAAGTACCAATGTGTTTCTTCGTTGGTTGATGGAAGAAACATCTTACAAAAACTCTCCAGATTATTGACTTTTTAAAGTTTTTCTAGGAAACGTTTTAGATGAATGCTTATTAGCCTTTGTCAGTATGGACTTTTGCAAAGTGTCTCTGTGGCGCAATCAGTTAGTATGTATGGCTATTAACCAAAAGGTTGGTGGTTCAATCCCACCCAGGGACCTAATTGACCTTGTTATCAGATTTTGGTGATCTTTAAGTAGACAAGTCAAAATGTCAAACCCCCTGTTATGGTGTAGGGTACCTGGCCTTCTCTGATGTAATCAGAGTTAGATTTGATTCAGTGATTTTATAAAAACAGCTAGGAAGCACAATTTAGCAGTGGGTTGCAGAGAAAAAAAATATGCTGTCAGAAAAATCCAATTGAGTGATTAAACAGCTCTTTATTTTCTGGCTTTATTTTTATGCTAACAAATTTGTTCTCTGAAAAGTGTCCACAAAGCCTAGTCTCTGATTAACACCTTTGTAAGGATGGTTTTTCACCTATTACTAAATTAAACTTGCTTCATTGGAAAGGCAGCAAGATGCATCCTCATTTCAATGTTTACTGAAATAATACAGGTTGACACCAGGAAACATTAACGCCACTGCATCCTTGCTGCTTTCTCATGTGGAAGTCTGTTTAATGTGAAAACAAGGTGATATCTAATTAGCACACAGGTAAGGAATTAAGAAAATCTTTATTTAAGGGTGAAGGTGTTTCTCACAAAATCGTTGCCCCAATGCATCATTGAAATTCAAGCTGGAAAGATGATTTTAATATATCACTTGTACATTTTGTATTGCTCTTCTGGTGACAATGTAGTTTGTTTTTGTCAATTACCATTTTAATAATAGGGTAAAGAAAATTAAGTGGATTTTTGAAAGAAAACAATACTGTCAATATACTATTAAAACAAATTAAAATGGTAAAAGTTATTGTACTTTAAGTAAAAATAAAAGAGCCAAAATATCAATCCCAGTTTTGGATTACTTTAATTAACAAACAAAAAAATGCATATAGCAGAGGATAGTTTCAATCTGCCTACCTCTGGGTTATGGGCCCAGCATGCTTCCATTGCTGTACTCTGCTGCACATGTAAGTGCAAGAGATCCTGAAGCACTCACTCATCATGGGAAAGTACCAATGTGTTTCTTCGTTGGTTGATAGAAGAAACATCTTACAAAAACTCTCCAGATTATTGACTTTTTTAAGTTTTTCTAGGAAACGTTTTAGATGAATGCTTATTAGCATTTGTCAGTATGTACTTTTAGCAAAGTGTCTCTGTGGCGCAATCAGTTAGTGTGTACGGCTATTAACCAAAAGGTTGGTGGTTCAATCCCACCCAGGGACGTAATTGACCTTGTTATCAGATTTTGGTGATCTTTAAGTAGACAAGTCAAATTTCATACCCCCTGTTATGGTGTAGGGTACCTGGCCTTCTCTGATGTAATCAGAGTTAGATTTGATTCAGTGATTTTATAAAAACATCTAGGAAGCACAATTTAGCAGTGGGTTGCAGAGAAAAAGAAATATGCTGGCAAAAAAACCAAATTGCGTGATTAAACAGCTCTTCATTTTCTGGCTTTATTTTTATGCTAACAAATTTGTTCTCTGAAAAGTGTCCACAAAGCCAAGTCTCTGATTAACACCTTTGTAGGGATGGTTTTTCACCTATTACTAAATTAAACTTGCTTCATTGGAAAGGCAGCAAGATGTATCCTCATTTCAATGTCTACAGAAATAATACAGGTTGACACCAGGAAACATTAATGCCACTGCACCCTTGCTGCTTTCTCATGTGGAAGTCTGTTTAATGTGAAAACAAGGTGATATCTAATTAGCACACAGGTAAGGAATTAAGAAAATCTTTATTTAAGGGTGAAGATGTTTCTCACAAAATCGTTGCCCCAATGCATCATTGAAATTCAAGCTGGAAAGATGATTTTAATATATCACTTGTACATTTTGTATTGCTCTTCTGGTGACAATGTAGTTTGTTTTTGTCAATTACCATTTTAATAATAGGGTAAAGAAAATGAAGTGGATTTTTGAAAGAAAACAATACTGTCAATATACTATTAAAACAAATTAAAATGGTAAAAGTTATTGTACTTTAAGTAAAAATAAAAGAGACAAAATATCAATCCCAGTTTTGGATTACTTTAATTAACAAAAAAAAATGCATATAGCAGAGGATAGTTTCAATCTGCCTACCTCTGGGTTATGGGCCCAGCATGCTTCCATTGTAGTACTCTGCTGCACATGTAAGTGCAAGAGATCCTGAAGCACTCACTCATCATGGGAAAGTACCAATGTGTTTCTTCGTTGGTTGATGGAAGAAACATCTTACAAAAACTCTCCAGATTATTGACTTTTTAAAGTTTTTCTAGGAAACGTTTTAGATGAATGCTTATTAGCCTTTGTC
The DNA here is from genome assembly GCF_028390025.1 of Pseudophryne corroboree. NCBI lineage: Eukaryota > Metazoa > Chordata > Amphibia > Anura > Myobatrachidae > Pseudophryne > Pseudophryne corroboree. Next base: position 941,080 of record NW_026968559.1, read on the forward strand.
AGTATAGACTTTTGCAAAGTGTCTCTGTGGCGCAATCAGTTAGTATGTACGGCTATTAACCATAAGGTTGGTGGTTCAATCCCACCCAGGGACCTAATTGACCTTGTTATCAGATTTTGGTGATCTTTAAGTAGACAAGTCAAAATTTCAAACCCCCTGTTATGGTGTAGGGTACCTGGCCTTCTCTGATGTAATCAGAGTTAGATTTGATTCAGTGATTTTATAAAAACAGCTAGGAAGCACAATTTAGCAGTGGGTTGCAGAGAAAAAAAATATGCTGGCAGAAAAATCCAATTGAGTGATTAAATAGCTCTTCATTTTCTGGCTTTATTTTTATGCTAACAAATTTGTTCTCTGAAAAGTGTCCACAAAGCCAAGTCTCTGATTAACACCTTTGTAAGGATGGTTTTTCACCTATTACTAAATTAAACTTGCTTCATTGGAAAGGCAGCAAGATGCATCCTCATTTCAATGTCTACTGAAATAATACAGGTTGACACCAGGAAACATTAACGCCACTGCATCCTTGCTGCTTTCTCATGTGGAAGTCTGTTTAATATGAAAACAAGGTGATATCTAATTAGCACACAGGTAAGGAATTAAGAAAATCTTTATTTAAGGGTGAAGATGTTTCTCACAAAATCGTTGCCCCAATGCATCATTGAAATTCAAGCTGGAAAGATGATTTTAATATATCACTTGTACATTTTGTATTGCTCTTCTGGTGACAATGTAGTTTGTTTTTGTCAATTACCATTTTAATAATAGGGTAAAGAAAATGAAGTGGATTTTTGAAAGAAAACAATACTGTCAATATACTATTAAAACAAATTAAAATGGTAAAAGTTATTGTACTTTAAGTAAAAATAAAAGAGACAAAATATCAATCCCAGTTTTGGATTACTTTAATTAACAAAAAAAAAATGCATATAGCAGAGGATAGTTTCAATCTGCTTACCTCTGGGTTATGGGCCCAGCATGCTTCCATTGCAGTACTCTGCTGCACATGTAAGTTCAAGAGATCCTGAAGCACTCACTCATCATGGGAAAGTACCAATGTGTTTCTTCGTTGGTTGATGGAAGAAACATCTTACAAAAACTCTCCAGATTATTGACTTTTTAAAGTTTTTCTAGGAAACGTTTTAGATGAATGCTTATTAGCCTTTGTCAGTATGGACTTTTGCAAAGTGTCTCTGTGGCGCAATCAGTTAGTATGTACGGCTATTAACCAAAAGGTTGGTGGTTCAATCCCACCCAGGGACCTAATTGACCTTGTTATCAGATTTTGGTGATCTTTAAGTAGACAAGTCAAAATTTCAAACCCCCTGTTATGGTGTAGGGTACCTGGCCTTCTCTGATGTAATCAGAGTTAGATTTGATTCAGTGATTTTATAAAAACAGCTAGGAAGCACAATTTAGCAGTGGGTTGCAGAGAAAAAAAATATGCTGGCAGAAAAATCCAATTGAGTGATTAAACAGCTCTTTATTTTCTGGCTTTATTTTTATGCTAACAAATTTGTTCTCTGAAAAGTGTCCACAAAGCCAAGTCTCTGATTAACACCTTTGTAAGGATGGTTTTTCACCTATTACTAAATTAAACTTGCTTCATTGGAAAGGCAGCAAGATGCATCCTCATTTCAATGTTTACTGAAATAATACAGGTTGACACCAGGAAACATTAACGCCACTGCATCCTTGCTGCTTTCTCATGTGGAAGTCTGTTTAATGTGAAAACAAGGTGATATCTAATTAGCACACAGGTAAGGAATTAAGAAAATCTTTATTTAAGGGTGAAGGTGTTTCTCACAAAATCGTTGCCCCAATGCATCATTGAAATTCAAGCTGGAAAGATGATTTTAATATATCACTTGTACATTTTGTATTGCTCTTCTGGTGACAATGTAGTTTGTTTTTGTCAATTACCATTTTAATAATAGGGTAAAGAAAATTAAGTGGATTTTTGAAAGAAAACAATACTGTCAATATACTATTAAAACAAATTAAAATGGTAAAAGTTATTGTACTTTAAGTAAAAATAAAAGAGCCAAAATATCAATCCCAGTTTTGGATTACTTTAATTAACAAACAAAAAAATGCATATAGCAGAGGATAGTTTCAATCTGCCTACCTCTGGGTTATGGGCCCAGCATGCTTCCATTGCTGTACTCTGCTGCACATGTAAGTGCAAGAGATTCTGAAGCACTCACTCATCATGGGAAAGTACCAATGTGTTTCTTCGTTGGTTGATAGAAGAAACATCTTACAAAAACTCTCCAGATTATTGACTTTTTTAAGTTTTTCTAGGAAACGTTTTAGATGAATGCTTATTAGCATTTGTCAGTATGTACTTTTAGCAAAGTGTCTCTGTGGCGCAATCAGTTAGTGTGTACGGCTATTAACCAAAAGGTTGGTGGTTCAATCCCACCCAGGGACGTAATTGACCTTGTTATCAGATTTTGGTGATCTTTAAGTAGACAAGTCAAATTTCATACCCCCTGTTATGGTGTAGGGTACCTGGCCTTCTCTGATGTAATCAGAGTTAGATTTGATTCAGTGATTTTATAAAAACATCTAGGAAGCACAATTTAGCAGTGGGTTGCAGAGAAAAAGAAATATGCTGGCAAAAAAACCAAATTGCGTGATTAAACAGCTCTTCATTTTCTGGCTTTATTTTTATGCTAACAAATTTGTTCTCTGAAAAGTGTCCACAAAGCCAAGTCTCTGATTAACACCTTTGTAGGGATGGTTTTTCACCTATTACTAAATTAAACTTGCTTCATTGGAAAGGCAGCAAGATGTATCCTCATTTCAATGTCTACAGAAATAATACAGGTTGACACCAGGAAACATTAATGCCACTGCACCCTTGCTGCTTTCTCATGTGGAAGTCTGTTTAATGTGAAAACAAGGTGATATCTAATTAGCACACAGGTAAGGAATTAAGAAAATCTTTATTTAAGGGTGAAGATGTTTCTCACAAAATCGTTGCCCCAATGCATCATTGAAATTCAAGCTGGAAAGATGATTTTAATATATCACTTGTACATTTTGTATTGCTCTTCTGGTGACAATGTAGTTTGTTTTTGTCAATTACCATTTTAATAATAGGATAAAGAAAATGAAGTGGATTTTTGAAAGAAAACAATACTGTCAATATACTATTAAAACAAATTAAAATGGTAAAAGTTATTGTACTTTAAGTAAAAATAAAAGAGACAAAATATCAATCCCAGTTTTGGATTACTTTAATTAACAAAAAAAAATGCATATAGCAGAGGATAGTTTCAATCTGCCTACCTCTGGGTTATGGGCCCAGCATGCTTCCATTGTAGTACTCTGCTGCACATGTAAGTGCAAGAGATCCTGAAGCACTCACTCATCATGGGAAAGTACCAATGTGTTTCTTCGTTGGTTGATGGAAGAAACATCTTACAAAAACTCTCCAGATTATTGACTTTTTAAAGTTTTTCTAGGAAACGTTTTAGATGAATGCTTATTAGCCTTTGTCAGTATGGACTTTTGCAAAGTGTCTCTGTGGCGCAATCAGTTAGTATGTACGGCTATTAACCATAAGATTGGTGGTTCAATCCCACCCAGGGACCTAATTGACCTTGTTATCAGATTTTGGTGATCTTTAAGTAGACAAGTCAAAATTTCAAACCCCCTGTTATGGTGTAGGGTACCTGGCCTTCTCTGATGTAATCAGAGTTAGATTTTATTCAGTGATTTTATAAAAACAGCTAGGAAGCACAATTTAGCAGTGGGTTGCAGAGAAAAAAAATATGCTGGCAGAAAAATCCAATTGAGTGATTAAATAGCTCTTCATTTTCTGGCTTTATTTTTATGCTAACAAATTTGTTCTCTGAAAAGTGTCCACAAAGCCAAGTCTCTGATTAACACCTTTGTAAGGATGGTTTTTCACCTATTACTAAATTAAACTTGCTTCATTGGAAAGGCAGCAAGATGCATCCTCATTTCAATGTCTACTGAAATAATACAAGTTGACACCAGGAAACATTAACGCCACTGCATCCTTGCTGCTTTCTCATGTGGAAGTCTGTTTAATATGAAAACAAGGTGATATCTAATTAGCACACAGGTAAGGAATTAAGAAAATCTTTATTTAAGGGTGAAGATGTTTCTCACAAAATCGTTGCCCCAATGCATCATTGAAATTCAAGCTGGAAAGATGATTTTAATATATCACTTGTACATTTTGTATTGCTCTTCTGGTGACAATGTAGTTTGTTTTTGTCAATTACCATTTTAATAATAGGGTAAAGAAAATGAAGTGGATTTTTGAAAGAAAACAATACTGTCAATATACTATTAAAACAAATTAAAATGGTAAAAGTTATTGTACTTTAAGTAAAAATAAAAGAGCAATAATATCAATCCCAGTTTTGGATTACTTTAATTAACAAAAAAAATGCATATAGCAGAGGATAGTTTCAATCTGCCTACCTCTGGGTTATGGGCCCAGCATGCTTCCATTGCAGTACTCTGCTGCCCATGTAAGTGCAAGAGATCCTGAAGCACTCACTCATCATGGGAAAGTACCAATGTGTTTATTCGTTGGTTGATGGAAGAAACATCTTACAAAAACTCTCCAGATTATTGATTTTTTAATGTTTTTCTAGGAAACGTTCTAGATGTATGCTTATTAGCCTTTGTCAGTATGTACTTTTTGCAAAGTGTCTCTGTGGCGCAATCGGTTAGTGTGTTTGGCTATTAACCAAAAGGTTGGTGGTTCAATCCCACCCAGGGACGTAATTAACCTTGTGATCAGATTTTGGTGATATTTAAGTAGACAAGTCAAAATTTCAAACCTCCTCTTATGGTGTAGGGTACATGGCCTTCTCTGATGTAATCAGAGTTAGATTTGATACAGTGATTTTATAAAAAACAGCTAGGAAGCACAATTTAGCAGTGGGTTGCAGAGAAAAAAAATATGCTGGCAGAAAAATCCAATTGAGTGATTAAACAGCTCTTCATTTTCTGGCTTTATTTTTATGCTAACAAATTTGTTCTCTGAAAAGTGTCCACAAAGCCAAGTCTCTGATTAACACCTTTGTAAGGATGGTTTTTCACCTATTACTAAATTAAACTTGCTTCATTGGAAAGGCAGCAAGATGCATCCTCATTTCAATGTCTACTGAAATAATACAAGTTGACACCAGGAAACATTAACGCCACTGCATCCTTGCTGCTTTCTCATGTGGAAGTCTGTTTAATGTGAAAACAAGGTGATATCTAATTAGCACACAGGTAAGGAATTAAGAAAATCTTTATTTAAGGGTGAAGATGTTTCTCACAAAATCGTTGCCCCAATGCATCATTGAAATTCAAGCTGGAAAGATGATTTTAATATATCACTTGTACATTTTGTATTGCTCTTCTGGTGACAATGTAGTTTGTTTTTGTCAATTACCATTTAATAATAGGGTAAAGAAAATTAAGTGGATTTTTGAAAGACAACAATACTGTCAATATACTATTAAAACAAATTAAAATGGTAAAAGTTATTGTACTTTAAGTAAAAATAAAAGAGCCAAAATATCAATCCCAGTTTTGGATTACTTTAATTAACAACAAAAAAAGCATACAGCAGAAGATAGTTTCAATCTGTCTACCTCTGGGTTATGGGTCCAGCATGCTTCCATTGCTGTACTCTGCTGCACATGTAAGTGCAAGAGATCCTGAAGCACTCACTCATCACGGGAAAGTACCAATGTGTTTCTTCGTTGGTTGATGGAAGAAACATCTTACAAAAACTCTCCAGATTATTGACTTTTTAAAGTTTTGCTAGGAAACGTTTTAGATGAATGCTTATTAGCCTTTGTCAGTATGGACTTTTGCAAAGTGTCTCTGTGGCGCAATCAGTTAGTATGTACGGCTATTAACCAAAAGGTTGGTGGTTCAATCCCACCCAGGGACCTAATTGACCTTGTTATCAGATTTTGGTGATCTTTAAGTAGACAAGTCAAAATTTCAAACCCCCTGTTATGGTGTAGGGTACTTGGCCTTCTCTGATGTAATCAGAGTTAGATTTGATTCAGTGATTTTATAAAAACAGCTAGGAAGCACAATTTAGCAGTGGGTTGCAGAGAAAAAAAACATGCTGGCAGAAAAATCCAATTGAGTGATTAAACAGCTCTTTATTTTCTGGCTTTATTTTTATGCTAACAAATTTGTTCTCTGAAAAGTGTCCACAAAGCCAAGTCTCTGATTAACACCTTTGTAAGGATGGTTTTTCACCTATTACTAAATTAAACTTGCTTCATTGGAAAGGCAGCAAGATGCATCCTCATTTCAATGTCTACTGAAATAATACAGGTTGACACCAGGAAACATTAACGCCACTGCATCCTTGCTGCTTTCTCATGTGGAAGTCTGTTTAATATGAAAACAAGGTGATATCTAATTAGCACACAGGTAAGGAATTAAGAAAATCTTTATTTAAGGGTGAAGATGTTTCTCACAAAATCGTTGCCCCAATGCATCATTGAAATTCAAGCTGGAAAGATGATTTTAATATATCACTTGTACATTTTGTATTGCTCTTCTGGTGACAATGTAGTTTGTTTTTGTCAATTACCATTTTAATAATAGGGTAAAGAAAATGAAGTGGATTTTTGAAAGAAAACAATACTGTCAATATACTATTAAAACAAATTAAAATGGTAAAAGTTATTGTACTTTAAGTAAAAATAAAAGAGCCAAAATATCAATCCCAGTTTTGGATTACTTTAATTAACAAAAAAAAATGCATATAGCAGAGGATAGTTTCAATCTGCCTACCTCTGGGTTATGGGCCCAGCATGCTTCCATTGCAGTACTCTGCTGCACATGTAAGTGCAAGAGATCCTGAAGCACTCACTCATCATGGGAAAGTACCAATGTGTTTCTTCGTTGGTTGATGGAAGAAACATCTTACAAAAACTCTCCAGATTATTGACTTTTTAAAGTTTTTCTAGGAAACGTTTTAGATGAATGCTTATTAGCCTTTGTCAGTATGAACTTTTGCAAAGTGTCTCTGTGGCGCAATCAGTTAGTATGTACGGCTATTAACTAAAAGGTTGGTGGTTCAATCCCACCCAGGGACCTAATTGACCTTGTTATCAGATTTTGGTGATCTTTAAGTAGACAAGTCAAATTTCATACCCCCTGTTATGGTGTAGGGTACCTGGCCTTCTCTGATGTAATCAGAGTTAGATTTGATTCAGTGATTTTATAAAAACATCTAGGAAGCACAATTTAGCAGTGGGTTGCAGAGAAAAAGAAATATGCTGGCAAAAAAATCAAATTGCGTGATTAAACAGCTCTTTATTTTCTGGCTTTATTTTTATGCTAACAAATTTGTTCTCTGAAAAGTGTCCACAAAGCCAAGTCTCTGATTAACACCTTTGTAGGGATGGTTTTTCACCTATTACTAAATTAAACTTGCTTCATTGGAAAGGCAGCAAGATGCATCCTCATTTCAATGTCTACTGAAATAATACAGGTTGACACCAGGAAACATTAACGCCACTGCATCCTTGCTGCTTTCTCATGTGGAAGTCTGTTTAATGTGAAAACAAGGTGATATCTAATTAGCACACAGGTAAGGAATTAAGAAAATCTTTATTTAAGGGTGAAGATGTTTCTCACAAAATTGTTGACCCAATGCATCATTGAAATTCAAGCTGGAAAGATGATTTTAATATATCACTTGTACATTTTGTATTGCTCTTCTGGTGACAATGTAGTTTTTTTTGTCAATTACCATTTTAATAATAGGGTAAAGAAAATTAAGTGGATTTTTGAAAGAAAACTATACTGTCAATATACTATTAAAACAAATTAAAATGGTAAAAGTTATTGTACTTTAAGTAAAAATAAAAGAGCAAAAATATCAATCCCAGTTTTGATTACTTAAATTAACAAAAAAAAATGCATATAGCAAAGGATAGTTTCAATCTGCCTACCTCTGGGTTATGGGTCCAGCATGCTTCCATTGCAGTACTCTGCTGCACATGTAAGTGCAAGAGATCCTGAAGCACTCACTCATCATGGGAAAGTACCAATGTGTTTATTCATTGGTTGATGGAAGAAACATCTTACAAAAACTCTCCAGATTATTGATTTTTTAATGTTTTTCTAGGAAACGTTCTAGATGTATGCTTATTAGCCTTTGTCAGTATGTACTGTTTGCAAAGTGTCTCGGTGGCGCAATCGGTTAGTGTGTTCGGCTATTAACCAAAAGGTTGGTGGTTCAATCCCACCCAGGGACATAATTGACCTTGTGATCACATTTTGGTGATATTTAAGTAGACAAGTCAAAATTTCAAACCCCCTCTTATTGTGTAGGGTACCTGGCCTTCTCTGATGTAATCAGAGTTAGATTTGATTCAGTGATTTTATAAAAAACAGCTAGGAAGCACAATTTAGCAGTGGGTTGCAGAGAAAAAAAATATGCTGGCAGAAAAATCCAATTGAGTGATTAAACAGCTCTTCATTTTCTGGCTTTATTTTTATGCTAACAAATTTGTTCTCTGAAAAGTGTCCACAAAGCCAAGTCTCTGATTAACACCTTTGTAAGGATGGTTTTTCACCTATTACTAAATTAAACTTGCTTCATTGGAAAGGCAGCAAGATGCATCCTCATTTCAATGTCTACTGAAATAATACAGGTTGACACCAGGAAACATAAACGCCACTGCATCCTTGCTGCTTTCTCATGTGGAAGTCTGTTTAATGTGAAAACAAGGTGATATCTAATTAGCACACAGGTAAGGAATTACGAAAATCTTTATTTAAGGGTGAAGATGTTTCTCACAAAATTGTTGCCCCAATGCATCATTGAAATTCAAGCTGGAAAGATGATTTTAATATATCACTTGTACATTTTGTATTGCTCTTCTGGTGACAATGTAGTTTTTTTGTCAATTACCATTTTAATAACAGGGTAAAGAAAATTAAGTGGATTTTTGAAAGAAAACTATACTGTCAATATACTATTAAAACAAATTAAAATGGTAAAAGTTTTTGTACTTTAAGTAAAAATAAAAGAGCAAAAATATCAATCCCAGTTTTGATTACTTAAATTAACAAAAAAAATGCATATAGCAAAGGATAGTTTCAATCTGCCTACCTCTGGGTTATGGGTCCAGCATGCTTCCATTGCAGTACTCTGCTGCCCATGTCAGTGCAAGAGATCCTGAAGCACTCACTCATCATGGGAAAGTACCAATGTGTTTATTCGTTGGTTGATGGAAGAAACATCTTACAAAAACTCTCCAGATTATTGATTTTTTAATGTTTTTCTAGGAAACGTTCTAGATGTATGCTTATTAGCCTTTGTCAGTATGTACTTTTTGCAAAGTGTCTCTGTGGCGCAATCGGTTAGTGTGTTTGGCTATTAACCAAAAGGTTGGTGGTTCAATCCCACCCAGGGACGTAATTAACCTTGTGATCAGATCTTGGTGATATTTAAGTAGACAAGTCAAAATTTCAAACCCCGTGTGATGGTGTAGGGTACCTGGCCTTCTCTGATGTAATCAGAGTTAGATTTGATTCAGTGATTTTATAAAAACAGCTAGGAAGCACAATTTAGCAGTGGGTTGCAGAGAAAAAAAATATGCTGGCAGAAAAATCCAATTGAGTGATTAAACAGCTCTTTATTTTCTGGCTTTATTTTTATGCTAACAAATTTGTTCTCTGAAAAGTGTCCACAAAGCCAAGTCTCTGATTAACACCTTTGTAAGGATGGTTTTTCACCTATTACTAAATTAAACTTGCTTCATTGGAAAGGCAGCAAGATGCATCCTCATTTCAATGTCTACTGAAATAATACAGGTTGACACCAGGAAACATTAACGCCACTGCATCCTTGCTGCTTTCTCATGTGGAAGTCTGTTTAATGTGAAAACAAGGTGATATCTAATTAGCACACAGGTAAGGAATTAAGAAAATCTTTATTTAAGGGTGAAGATGTTTCTCACAAAATCGTTGCCCCAATGCATCATTGAAATTCAAGCTGGAAAGATGATTTTAATATATCACTTGTACATTTTGTATTGCTCTTCTGGTGACAATGTAGTTTGTTTTTGTCAATTACCATTTAATAATAGGGTAAAGAAAATTAAGTGGATTTTTGAAAGACAACAATACTGTCAATATACTATTAAAACAAATTAAAATGGTAAAAGTTATTGTACTTTAAGTAAAAATAAAAGAGCCAAAATATCAATCCCAGTTTTGGATTACTTTAATTAACAACAAAAAAAGCATACAGCAGAAGATAGTTTCAATCTGTCTACCTCTGGGTTATGGGTCCAGCATGCTTCCATTGCTGTACTCTGCTGCACATGTAAGTGCAAGAGATCCTGAAGCACTCACTCATCACGGGAAAGTACCAATGTGTTTCTTCGTTGGTTGATGGAAGAAACATCTTACAAAAACTCTCCAGATTATTGACTTTTTAAAGTTTTGCTAGGAAACGTTTTAGATGAATGCTTATTAGCCTTTGTCAGTATGGACTTTTGCAAAGTGTCTCTGTGGCGCAATCAGTTAGTATGTACGGCTATTAACCAAAAGGTTGGTGGTTCAATCCCACCCAGGGACCTAATTGACCTTGTTATCAGATTTTGGTGATCTTTAAGTAGACAAGTCAAAATTTCAAACCCCCTGTTATGGTGTAGGGTACTTGGCCTTCTCTGATGTAATCAGAGTTAGATTTGATTCAGTGATTTTATAAAAACAGCTAGGAAGCACAATTTAGCAGTGGGTTGCAGAGAAAAAAAACATGCTGGCAGAAAAATCCAATTGAGTGATTAAACAGCTCTTTATTTTCTGGCTTTATTTTTATGCTAACAAATTTGTTCTCTGAAAAGTGTCCACAAAGCCAAGTCTCTGATTAACACCTTTGTAAGGATGGTTTTTCACCTATTACTAAATTAAACTTGCTTCATTGGAAAGGCAGCAAGATGCATCCTCATTTCAATGTCTACTGAAATAATACAGGTTGACACCAGGAAACATTAACGCCACTGCATCCTTGCTGCTTTCTCATGTGGAAGTCTGTTTAATATGAAAACAAGGTGATATCTAATTAGCACACAGGTAAGGAATTAAGAAAATCTTTATTTAAGGGTGAAGATGTTTCTCACAAAATCGTTGCCCCAATGCATCATTGAAATTCAAGCTGGAAAGATGATTTTAATATATCACTTGTACATTTTGTATTGCTCTTCTGGTGACAATGTAGTTTGTTTTTGTCAATTACCATTTTAATAATAGGGTAAAGAAAATGAAGTGGATTTTTGAAAGAAAACAATACTGTCAATATACTATTAAAACAAATTAAAATGGTAAAAGTTATTGTACTTTAAGTAAAAATAAAAGAGCCAAAATATCAATCCCAGTTTTGGATTACTTTAATTAACAAAAAAAAATGCATATAGCAGAGGATAGTTTCAATCTGCCTACCTCTGGGTTATGGGCCCAGCATGCTTCCATTGCAGTACTCTGCTGCACATGTAAGTGCAAGAGATCCTGAAGCACTCACTCATCATGGGAAAGTACCAATGTGTTTCTTCGTTGGTTGATGGAAGAAACATCTTACAAAAACTCTCCAGATTATTGACTTTTTAAAGTTTTTCTAGGAAACGTTTTAGATGAATGCTTATTAGCCTTTGTCAGTATGAACTTTTGCAAAGTGTCTCTGTGGCGCAATCAGTTAGTATGTACGGCTATTAACTAAAAGGTTGGTGGTTCAATCCCACCCAGGGACCTAATTGACCTTGTTATCAGATTTTGGTGATCTTTAAGTAGACAAGTCAAATTTCATACCCCCTGTTATGGTGTAGGGTACCTGGCCTTCTCTGATGTAATCAGAGTTAGATTTGATTCAGTGATTTTATAAAAACATCTAGGAAGCACAATTTAGCAGTGGGTTGCAGAGAAAAAGAAATATGCTGGCAAAAAAATCAAATTGCGTGATTAAACAGCTCTTTATTTTCTGGCTTTATTTTTATGCTAACAAATTTGTTCTCTGAAAAGTGTCCACAAAGCCAAGTCTCTGATTAACACCTTTGTAGGGATGGTTTTTCACCTATTACTAAATTAAACTTGCTTCATTGGAAAGGCAGCAAGATGCATCCTCATTTCAATGTCTACTGAAATAATACAGGTTGACACCAGGAAACATTAACGCCACTGCATCCTTGCTGCTTTCTCATGTGGAAGTCTGTTTAATGTGAAAACAAGGTGATATCTAATTAGCACACAGGTAAGGAATTAAGAAAATCTTTATTTAAGGGTGAAGATGTTTCTCACAAAATTGTTGACCCAATGCATCATTGAAATTCAAGCTGGAAAGATGATTTTAATATATCACTTGTACATTTTGTATTGCTCTTCTGGTGACAATGTAGTTTTTTTTGTCAATTACCATTTTAATAATAGGGTAAAGAAAATTAAGTGGATTTTTGAAAGAAAACTATACTGTCAATATACTATTAAAACAAATTAAAATGGTAAAAGTTATTGTACTTTAAGTAAAAATAAAAGAGCAAAAATATCAATCCCAGTTTTGATTACTTAAATTAACAAAAAAAAAATGCATATAGCAAAGGATAGTTTCAATCTGCCTACCTCTGGGTTATGGGTCCAGCATGCTTCCATTGCAGTACTCTGCTGCACATGTAAGTGCAAGAGATCCTGAAGCACTCACTCATCATGGGAAAGTACCAATGTGTTTATTCATTGGTTGATGGAAGAAACATCTTACAAAAACTCTCCAGATTATTGATTTTTTAATGTTTTTCTAGGAAACGTTCTAGATGTATGCTTATTAGCCTTTGTCAGTATGTACTGTTTGCAAAGTGTCTCGGTGGCGCAATCGGTTAGTGTGTTCGGCTATTAACCAAAAGGTTGGTGGTTCAATCCCACCCAGGGACATAATTGACCTTGTGATCACATTTTGGTGATATTTAAGTAGACAAGTCAAAATTTCAAACCCCCTCTTATTGTGTAGGGTACCTGGCCTTCTCTGATGTAATCAGAGTTAGATTTGATTCAGTGATTTTATAAAAAACAGCTAGGAAGCACAATTTAGCAGTGGGTTGCAGAGAAAAAAAATATGCTGGCAGAAAAATCCAATTGAGTGATTAAACAGCTCTTCATTTTCTGGCTTTATTTTTATGCTAACAAATTTGTTCTCTGAAAAGTGTCCACAAAGCCAAGTCTCTGATTAACACCTTTGTAAGGATGGTTTTTCACCTATTACTAAATTAAACTTGCTTCATTGGAAAGGCAGCAAGATGCATCCTCATTTCAATGTCTACTGAAATAATACAGGTTGACACCAGGAAACATAAACGCCACTGCATCCTTGCTGCTTTCTCATGTGGAAGTCTGTTTAATGTGAAAACAAGGTGATATCTAATTAGCACACAGGTAAGGAATTACGAAAATCTTTATTTAAGGGTGAAGATGTTTCTCACAAAATTGTTGCCCCAATGCATCATTGAAATTCAAGCTGGAAAGATGATTTTAATATATCACTTGTACATTTTGTATTGCTCTTCTGGTGACAATGTAGTTTTTTTGTCAATTACCATTTTAATAACAGGGTAAAGAAAATTAAGTGGATTTTTGAAAGAAAACTATACTGTCAATATACTATTAAAACAAATTAAAATGGTAAAAGTTTTTGTACTTTAAGTAAAAATAAAAGAGCAAAAATATCAATCCCAGTTTTGATTACTTAAATTAACAAAAAAAAATGCATATAGCAAAGGATAGTTTCAATCTGCCTACCTCTGGGTTATGGGTCCAGCATGCTTCCATTGCAGTACTCTGCTGCCCATGTCAGTGCAAGAGATCCTGAAGCACTCACTCATCATGGGAAAGTACCAATGTGTTTCTTCGTTGGTTGATGGAAGAAACATCTTACAAAAACTCTCCAGATTATTGACTTTTTAAAGTTTTTCTAGGAAACGTTTTAGATGAATGCTTATTAGCCTTTGTCAGTATGAACTTTTGCAAAGTGTCTCTGTGGCGCAATCAGTTAGTATGTACGGCTATTAACTAAAAGGTTGGTGGTTCAATCCCACCCAGGGACCTAATTGACCTTGTTATCAGATTTTGGTGATCTTTAAGTAGACAAGTCAAATTTCATACCCCCTGTTATGGTGTAGGGTACCTGGCCTTCTCTGATGTAATCAGAGTTAGATTTGATTCAGTGATTTTATAAAAACATCTAGGAAGCACAATTTAGCAGTGGGTTGCAGAGAAAAAGAAATATGCTGGCAAAAAAATCAAATTGCGTGATTAAACAGCTCTTTATTTTCTGGCTTTATTTTTATGCTAACAAATTTGTTCTCTGAAAAGTGTCCACAAAGCCAAGTCTCTGATTAACACCTTTGTAGGGATGGTTTTTCACCTATTACTAAATTAAACTTGCTTCATTGGAAAGGCAGCAAGATGCATCCTCATTTCAATGTCTACTGAAATAATACAGGTTGACACCAGGAAACATTAACGCCACTGCATCCTTGCTGCTTTCTCATGTGGAAGTCTGTTTAATGTGAAAACAAGGTGATATCTAATTAGCACACAGGTAAGGAATTAAGAAAATCTTTATTTAAGGGTGAAGATGTTTCTCACAAAATTGTTGACCCAATGCATCATTGAAATTCAAGCTGGAAAGATGATTTTAATATATCACTTGTACATTTTGTATTGCTCTTCTGGTGACAATGTAGTTTTTTTTGTCAATTACCATTTTAATAATAGGGTAAAGAAAATTAAGTGGATTTTTGAAAGAAAACTATACTGTCAATATACTATTAAAACAAATTAAAATGGTAAAAGTTATTGTACTTTAAGTAAAAATAAAAGAGCAAAAATATCAATCCCAGTTTTGATTACTTAAATTAACAAAAAAAAATGCATATAGCAAAGGATAGTTTCAATCTGCCTACCTCTGGGTTATGGGTCCAGCATGCTTCCATTGCAGTACTCTGCTGCACATGTAAGTGCAAGAGATCCTGAAGCACTCACTCATCATGGGAAAGTACCAATGTGTTTATTCATTGGTTGATGGAAGAAACATCTTACAAAAACTCTCCAGATTATTGATTTTTTAATGTTTTTCTAGGAAACGTTCTAGATGTATGCTTATTAGCCTTTGTCAGTATGTACTGTTTGCAAAGTGTCTCGGTGGCGCAATCGGTTAGTGTGTTCGGCTATTAACCAAAAGGTTGGTGGTTCAATCCCACCCAGGGACATAATTGACCTTGTGATCACATTTTGGTGATATTTAAGTAGACAAGTCAAAATTTCAAACCCCCTCTTATTGTGTAGGGTACCTGGCCTTCTCTGATGTAATCAGAGTTAGATTTGATTCAGTGATTTTATAAAAAACAGCTAGGAAGCACAATTTAGCAGTGGGTTGCAGAGAAAAAAAATATGCTGGCAGAAAAATCCAATTGAGTGATTAAACAGCTCTTCATTTTCTGGCTTTATTTTTATGCTAACAAATTTGTTCTCTGAAAAGTGTCCACAAAGCCAAGTCTCTGATTAACACCTTTGTAAGGATGGTTTTTCACCTATTACTAAATTAAACTTGCTTCATTGGAAAGGCAGCAAGATGCATCCTCATTTCAATGTCTACTGAAATAATACAGGTTGACACCAGGAAACATAAACGCCACTGCATCCTTGCTGCTTTCTCATGTGGAAGTCTGTTTAATGTGAAAACAAGGTGATATCTAATTAGCACACAGGTAAGGAATTACGAAAATCTTTATTTAAGGGTGAAGATGTTTCTCACAAAATTGTTGCCCCAATGCATCATTGAAATTCAAGCTGGAAAGATGATTTTAATATATCACTTGTACATTTTGTATTGCTCTTCTGGTGACAATGTAGTTTTTTTGTCAATTACCATTTTAATAATAGGGTAAAGAAAATGAAGTGGATTTTTGAAAGAAAACAATACTGTCAATATACTATTAAAACAAATTAAAATGGTAAAAGTTATTGTACTTTAAGTAAAAATAAAAGAGACAAAATATCAATCCCAGTTTTGGATTACTTTAATTAACAAAAAAAATGCATATAGCAGAGGATAGTTTCAATCTGCCTACCTCTGGGTTATGGGCCCAGCATGCTTCCATTGCAGTACTCTGCTGCACATGTAAGTGCAAGAGATCCTGAAGCACTCACTCATCATGGGAAAGTACCAATGTGTTTCTTCGTTGGTTGATGGAAGAAACATCTTACAAAAACTCTCCAGATTATTGACTTTTTAAAGTTTTTCTAGGAAACGTTTTAGATGAATGCTTATTAGCCTTTGTCAGTACGTACTTTTGCAAAGTGTCTCTGTGGCGCAATCAGTTAGTATGTATGGCTATTAACCAAAAGGTTGGTGGTTCAATCCCACCCAGGGACCTAATTGACCTTGTTATCAGATTTTGGTGATCTTTAAGTAGACAAGTCAAAATTTCAAACCCCCTGTTATGGTGAAGGGTACCTGGCCTTCTCTGATGTTATCAGAGTTAGATTTGATTCAGTGATTTTATAAAAACAGCTAGGAAGCACAATTTAGCAGTGGGTTGCAGAGAAAAAAAATATGCTGGCAGAAAAATCCAATTGAGTGATTAAACAGCTCTTTATTTTCTGGCTTTATTTTTATGCTAACAAATTTGTTCTCTGAAAAGTGTCCACAAAGCCAAGTCTCTGATTAACACCTTTGTAAGGATGGTTTTTCACCTATTACTAAATTAAACTTGCTTCATTGGAAAGGCAGCAAGATGCATCCTCATTTCAATGTCTACTGAAATAATACAGGTTGACACCAGGAAACATTAACGCCACTGCATCCTTGCTGCTTTCTCATGTGGAAGTCTGTTTAATGTGAAAACAAGGTGATATCTAATTAGCACACAGGTAAGGAATTAAGAAAATCTTTATTTAAGGGTGAAGATGTTTCTCACAAAATCGTTGCCCCAATGCATCATTGAAATTCAAGCTGGAAAGATGATTTTAATATATCACTTGTACATTTTGTATTGCTCTTCTGGTGACAATGTAGTTTGTTTTTGTCAATTACCATTTTAATAATAGGGTAAAGAAAATTAAGTGGATTTTTGAAAGAAAACAATACTGTCAATATACTATTAAAACAAATTAAAATGGTAAAAGTTATTGTACTTTAAGTAAAAATAAAAGAGCCAAAATATCAATCCCAGTTTTGGATTACTTTAATTAACAAACAAAAAAATGCATATAGCAGAGGATAGTTTCAATCTGCCTACCTCTGGGTTATGGGCCCAGCATGCTTCCATTGCTGTACTCTGCTGCACATGTAAGTGCAAGAGATCCTGAAGCACTCACTCATCATGGGAAAGTACCAATGTGTTTCTTCGTTGGTTGATAGAAGAAACATCTTACAAAAACTCTCCAGATTATTGACTTTTTTAAGTTTTTCTAGGAAACGTTTTAGATGAATGCTTATTAGCATTTGTCAGTATGTACGTTTAGCAAAGTGTCTCTGTGGCGCAATCAGTTAGTGTGTACGGCTATTAACCAAAAGGTTGGTGGTTCAATCCCACCCAGGGACGTAATTGACCTTGTTATCAGATTTTGGTGATCTTTAAGTAGACAAGTCAAATTTCATACCCTCTGTTATGGTGTAGGGTACCTGGCCTTCTCTGATGTAATCAGAGTTAGATTTGATTCAGTGATTTTATAAAAACATCTAGGAAGCACAATTTAGCAGTGGGTTGCAGAGAAAAAGAAATATGCTGGCAAAAAAACCAAATTGCGTGATTAAACAGCTCTTCATTTTCTGGCTTTATTTTTATGCTAACAAATTTGTTCTCTGAAAAGTGTCCACAAAGCCAAGTCTCTGATTAACACCTTTGTAGGGATGGTTTTTCACCTATTACTAAATTAAACTTGCTTCATTGGAAAGGCAGCAAGATGTATCCTCATTTCAATGTCTACTGAAATAATACAGGTTGAACCCAGGAAACATTAACGCCACTGCATCCTTGCTGCTTTCTAATGTGGAAGTCTGTTTAATGTGAAAACAAGGTGATATCTAATTAGCACACAGGTAAGGAATTAAGAAAATCTTTATTTAAGGGTGAAGATGTTTCTCACAAAATCGTTGCCCCAATGCATCATTGAAATTCAAGCTGGAAAGATGATTTTAATATATCACTTGTACATTTTGTATTGCTCTTCTGGTGACAATGTAGTTTGTTTTTGTCAATTACCATTTTAATAATAGGGTAAAGAAAATGAAGTGGATTTTTGAAAGAAAACAATACTGTCAATATACTATTAAAACAAATTAAAATGGTAAAAGTTATTGTACTTTAAGTAAAAATAAAAGAGACAAAATATCAATCCCAGTTTTGGATTACTTTAATTAACAAAAAAAATGCATATAGCAGAGGATAGTTTCAATCTGCCTACCTCTGGGTTATGGGCCCAGCATGCTTCCATTGCAGTACTCTGCTGCACATGTAAGTGCAAGAGATCCTGAAGCACTCACTCATCATGGGAAAGTACCAATGTGTTTCTTCGTTGGTTGATGGAAGAAACATCTTACAAAAACTCTCCAGATTATTGACTTTTTAAAGTTTTTCTAGGAAACGTTTTAGATGAATGCTTATTAGCCTTTGTCAGTATGGACTTTTGCAAAGTGTCTCTGTGGCGCAATCAGTTAGTATGTACTGCTATTAACCATAAGGTTGGTGGTTCAATCCCACCCAGGGACCTAATTGACCTTGTTATCAGATTTTGGTGATCTTTAAGTAGACAAGTCAAAATTTCAAACCCCCTGTTATGGTGTAGGGTACCTGGCCTTCTCTGATGTAATCAGAGTTAGATTTGATTCAGTGATTTTATAAAAACATCTAGGAAGCACAATTTAGCAGTGGGTTGCAGAGAAAAAGAAATATGCTGGCAAAAAAAACAAATTGCGTGATTAAACAGCTCTTCATTTTCTGGCTTTATTTTTATGCTAACAAATTTGTTCTCTGAAAAGTGTCCACAAAGCCAAGTCTCTGATTAACACCTTTGTAGGGATGGTTTTTCACCTATTACTAAATTAAACTTGCTTCATTGGAAAGGCAGCAAGATGTATCCTCATTTCAATGTCTACTGAAATAATACAGGTTGACACCAGGAAACATTAACGCCACTGCATCCTTGCTGCTTTCTAATGTGGAAGTCTGTTTAATGTGAAAACAAGGTGATATCTAATTAGCACACAGGTAAGGAATTAAGAAAATCTTTATTTAAGGGTGAAGATGTTTCTCACAAAATCGTTGCCCCAATGCATCATTGAAATTCAAGCTGGAAAGATGATTTTAATATATCACTTGTACATTTTGTATTGCTCTTCTGGTGACAATGTAGTTTGTTTTTGTCAATTACCATTTTAATAATAGGGTAAAGAAAATGAAGTGGATTTTTGAAAGAAAACAATACTGTCAATATACTATTAAAACAAATTAAAATGGTAAAAGTTATTGTACTTTAAGTAAAAATAAAAGAGACAAAATATCAATCCCAGTTTTGGATTACTTTAATTAACAAAAAAAATGCATATAGCAGAGGATAGTTTCAATCTGCCTACCTCTGGGTTATGGGCCCAGCATGCTTCCATTGCAGTACTCTGCTGCACATGTAAGTGCAAGAGATCCTGAAGCACTCACTCATCATGGGAAAGTACCAATGTGTTTCTTCGTTGGTTGATGGAAGAAACATCTTACAAAAACTCTCCAGATTATTGACTTTTTAAAGTTTTTCTAGGAAACGTTTTAGATGAATGCTTATTAGCCTTTGTCAGTATGGACTTTTGCAAAGTGTCTCTGTGGCGCAATCAGTTAGTATGTATGGCTATTAACCAAAAGGTTGGTGGTTCAATCCCACCCAGGGACCTAATTGACCTTGTTATCAGATTTTGGTGATCTTTAAGTAGACAAGTCAAAATTTCAAACCCCCTGTTATGGTGTAGGGTACCTGGCCTTCTCTGATGTTATCAGAGTTAGATTTGATTCAGTGATTTTATAAAAACAGCTAGGAAGCACAATTTAGCAGTGGGTTGCAGAGAAAAAAAATATGCTGGCAGAAAAATCCAATTGAGTGATTAAACAGCTCTTTATGTTCTGGCTTTATTTTTATGCTAACAAATTTGTTCTCTGAAAAGTGTCCACAAAGCCAAGTCTCTGATTAACACCTTTGTAAGGATGGTTTTTCACCTATTACTAAATTAAACTTGCTTCATTGGAAAGGCAGCAAGATGCATCCTCATTTCAATGTCTACTGAAATAATACAGGTTGACACCAGGAAACATTAACGCCACTGCATCCTTGCTGCTTTCTCATGTGGAAGTCTGTTTAATGTTAAAACAAGGTGATATCTAATTAGCACACAGGTAAGGAATTAAGAAAATCTTTATTTAAGGGTGAAGATGTTTCTCACAAAATCGTTGCCCCAATGCATCATTGAAATTCAAGCTGGAAAGATGATTTTAATATATCACTTGTACATTTTGTATTGCTCTTCTGGTGACAATGTAGTTTGTTTTTGTCAATTACCATTTTAATAATAGGGTAAAGAAAATGAAGTGGATTTTTGAAAGAAAACAATACTGTCAATATACTATTAAAACAAATTAAAATGGTAAAAGTTATTGTACTTTAAGTAAAAATAAAAGAGACAAAATATCAATCCCAGTTTTGGATTACTTTAATTAACAAAAAAAATGCATATAGCAGAGGATAGTTTCAATCTGCCTACCTCTGGGTTATGGGCCCAGCATGCTTCCATTGCAGTACTCTGCTGCACATGTAAGTGCAAGAGATCCTGAAGCACTCACTCATCATGGGAAAGTACCAATGTGTTTCTTCGTTGGTTGATGGAAGAAACATCTTACATAAACTCTCCAGATTATTGACTTTTTAAAGTTTTTCTAGGAAACGTTTTAGATGAATGCTTATTAGCCTTTGTCAGGATGGACTTTTGCAAAGTGTCTCTGTGGCGCAATCAGTTAGTATGTACTGCTATTAACCATAAGGTTGGTGGTTCAATCCCACCCAGGGACCTAATTGACCTTGTTATCAGATTTTGGTGATCTTTAAGTAGACAAGTCAAAATTTCAAACCCCCTGTTATGGTGTAGGGTACCTGGCCTTCTCTGATGTAATCAGAGTAAGATTTGATTCAGTGATTTTATAAAAACATCTAGGAAGCACAATTTAGCAGTGGGTTGCAGAGAAAAAGAAATATGCTGGCAAAAAAAACAAATTGCGTGATTAAACAGCTCTTCATTTTCTGGCTTTATTTTTATGCTAACAAATTTGTTCTCTGAAAAGTGTCCACAAAGCCAAGTCTCTGATTAACACCTTTGTAGGGATGGTTTTTCACCTATTACTAAATTAAACTTGCTTCATTGGAAAGGCAGCAAGATGTATCCTCATTTCAATGTCTACTGAAATAATACAGGTTGACACCAGGAAACATTAACGCCACTGCATCCTTGCTGCTTTCTAATGTGGAAGTCTGTTTAATGTGAAAACAAGGTGATATCTAATTAGCACACAGGTAAGGAATTAAGAAAATCTTTATTTAAGGGTGAAGATGTTTCTCACAAAATCGTTGCCCCAATGCATCATTGAAATTCAAGCTGGAAAGATGATTTTAATATATCACTTGTACATTTTGTATTGCTCTTCTGGTGACAATGTAGTTTGTTTTTGTCAATTACCATTTTAATAATAGGGTAAAGAAAATGAAGTGGATTTTTGAAAGAAAACAATACTGTCAATATACTATTAAAACAAATTAAAATGGTAAAAGTTATTGTACTTTAAGTAAAAATAAAAGAGACAAAATATCAATCCCAGTTTTGGATTACTTTAATTAACAAAAAAAAATGCATATAGCAGAGGATAGTTTCAATCTGCCTACCTCTGGGTTATGGGCCCAGCATGCTTCCATTGCAGTACTCTGCTGCACATGTAAGTGCAAGAGATCCTGAAGCACTCACTCATCATGGGAAAGTACCAATGTGTTTCTTCGTTGGTTGATGGAAGAAACATCTTACAAAAACTCTCCAGATTATTGACTTTTTAAAGTTTTTCTAGGAAACGTTTTAGATGAATGCTTATTAGCCTTTGTCAGTATGGACTTTTGCAAAGTGTCTCTGTGGCGCAATCAGTTAGTATGTATGGCTATTAACCAAAAGGTTGGTGGTTCAATCCCACCCAGGGACCTAATTGACCTTGTTATCAGATTTTGGTGATCTTTAAGTAGACAAGTCAAAATTTCAAACCCCCTGTTATGGTGTAGGGTACCTGGCCTTCTCTGATGTTATCAGAGTTAGATTTGATTCAGTGATTTTATAAAAACAGCTAGGAAGCACAATTTAGCAGTGGGTTGCAGAGAAAAAAAATATGCTGGCAGAAAAATCCAATTGAGTGATTAAACAGCTCTTTATTTTCTGGCTTTATTTTTATGCTAACAAATTTGTTCTCTGAAAAGTGTCCACAAAGCCAAGTCTCTGATTAACACCTTTGTAAGGATGGTTTTTCACCTATTACTAAATTAAACTTGCTTCATTGGAAAGGCAGCAAGATGCATCCTCATTTCAATGTCTACTGAAATAATACAGGTTGACACCAGGAAACATTAACGCCACTGCATCCTTGCTGCTTTCTCATGTGGAAGTCTGTTTAATGTTAAAACAAGGTGATATCTAATTAGCACACAGGTAAGGAATTAAGAAAATCTTTATTTAAGGGTGAAGATGTTTCTCACAAAATCGTTGCCCCAATGCATCATTGAAATTCAAGCTGGAAAGATGATTTTAATATATCACTTGTACATTTTGTATTGCTCTTCTGGTGACAATGTAGTTTGTTTTTGTCAATTACCATTTTAATAATAGGGTAAAGAAAATTAAGTGGATTTTTGAAAGAAAACAATACTGTCAATATACTATTAAAACAAATTAAAATGGTAAAAGTTATTGTACTTTAAGTAAAAATAAAAGAGACAAAATATCAATCCCAGTTTTGGATTACTTTAATTAACAAAAAAAATGCATATAGCAGAGGATAGTTTCAATCTGCCTACCTCTGGGTTATGGGCCCAGCATGCTTCCATTGCAGTACTCTGCTGCACATGTAAGTGCAAGAGATCCTGAAGCACTCACTCATCATGGGAAAGTACCAATGTGTTTCTTCGTTGGTTGATGGAAGAAACATCTTACAAAAACTCTCCAGATTATTGACTTTTTAAAGTTTTTCTAGGAAACGTTTTAGATGAATGCTTATTAGCCTTTGTCAGTATGGACTTTTGCAAAGTGTCTCTGTGGCGCAATCAGTTAGTATGTACGGCTATTAACCAAAAGGTTGGTGGTTCAATCCCACCCAGGGACCTAATTGACCTTGTTATCAGATTTTGGTGATCTTTAAGTAGACAAGTCAAAATTTCAAACCCCCTGTTATGGTGTAGGGTACCTGGCCTTCTCTGATGTTATCAGAGTTAGATTTGATTCAGTGATTTTATAAAAACAGCTAGGAAGCACAATTTAGCAGTGGGTTGCAGAGAACAAAAATATGCTGGCAGAAAAATCCAATTGAGTGATTAAATAGCTCTTTATTTTCTGGCTTTATTTTTATGCTAACAAATTTGTTCTCTGAAAAGTGTCCACAAAGCCAAGTCTCTGATTAACACCTTTGTAAGGATGGTTTTTCACCTATTACTAAATTAAACTTGCTTCATTGGAAAGGCAGCAAGATGCATCCTCATTTCAATGTCTACTGAAATAATACAGGTTGACACCAGGAAACATTAACGCCACTGCATCCTTGCTGCTTTCTCATGTGGAAGTCTGTTTAATGTGAAAACAAGGGGGGTAATTCCAAGTTGATCGCAGCAGGATTTTTGTTAGCAATTGGGCAAAACCATGTGCACTGCAGGGGAGGCAGATATAACATGTGCAGAGAGAGTTAGATTTGGGTGTGGTGAGTTCAATCTGCAATCTAAATTGCAGTGTAAAAATAAAGCAGCCAGTATTTACCCTGCACAGAAATAAAATAACCCACCCAAATCTAACTCTTTCTGCACATGTTATATCTGCCTCCCCTGCAGTGCACATGGTTTTGCCCAATTGCTATCAAAAATCCTGCTGCGATCAACTTGGAATTACCCCCAAGGTGATATCTAATTAGCACACAGGTAAGGAATTAAGAAAATCTTTATTTAAGGGTGAAGATGTTTCTCACAAAATCGTTGCCCCAATGCATCATTGAAATTCAAGCTGGAAAGATGATTTTAATATATCACTTGTACATTTTGTATTGCTCTTCTGGTGACAATGTAGTTTGTTTTTGTCAATTACCATTTTAATAATAGGGTAAAGAAAATTAAGTGGATTTTTGAAAGAAAACTATACTGTCAATATACTATTAAAACAAATTAAAATGGTAAAAGTTATTGTACTTTAAGTAAAAATAAAAGAGCCAAAATATCAATCCCAGTTTTGGATTACTTTAATTAACAAACAAAAAAATGCATATAGCAGAGGATAGTTTCAATCTGCCTACCTCTGGGTTATGGGCCCAGCATGCTTCCATTGCTGTACTCTGCTGCACATGTAAGTGCAAGAGATCCTGAAGCACTCACTCATCATGGGAAAGTACCAATGTGTTTCTTCGTTGGTTGATAGAAGAAACATCTTACAAAAACGCTCCAGATTATTGACTTTTTTAAGTTTTTCTAGGAAACGTTTTAGATGAATGCTTATTAGCATTTGTCAGTATGTACTTTTGCAAAGTGTCTCTGTGGCGCAATCAGTTAGTGTGTACGGCTATTAACCAAAAGGTTGGTGGTTCAATCCCACCCAGGGACGTAATTGACCTTGTTATCAGATTTTGGTGATCTTTAAGTAGACAAGTCAAATTTCATACCCCCTGTTATGGTGTAGGGTACCTGGCCTTCTCTTATGTAATCAGAGTTAGATTTGATTCAGTGATTTTATAAAAACATCTAGGAAGCACAATTTAGCAGTGGGTTGCAGAGAAAAAGAAATATGCTGGCAAAAAAATCAAATTGCGTGATTAAACAGCTCTTCATTTTCTGGCTTTATTTTTATGCTAACAAATTTGTTCTCTGAAAAGTGTCCACAAAGCCAAGTCTCTGATTAACACCTTTGTAGGGATGGTTTTTCACCTATTACTAAATTAAACTTGCTTCATTGGAAAGGCAGCAAGATGTATCCTCATTTCAATGTCTACTGAAATAATACAGGTTGACACCAGGAAACATTAACGCCACTGCATCCTTGCTGCTTTCTCGTGTGGAAGTCTGTTTAATGTGAAAACAAGGTGATATCTAATTAGCACACAGGTAAGGAATTAAGAAAATCTTTATTTAAGGGTGAAGATGTTTCTCACAAAATCGTTGCCCCAATGCATCATTGAAATTCAACCTGGAAAGATGATTTTAATATATCACTTGTACATTTTGTATTGCTCTTCTGGTGACAATGTAGTTTGTTTTTGTCAATTACCATTTTAATAATAGGGTAAAGAAAATTAAGTGGATTTTTGAAAGAAAACAATACTGTCAATATACTATTAAAACAAATTAAAATGGTAAAAGTTATTGTACTTTAAGTAAAAATAAAAGAGCAAAAATATCCATCCCAGTTTTGGATTACTTTAATTAACAAAAAAAATGCATATAGCAAAGGATAGTTTCAATCTGCCTACCTCTGGGTTATGGGCCCAGCATGCTTCCATTGCAGTACTCTGCTGCACATGTAAGTGCAAGAGATCCTGAAGCACTCACTCATCATGGGAAAGTACCAATGTGTTTCTTTGTTGGTTGATGGAAGAAACATCTTACAAAAACTCTCCAGATTATTGACTTTTTAAAGTTTTTCTAGGAAACGTTCTAGATGAATGCTTATTAGCCTTTGTCAGTATGTACTTTTTGCAAAGTGTCTCTGTGGCGCAATTGGTTAGTGTGTACGGCTATTAACCAAAAAGTTGGTGGTTAAATCCTACCCAGGGACGTAATTGACCTTGTGATCAGATTTTGGTGATATTTAAGTAGACAAGTCAAAATTTCAAACCCCCTCTTATTGTGTAGGGTACCTAGCCTTCTCTGATGTAATCAGAGTTAGATTTGATTCAGTGATTTTATAAAAACAGCTAGGAAGCACAATTTAGCAGTGGGTTGCAGAGAAAAAGAAATATGCTGGCAAAAAAATCCAATTGAGTGATTAAACAGCTCTTCATTTCTGGCTTTATTTTAATGCTAACAAATTTGTTCTCTGAAAAGTGTCCACAAAGCCAAGTCTCTGATTAACACCTTTGTAGGGATGGTTTTTCACATATTACTAAATTAAACTTGCTTCATTGGAAAGGCAGCAAGATGCATCCTCATTTCAATGTCTACTGAAATAATACAAGTTGACACCAGGAAACATTAACGCCACTGCATCCTTGCTGCTTTCTCATGTGGAAGTCTGTTTAATGTGAAAACAAGGTGATATCTAATTAGCACACAAGCAAGGAATTAAGAAAATCTTTATTTAAGGGTGAAGATGTTTCTCACAAAATCGTTGCCCCAATGCATCATTGAAATTCAAGCTGGAAAGATGATTTTAATATATCACTTGTACATTTTGTATTGCTCTTCTGGTGACAATGTAGTTTGTTTTTGTCAATTACCATTTTAATAATAGGGTAAAGAAAATTAAGTGGATTTTTGAAAGAAAACAATACTGTCAATATACTATTAAAACAAATTAATTGGTAAAAGTTATTGTACTTTAAGTAAAAATAAAAGAGGCAAAATATCAATCCCAGTTTTGGATTACTTTAATTAACAAAAAAATATGCATATAGCAGAGGATAGTTTCAATCTGCCTACCTCTGGGTTATGGGCTCAGCATGCTTCCATTGCTGTACTCTGCTGCACATGTAAGTGCAAGAGATCCTGAAGCACTCACTCATCATGGGAAAGTACCAAGGTGTTTCTTCGTTGGTTGATGGAAGAAACATCTTACAAAAACTCTCCAGATTATTGACTTTTTAAAGTTTTTCTAGGAAACGTTCTAGATGAATGCTTATTAGCCTTTGTCAGTATGTACTTTTGCAAAGTGTCTCTGTGGTGCAATTGGTTAGTGTGTAAGGCTATTAACCAAAAGGTTGGTGGTTCAATCCCACCCAGGAATGTAATTGACCTTGTGATAAGATTTTGGTGATATTTAAGTAGACAAGTCAAAATTTCAAACCCCCTCTTATTGTGTAGGGTACCTGGCCTTCTCTGATGTAATCAGAGTTAGATTTGATTCAGTGATTTTATAAAAAACAGCTAGGAAGCACAATTTAGCAGTGGGTTGCAGATAAAAAAAATATGCTGGCAAAAAAATACAATTGAGTGATTAAACAGCTCTTCATTTTCTGGCTTTATTTTTATGCTAACAAATTTGTTCTCTGAAATGTGTCCACAAAGCCAAGTCTCTGATTAACACTTTTGTAGGGATGGTTTTTCACCTATTACTAAATTAAACTTGCTTCATTGGAAAGGCAACAAGATGCATCCTCATTTCAATGTCTACTGAAATAATACAGGTTGACACCAGGAAACATTAACGCCACTGCATCCTTGCTGCTTTCTCATGTGGAAGTCTGTTTAATGTGAAAACAATGTGATATCTAATTAGCACACAGGTAAGGAATTAAGAAAATTTTTATTTAAGGGTAAAGATGTTTCTCACAAAATCGTTGCCCCAATGCATCATTGAAATTCAAGCTGGAAAGATGATTTTAATATATCACTTGTACATTTTGTATTGCTCTTCTGGTGACAATGTAGTTTGTTTTTGTCAATTACCATTTTAATAATAGGGTAAAGAAAATTAAGTGGATTTTTGAAAGAAAACAATACTGTCAATATACTATTAAAACAAATTAAAATGGTAAAAGTTATTGTACTTTAAGTAAAAATAAAAGAGCCAAAATATCAATCCCAGTTTTGGATTACTTTAATTAAAAAAAAAGCATACAGCAGAGGATAGTTTCAATCTGCCTACCTCTGGGTTATGAGCCCAGCATGCTTCCATTGCTGTACTCTGCTGCACATGTAAGTGCAAGAGATCCTGAAGCACTCACTCATCATGGGAAAGTACCAATGTGTTTCTTCATTGGTTGATGGAAGAAACATCTTACAAAAACTCTCCAGATTATTGACTTTTTAAAGTTTTTCTAGGAAACGTTCTTGATGAATGCTTATTAGCCTTTGTCAGTATGTACTTTTTGCAAAGTGTCTCTGTGGTGCAATTGGTTAGAGTGTAAGGCTATTAACCAAAAGGTTGGTGGTTCAATCCCACCCAGGAACGTAATTGACCTTGTGATCAGATTTTGGTGATATTTAAGTAGACAAGTCAAAATGTCAAACCCCCTCTTATTGTGTAGGGTACCTGGCCTTCTCTGATGTAATCAGAGTTAGATTTGATTCAGTGATTTTATAAAAAAACAGCTAGGAAGCACAATTTAGCAGTGGGTTGCAGAGAAAAAAAATATGCTGGCAAAAAAAATCCAATTGAGTGATTAAACAGCTCTTCATTTTCTGGCTTTATTTTTATGCTAACAAATTTGTTCTCTGAAAAGTGTCCACAAAGCCAAGACTCTGATTAACACCTTTGTAGGGATGGTTTTTCACCTATTACTAAATTAAACTTGCTTCATTGGAAAGGCAGCAAGATGCATCCTCATTTCAATGTCTACTGAAATAATACAAGTTGACACCAGGAAACATTAACGCCACTGCATCCTTGCTGCTTTCTCATGTGGAAGTTTGTTTAATGCTAAAACAAGGTGATATCTAATTAGCACACAGGTAAGGAATTAAGAAAATCTTTATTTAAGGGTGAAGATGTTTCTCACAAAATCGTTGCCCCAATGCATCATTGAAATTCAAGCTGGAAAGATGATTTTAATATATCACTTGTACATTTTGTATTGCTCTTCTGGTGACAATGTAGTTTGTTTTTGTCAATTACCATTTTAATAATAGGGTAAAGAAAATTAAGTGGATTTTTGAAAGAAAACAATACTGTCAATATACTATTAAAACAAATTAAAATGGTAAAAGTTATTGTACTTTAAGTAAAAATAAAAGAGCCAAAATATCAATCCCAGTTTTGGATTACTTTAATTAAAAAAAAAAGCATACAGCAGAGGATAGTTTCAATCTGCCTACCTCTGGGTTATGAGCCCAGCATGCTTCCATTGCTGTACTCTGCTGCACATGTAAGTGCAAGAGATCCTGAAGCACTCACTCATCATGGGAAAGTACCAATGTGTTTCTTCGTTGGTTGATGGAAGAAACATCTTACAAAAACTCTCCAGATTATTGACTTTTTAAAGTTTTTCTAGGAAACGTTTTAGATGAATGCTTATTAGCCTTGGTCAGTATACCCTTTCGCAAAGTGTCTCTGTGGCGCAATCAGTTAGTGTGTACGGCTATTAACTAAAAGGTTGGTGGTTCAATCTCACCCAGGGATGTAATTGATCTTGTTATCAGATTTTGGTGATCTTTAAGTAGACAAGTCAAAATTTCAAACCCCCTCTTATGGTGTAGGGTACCTGGCCTTCTCTGATGTAATCAGAGTTAGATTTGATTCATTGATTTTATAAAAACAGCTAGGGAGCACAATTTAGCAGTGGTTTGCAGAGAAAAAAAATATGCTGGCAGAAAAATCCAATTGAGTGATTAAACAGCTCTTCATTTTCTGGCTTTATTTTTATGCTAACAAATTTGTTCTCTGAAAAGTGTCCACAAAGCCAAGTCTCTGATTAACACCTTTGTAAGGATGGTTTTTCACCTATTACTAAATTAAACTTGCTTCATTGGAAAGGCAGCAAGATGCATCCTCATTTCAATGTCTACTGAAATAATACAAGTTGACACCAGGAAACATTAACGCCACTGCATCCTTGCTGCTTTCTCATGTGGAAGTCTGTTTAATGCAAAAACAAGGTGATATCTAATTATCACACAGGTAAGGAATTAAGAAAATCTTTAATTTAAGGGTGAAGATGTTTCCCACAAAATCGTTGCCCCAATGCATCATTGAAATTCAAGCTGGAAAGATGATTTTAATATATCACTTGTACATTTTGTATTGCTCTTCTGGTGACAATGTAGTTTGTTTTTGTCAATTACCATTTTAATAATAGGGTAAAGAAAATGAAGTGGATTTTTGAAAGAAAACAATACTGTCAATATACTATTAAAACAAATTAAAATGGTAAAAGTTATTGTACTTTAAGTAAAAATAAAAGAGCCAAAATATCAATCCCAGTTTTGGATTACTTTAATTAACAAAAAAAAAGCATATAGCAAAGGATAGTTTCAATCTGCCTACCTCTGGGTTATGGGCCCAGCATGCTTCCATTGCTGTACTCTGCTGCACATGTAAGTGCAAGAGATCCTGAAGCACTCACTCATCATGGGAAAGTACCAATGTGTTTCTTCGTTGGTTGATGGAAGAAACATCTTACAAAAACTCTCCAGATTATTGACTTTTCAAAGTTTTTCTAGGAAACGTTTTAGATGAATGCTTATTAGCCCTTGTCAGTATATACTTTTGCAATGTGTCTTTGTGGCGCAATTAGTTAGTGTGTACGGCTATTAACCAAAAGGTTGGTGGTTCAATCCCACCCAGGTACGTTATTGATCTTGTTATCAGATTTTGGTGATCTTTAAGTAGACAAGTCAAAATTTCAAACCCCCTGTTATGGTGTAGGGTACCTGGCCTTCTCTGATGTAATCAGAGTTAGATTTGATTCAGTGATTTTATAAAAACATCTAGGAAGCACAATTTAGCAGTGGGTTGCAGAGAAAAAGAAATATGCTGGCAGAAAAATCCAATTGAGTGATTAAACAGCTCTTCATTTTCTGGCTTTATTTTTATGCTAACAAATTTGTTCTCTGAAAAGTGTCCACAAAGCAAAGTCTCTGATTAACACCTTTGTAGGGATGGTTTTTCACCTATTACTAAATTAAACTTGCTTCATTGGAAAGGCAGCAAGATGCATCCTCATTTCAATGTCTACTGAAATAATACAGGTTGACACCAGGAAACATTAACGCCACTGCATCCTTGCTGCTTTCTCATGTGGAAGTCTGTTTAATGTGAAAACAAGGTGATATCTAATTAGCACACAGGTAAGGAATTAAGAAAATCTTTATTTAAGGTTGAAGATGTTTCTCACAAAATCGTTGCCCCAATGCATCATTGAAATTCAAGCTGGAAAGATGATTTTAATATATCACTTGTACATTTTGTATTGCTCTTCTGGTGACAATGTAGTTTGTTTTTGTCAATTACCATTTTAATAATAGGGTAAAGAAAATTAAGTGGATTTTTGAAAGAAAACAATACTGTCAATATACTATTAAAACAAATTAAAATGGTAAAAGTTATTGTACTTTAAGTAAAAATAAAAGAGCCAAAATATCAATCCCAGTTTTGGATTACTTTAATTAACAAAAAAAAATGCATATAGCAGAGAATAGTTTCAATCTGCCTACCTCTGGGTTATGGGCCCAGCATGCTTCCATTGCTGTACTCTGCTGCACATGTAAGTGCAAGAGATCCTGAAGCACTCACTCATCATGGGAAAGTACCAATGTGTTTCTTCGTTGGTTGATAGAAGAAACATCTTACAAAAACTCTCCAGATTATTGACTTTTTTTAAGTTTTTCTAGGAAACGTTTTAGATGA
Organism: Pseudophryne corroboree; assembly: GCF_028390025.1. Classification (NCBI taxonomy): domain Eukaryota; kingdom Metazoa; phylum Chordata; class Amphibia; order Anura; family Myobatrachidae; genus Pseudophryne; species Pseudophryne corroboree. Next base: position 972,899 of record NW_026968559.1, read on the forward strand.
ATGCTTATTAGCATTTGTCAGTATGTACTTTTGCAAAGTGTCTCTGTGGCGCAATCAGTTAGTGTGTACGGCTATTAACCAAAAGGTTGGTGGTTCAATCCCACCAAGGGACGTAATTGACCTTGTTATCAGATTTTGGTGATCTTTAAGTAGACAAGTCAAATTTCATACCCCCTGTTATTGTGTAGGGTACCTGGCCTTCTCTGATGTAATCAGAGTTAGATTTGATTTAATGATTTTATAAAAACATCTAGGAAGCACAATTTAGCAGTGGGTTGCAGAGAAAATGAAATATGCTGGCAAAAAAATCAAATTGCGTGATTAAACAGCTCTTCATTTTCTGGCTTTATTTTTATGCTAACAAATTTGTTCTCTGAAAAGTGTCCACAAAGCCAAGTCTCTGATTAACACCTTTGTAGGGATGGTTTTTCACCTATTACTAAATTAAACTTGCTTCATTGGAAAGGCAGCAAGATGCATCCTCATTTCAATGTCTACTGAAATAATACAGGTTGAAACCAGGTAACATTAACGCCACTGCATACTTGCTGCTTTCTCATGTGGAAGTCTGTTTAATGTGAAAACAAGGTGATATCTAATTAGCACACAGGTAAGGAATTACGAAAATCTTTATTAAAGGGTGAAGATGTTTCTCACAAAATTGTTGCCCCAATGCATCATTGAAATTCAAGCTGGAAAGATGATTTTAATATATCACTTGTACATTTTGTATTGCTCTTCTGGTGACAATGTAGTTTTTTTTGTCAATTACCATTTTAATAATAGGGTAAAGAAAATTAAGTGGATTTTTGAAAGAAAACTATACTGTCAATATACTATTAAAACAAATTAAAATGGTAAAAGTTATTGTACTTTAAGTAAAAATAAAAGAGCAAAAATATCAATCCCAGTTTTGATTACTTAAATTAACAAAAAAAATGCATATAGCAAAGGATAGTTTCAATCTGCCTACCTCTGGGTTATGGTTCCAGCATGCTTCCATTGCAGTACTATGCTGCACATGTAAGTGCAAGAGATCCTGAAGCACTCACTCATCATGGGAAAGTACCAATGTGTTTATTCGTTGGTTGATGGAAGAAACATCTTACAAAAACTCTCCAGATTATTAATTTTTTAATGTTTTTCTAGGAAACGTTCTAGATGTATGCTTATTAGCCTTTGTCAGTATATACTTTTTGCAAAGTGTCTCTGTGGCGCAATCGGTTAGTGTGTTCGACTATTAACCAAAAGGTTGGTGGTTCAATCCCACCCAGGGACGTAATTGACCTTGTGATCAGATTTTGGTGATATTTAAGTAGACAAGTCAAAATTTCAAACCCCCTCTTATTGTGTAGGGTACCTGGCCTTCTCTGATGTAATCAGAGTTAGATTTGATTCAGTGATTTTATAAAAAACAGCTAGGAAGCACAATTTAGCAGTTGGTTGCAGAGAAAAAAAATATGCTGGCAAAAAAAATCCAATTGAGTGATTAAACAGCTCTTCATTTTCTGGCTTTATTTTTATGCTAACAAATTTGTTCTCTGAAAAGTGTCCACAAAGCCAAGTCTCTGATTAACACCTTTGTAGGGATGGTTTTTCACCTATTACTAAATTAAACTTGCTTCATTGGAAAGGCAGCAAGATGTATCCTCATTTCAATGTCTACTGAAATAATACAGGTTGACACCAGGAAACATTAACGCCACTGCATCCTTGCTGCTTTCTCATGTGGAAGTCTGTTTAATGCGAAAACAAGGTGATATCTAATTAGCACACAGGTAAGGAATTAAGAAAATCTTTATTTAAGGGTGAAGATGTTTCTCACAAAATCGTTGCCCCAATGCATCATTGAAATTCAAGCTGGAAAGATGATTTTAATATATCACTTGTACATTTTGTATTGCTCTTCTGGTGACAATGTAGTTTGTTTTTGTCAATTACCATTTTAATAATAGGGTAAAGAAAATTAAGTGGATTTTTGAAAGAAAACAATACTGTCAATATACTATTAAAACAAATTAAAATGGTAAAAGTTATTGTACTTTAAGTAAAAATAAAAGAGCCAAAATATCAATCTCAGTTTTGGATTACTTTAATTAAAAAAAAAAAAGCATACAGCAGAGGATAGTTTCAATCTGCCTACCTCTGGGTTATGAGCCCAGCATGCTTCCATTGCTGTACTCTGCTGCACATGTAAGTGCAAGAGATCCTGAAGCACTCACTCATCATGGGAAAGTACCAATGTGTTTCTTTGTTGGTTGATGGAAGAAACATCTTACAAAAACTCTCCAGATTATTGACTTTTTAAAGTTTTTCTAGGAAACGTTTTAGATGAATGCTTATTAGCCTTTGTCAGTATGCCCTTTCGCAAAGTGTCTCTGTGGCGCAATCAGTTAGTGTGTACGGCTATTAACTAAAAGGTTGGTGGTTCAATCCCACCCAGGGATGTAATTGATCTTGTTATCAAATTTTGGTGATCTTTAAGTAGACAAGTCAAAATTTCAAACCCCCTCTTATGGTGTAGGGTACCTGGCCTTCTCTGATGTAATCAGAGTTAGATTTGATTCATTGATTTTATAAAAACAGCTAGGAAGCACAATTTAGCAGTGGTTTGCAGAGAAAAAAAATATGCTGGCAGAAAAATCCAATTGAGTGATTAAACAGCTCTTCATTTTCTGGCTTTATTTTTATGCTAACAAATTTGTTCTCTGAAAAGTGTCCACAAAGCCAAGTCTCTGATTAACACCTTTGTAAGGATGGTTTTTCACCTATTACTAAATTAAACTTGCTTCATTGGAAAGGCAGCAAGATGCATCCTCATTTCAATGTCTACTGAAATAATACAAGTTGACACAAGGAAACATTAACGCCACTGCATCCTTGCTGCTTTCTCATGTGGAAGTCTGTTTAATGCGAAAACAAGGTGATATCTAATTATCACACAGGTAAGGAATTAAGAAAATCTTTATTTAAGGGTGAAGATGTTTCTCACAAAATCGTTGCCCGAATGCATCATTGAAATTCAAGCTGGAAAGATGATTTTAATATATCACTTGTACATTTTGTATTGCTCTTCTGGTGACAATGTAGTTTGTTTTTGTCAATTACCATTTTAATAATAGGGTAAAGAAAATTAAGTGGATTTTTGAAAGAAAACAATACTGTCAATATACTATTAAAACAAATTAAAATGGTAAAAGTTATTGTACTTTAAGTAAAAATAAAAGAGCCAAAATATCAATCCCAGTTTTGGATTACTTTAATTAACAAAAAAAAGCATATAGCAAAGGATAGTTTCAATCTGCCTACCTCTGGGTTATGGGCCCAGCATGCTTCCATTGCTGTACTCTGCTGCACATGTAAGTGCAAGAGATCCTGAAGCACTCACTCATCATGGGAAAGTACCAATGTGTTTCTTCGTTGGTTGATGGAAGAAACATCTTACAAAAACTCTCCAGATTATTGACTTTTTAAAGTTTTTCTAGGAAACGTTTTAGATGAATGCTTATTAGCCCTTGTCAGTATATACTTTCGCAATGTGTCTCTGTGGCGCAATTAGTTAGTGTGTACGGCTATTAACCAAAAGGTTGGTGGTTCAATCCCACCCAGGTACGTAATTGACCTTGTTATCAGATTTTGGTGATCTTTAAGTAGACAAGTCAAAATTTCAAACCCCCTGTTATGGTGTAGGGTACCTGGCCTTCTCTGATGTAATCAGAGTTAGATTTGATTCAGTGATTTTATAAAAACAGCTAGGAAGCACAATTTAGCAGTGGGTTGCAGAGAAAAAGAAATATGCTGGCAGAAAAATCCAATTGAGTGATTAAACAGCTCTTCATTTTCTGGCTTTATTTTTATGCTAACAAATTTGTTCTCTGAAAAGTGTCCACAAAGCAAAGTCTCTGATTAACACCTTTGTAAGGATGTTTTTTCACCTATTACTAAATTAAACTTGCTTCATTGGAAAGGCAGCAAGATGCATCCTCATTTCAATGTCTACTGAAATAATACAAGTTGACACCAGGAAACATTAACGCCACTGCATCCTTGCTGCTTTCTCATGTGGAAGTCTGTTTAATGTGAAAACAAGGTGATATCTAATTAGCACACAGGTAAGGAATTAAGAAAATCTTTATTTAAGGGTGAAGATGTTTCTCACAAAATCGTTGCCCCAATGCATCATTGAAATTCAAGCTGGAAAGATGATTTTAATATATCACTTGTACATTTTGTATTGCTCTTCTGGTGACAATGTAGTTTGTTTTTGTCAATTACCATTTTAATAATAGGGTAAAGAAAATGAAGTGGATTTTTGAAAGAAAACAATACTGTCAATATACTATTAAAACAAATTAAAATGGTAAAAGTTATTGTACTTTAAGTAAAAATAAAAGAGCCAAAATATCAATCCCAGTTTTGGATTACTTTAATTAACAAAAAAAAATATGCATATAGCAGAGGATAGTTTCAATCTGCCTACCTCTGGGTTATGGGCCCAGCATGCTTCCATTGCTGTACTCTGCTGCACATGTAAGTGCAAGAGATCCTGAAGCACTCACTCATCATGGGAAAGTACCAATGTGTTTCTTCGTTGGTTGATGGAAGAAACATCTTACAAAAACTCTCCAGATTATTGACTTTTTAAAGTTTTTCTAGGAAACGTTTTAGATGAATGCTTATTAGCCTTTGTCAGTATATACTTTCGCAATGTGTCTCTGTGGCGCAATTAGTTAGTGTGTACGGCTATTAACCAAAAGGTTGGTGGTTCAATCCCACCCAGGTACGTAATTGACCTTGTTATCAGATTTTGGTGATCTTTAAGTAGACAAGTCAAAATTTCAAACCCCCTGTTATGGTGTAGGGTACCTGGCCTTCTCTGATGTAATCAGAGTTAGATTTGATTCAGTGATTTTATAAAAACAGCTAGGAAGCACAATTTAGCAGTGGGTTGCAGAGAAAAAAAATATGCTGGCAGAAAAATCCAATTGAGTGATTAAACAGCTCTTCATTTTCTGGCTTTACTTTTATGCTAACAAATTTGTTCTCTGAAAAGTGTCCACAAAGCAAAGTCTCTGATTAACACCTTTGTAAGGATGTTTTTTCACCTATTACTAAATTAAACTTGCTTCATTGGAAAGGCAGCAAGATGCATCCTCATTTCAATGTCTACTGAAATAATACAAGTTGACACCAGGAAACATTAACGCCACTGCATCCTTGCTGCTTTCTCATGTGGAAGTCTGTTTAATGTGAAAACAAGGTGATATCTAATTAGCACACAGGTAAGGAATTAAGAAAATCTTTATTTAAGGGTGAAGATGTTTCTCACAAAATCGTTGCCCCAATGCATCATTGAAATTCAAGCTGGAAAGATGATTTTAATATATCACTTGTACATTTTGTATTGCTCTTCTGGTGACAATGTAGTTTGTTTTTGTCAATTACCATTTTAATAATAGGGTAAAGAAAATGAAGTGGATTTTTGAAAGAAAACAATACTGTCAATATACTATTAAAACAAATTAAAATGGTAAAAGTTATTGTACTTTAAGTAAAAATAAAAGAGCCAAAATATCAATCCCAGTTTTGGATTACTTTAATTAACAAAAAAAAATATGCATATAGCAGAGGATAGTTTCAATCTGCCTACCTCTGGGTTATGGGCCCAGCATGCTTCCATTGCTGTACTCTGCTGCACATGTAAGTGCAAGAGATCCTGAAGCACTCACTCATCATGGGAAAGTACCAATGTGTTTATTCGTTGGTTGATGGAAGAAACATCTTACAAAAACTCTCCAGATTATTGACTTTTTAAAGTTTTTCTAGGAAACGTTCTAGATGTATGCTTATTAGCCTTTGTCAGTATGTACTTTTTGCAAAGTGTCTCTGTGGCGCAATCGGTTAGTGTGTACGACTATTAACCAAAAGGTTGATGGTTCAATCCCACCCAGGGACGTAATTGACCTTGTGATCAGATTTTGGTGATATTTAAGTAGACAAGTCAAAATTTCAAACCCCCTCTTATTGTGTAGGGTACCTGGCCTTCTCTGATGTAATCAGAGTTAGATTTGATTCAGTGATTTTATAAAAAACAGCTAGGAAGCACAATTTAGCAGTGGGTTGCAGAGAAAAAAAATATGCTGGCATTGGAAAATTCAGGGCTATGTCGTGTAGATGATGGCCTAACAGGAGGCTATAAAATTTTCTTTCTAGTGACCTTCGTTTGGGAGAAAAATGCAAAGGTACAAGACAGCTTTTCCTTGCCAATATCTCACTTTTGCAAAGAGCTGCGCATTGGAAAATTCAGGGCTATGTCGTGTAGATGATGGCCTAACAGGAGGCTTTAAAATTTTCTTTCTAGTGACCTTCGTTTGGGAGAAAAATGCAAAGGTACAAGACAGCTTTTCCTTGCCAATATCTCTCTTTTGCAAAGAGCTACGCATTGGAAAATTCAGGGCTATGTCGTGTAGATGATGGCCTAACAGGAGGCTTTAAAATTTTCTTTCTAGTGACCTTCGTTTGGGAGAAAAATGCAAAGGTACAAGACAGCTTTTCCTTGCCAATATCTCTCTTTTGCAAAGAGCTGCGCATTGGAAAATGCAGGGCTATATCGTGTAGATGATGGCCTAACAGGAGGCTTTAAAATTTTCTTTCTAGTGACCTTCGTTTGGGAGAAAAATGCAAAGGTACAAGACAGCTTTTCCTTGCCAATATCTCTCTTTTGCAAAGAGCTGCGCATTGGAAAATTCAGGGCTATGTCGTGTAGATGATGGCCTAACAGGAGGCTTTAAAATTTTCTTTCTAGTGTCCTTCGTTTGGGAGAAAAATGCAATGGTACAAGACAGCTTTTCCTTGCCAATATCTCTCTTTTGCAAAGAGCTACGCATTGGAAAATTCAGGGCTATGTCGTGTAGATGATGGCCTAACAGGAGGCTTTAAAATTTTCTTTCTAGTGACCTTCGTTTGGGAGAAAAATGCAAAGGTACAAGACAGCTTTTCCTTGCCAATATCTCTCTTTTGCAAAGAGCTGCGCATTGGAAAATTCAGGGCTATGTCGTGTAGATGATGGCCTAACAGGAGGCTTTAAAATTTTCTTTCTAGTGACCTTCGTTTGGGAGAAAAATGCAAAGGTACAAGACAGCTTTTCCTTGCCAATATCTCTCTTTTACAAAGAGCTACGCATTGGAAAATTCAGGGCTATGTCGTGTAGATGATGGCCTAACAGGAGGCTTTAAAATTTTCTTTCTAGTGTCCTTCGTTTGGGAGAAAAATGCAATGGTACAAGACAGCTTTTCCTTGCCAATATCTCTCTTTTGCAAAGAGCTACGCATTGGAAAATTCAGGGCTATGTCGTGTAGATGATGGCCTAACAGGAGGCTTTAAAATTTTCTTTCTAGTGACCTTCGTTTGGGAGAAAAATGCAAAGGTACAAGACAGCTTTTCCTTGCCAATATCTCTCTTTTGCAAAGAGCTACGCATTGGAAAATTCAGGGCTATGTCGTGTAGATGATGGCCTAACAGGAGGCTTTAAAATTTTCTTTCTAGTGACCTTCGTTTGGGAGAAAAATGCAAAGGTACAAGACAGCTTTTCCTTGCCAATATCTCTCTTTTGCAAAGAGCTGCGCATTGGAAAATTCAGGGCTATATCGTGTAGATGATGGCCTAACAGGAGGCTTTAAAATTTTCTTTCTAGTGACCTTCGTTTGGGAGAAAAATGCAAAGGTACAAGACAGCTTTTCCTTGCCAATATCTCTCTTTTGCAAAGAGCTGCGCATTGGAAAATTCAGGGCTATGTCGTGTAGATGATGGCCTAACAGGAGGCTTTAAAATTTTCTTTCTAGTGTCCTTCGTTTGGGAGAAAAATGCAATGGTACAAGACAGCTTTTCCTTGCCAATATCTCTCTTTTGCAAAGAGCTACGCATTGGAAAATTCAGGGCTATGTCGTGTAGATGATGGCCTAACAGGAGGCTTTAAAATTTTCTTTCTAGTGACCTTCGTTTGGGAGAAAAATGCAAAGGTACAAGACAGCTTTTCCTTGCCAATATCTCTCTTTTGCAAAGAGCTGCGCATTGGAAAATTCAGGGCTATGTCGTGTAGATGATGGCCTAACAGGAGGCTTTAAAATTTTCTTTCTAGTGACCTTCGTTTGGGAGAAAAATGCAAAGGTACAAGACAGCTTTTCCTTGCCAATATCTCTCTTTTACAAAGAGCTACGCATTGGAAAATTCAGGGCTATGTCGTGTAGATGATGGCCTAACAGGAGGCTTTAAAATTTTCTTTCTAGTGTCCTTCGTTTGGGAGAAAAATGCAATGGTACAAGACAGCTTTTCCTTGCCAATATCTCTCTTTTGCAAAGAGCTACGCATTGGAAAATTCAGGGCTATGTCGTGTAGATGATGGCCTAACAGGAGGCTTTAAAATTTTCTTTCTAGTGTCCTTCGTTTGGGAGAAAAATGCAAAGGTACAAGACAGCTTTTCCTTGCCAATATCTCTCTTTTGCAAAGAGCTACGCATTGGAAAATTCAGGGCTATGTCGTGTAGATGATGGCCTAACAGGAGGCTATAAAATTTTCTTTCTAGTGACCTTCGTTTGGGAGAAAAATGCAAAGGTACAAGACAGCTTTTCCTTGCCAATATCTCTCTTTTGCAAAGAGCTACGCATTGGAAAATTCAGGGCTATGTCGTGTAGATGATGGCCTAACAGGAGGCTTTAAAATTTTCTTTCTAGTGACCTTCGTTTGGGAGAAAAATGCAAAGGTACAAGACAGCTTTTCCTTGCCAATATCTCTCTTTTGCAAAGAGCTGCGCATTGGAAAATTCAGGGCTATGTCGTGTAGATGATGGCCTAACAGGAGGCTTTAAAATTTTCTTTCTAGTGACCTTCGTTTGGGAGAAAAATGCAAAGGTACAAGACAGCTTTTCCTTGCCAATATCTCTCTTTTGCAAAGAGCTGCGCATTGGAAAATTCAGGGCTATGTCGTGTAGATGATGGCCTAACAGGAGGCTTTAAAATTTTCTTTCTAGTGTCCTTCGTTTGGGAGAAAAATGCAATGGTACAAGACAGCTTTTCCTTGCCAATATCTCTCTTTTGCAAAGAGCTGCGCATTGGAAAATTCAGGGCTATATCGTGTAGATGATGGCCTAACAGGAGGCTTTAAAATTTTCTTTCTAGTGACCTTCGTTTGGGAGAAAAATGCAAAGGTACAAGACAGCTTTTCCTTGCCAATATCTCTCTTTTGCAAAGAGCTGCGCATTGGAAAATTCAGGGCTATGTCGTGTAGATGATGGCCTAACAGGAGGCTTTAAAATTTTCTTTCTAGTGTCCTTCGTTTGGGAGAAAAATGCAATGGTACAAGACAGCTTTTCCTTGCCAATATCTCTCTTTTGCAAAGAGCTACGCATTGGAAAATTCAGGGCTATGTCGTGTAGATGATGGCCTAACAGGAGGCTTTAAAATTTTCTTTCTAGTGACCTTCGTTTGGGAGAAAAATGCAAAGGTACAAGACAGCTTTTCCTTGCCAATATCTCTCTTTTGCAAAGAGCTGCGCATTGGAAAATTCAGGGCTATGTCGTGTAGATGATGGCCTAACAGGAGGCTTTAAAATTTTCTTTCTAGTGACCTTCGTTTGGGAGAAAAATGCAAAGGTACAAGACAGCTTTTCCTTGCCAATATCTCTCTTTTACAAAGAGCTACGCATTGGAAAATTCAGGGCTATGTCGTGTAGATGATGGCCTAACAGGAGGCTTTAAAATTTTCTTTCTAGTGTCCTTCGTTTGGGAGAAAAATGCAATGGTACAAGACAGCTTTTCCTTGCCAATATCTCTCTTTTGCAAAGAGCTACGCATTGGAAAATTCAGGGCTATGTCGTGTAGATGATGGCCTAACAGGAGGCTTTAAAATTTTCTTTCTAGTGTCCTTCGTTTGGGAGAAAAATGCAAAGGTACAAGACAGCTTTTCCTTGCCAATATCTCTCTTTTGCAAAGAGCTACGCATTGGAAAATTCAGGGCTATGTCGTGTAGATGATGGCCTAACAGGAGGCTATAAAATTTTCTTTCTAGTGACCTTCGTTTGGGAGAAAAATGCAAAGGTACAAGACAGCTTTTCCTTGCCAATATCTCACTTTTGCAAAGAGCTGCGCATTGGAAAATTCAGGGCTATGTCGTGTAGATGATGGCCTAACAGGAGGCTTTAAAATTTTCTTTCTAGTGACCTTCGTTTGGGAGAAAAATGCAAAGGTACAAGACAGCTTTTCCTTGCCAATATCTCTCTTTTGCAAAGAGCTACGCATTGGAAAATTCAGGGCTATGTCGTGTAGATGATGGCCTAACAGGAGGCTTTAAAATTTTCTTTCTAGTGACCTTCGTTTGGGAGAAAAATGCAAAGGTACAAGACAGCTTTTCCTTGCCAATATCTCTCTTTTGCAAAGAGCTGCGCATTGGAAAATTCAGGGCTATATCGTGTAGATGATGGCCTAACAGGAGGCTTTAAAATTTTCTTTCTAGTGACCTTCGTTTGGGAGAAAAATGCAAAGGTACAAGACAGCTTTTCCTTGCCAATATCTCTCTTTTGCAAAGAGCTGCGCATTGGAAAATTCAGGGCTATGTCGTGTAGATGATGGCCTAACAGGAGGCTTTAAAATTTTCTTTCTAGTGTCCTTCGTTTGGGAGAAAAATGCAATGGTACAAGACAGCTTTTCCTTGCCAATATCTCTCTTTTGCAAAGAGCTACGCATTGGAAAATTCAGGGCTATGTCGTGTAGATGATGGCCTAACAGGAGGCTTTAAAATTTTCTTTCTAGTGACCTTCGTTTGGGAGAAAAATGCAAAGGTACAAGACAGCTTTTCCTTGCCAATATCTCTCTTTTGCAAAGAGCTGCGCATTGGAAAATTCAGGGCTATGTCGTGTAGATGATGGCCTAACAGGAGGCTTTAAAATTTTCTTTCTAGTGACCTTCGTTTGGGAGAAAAATGCAAAGGTACAAGACAGCTTTTCCTTGCCAATATCTCTCTTTTACAAAGAGCTACGCATTGGAAAATTCAGGGCTATGTCGTGTAGATGATGGCCTAACAGGAGGCTTTAAAATTTTCTTTCTAGTGTCCTTCGTTTGGGAGAAAAATGCAATGGTACAAGACAGCTTTTCCTTGCCAATATCTCTCTTTTGCAAAGAGCTACGCATTGGAAAATTCAGGGCTATGTCGTGTAGATGATGGCCTAACAGGAGGCTTTAAAATTTTCTTTCTAGTGTCCTTCGTTTGGGAGAAAAATGCAAAGGTACAAGACAGCTTTTCCTTGCCAATATCTCTCTTTTGCAAAGAGCTACGCATTGGAAAATTCAGGGCTATGTCGTGTAGATGATGGCCTAACAGGAGGCTATAAAATTTTCTTTCTAGTGACCTTCGTTTGGGAGAAAAATGCAAAGGTACAAGACAGCTTTTCCTTGCCAATATCTCACTTTTGCAAAGAGCTGCGCATTGGAAAATTCAGGGCTATGTCGTGTAGATGATGGCCTAACAGGAGGCTTTAAAATTTTCTTTCTAGTGACCTTCGTTTGGGAGAAAAATGCAAAGGTACAAGACAGCTTTTCCTTGCCAATATCTCTCTTTTGCAAAGAGCTGCGCATTGGAAAATTCAGGGCTATGTCGTGTAGATGATGGCCTAACAGGAGGCTTTAAAATTTTCTTTCTAGTGTCCTTCGTTTGGGAGAAAAATGCAATGGTACAAGACAGCTTTTCCTTGCCAATATCTCTCTTTTGCAAAGAGCTACGCATTGGAAAATTCAGGGCTATGTCGTGTAGATGATGGCCTAACAGGAGGCTTTAAAATTTTCTTTCTAGTGTCCTTCGTTTGGGAGAAAAATGCAATGGTACAAGACAGCTTTTCCTTGCCAATATCTCTCTTTTGCAAAGAGCTACGCATTGGAAAATTCAGGGCTATGTCGTGTAGATGATGGCCTAACAGGAGGCTTTAACATTTTCTTTCTAGTGACCTTCGTTTGGGAGAAAAATGCAAAGGTACAAGACAGCTTTTCCTTGCCAATATCTTTCTTTTGCAAAGAGCTGCGCATTGGAAAATTCAGGGCTATGTCGTGTAGATGATGGCCTAACAGGAGGCTTTAAAATTTTCTTTCTAGTGTCCTTCGTTTGGGAGAAAAATGCAATGGTACAAGAAAGCTTTTCCTTGCCAATATCTCTCTTTTGCAAAGAGCTGCGCATTGGAAAATTCAGGGCTATGTCGTGTAGATGATGGCCTAACAGGAGGCTTTAAAATTTTCTTTCTAGTGTCCTTCGTTTGGGAGAAAAATGCAAAGGTACTAGACAGCTTTTCCTTGCCAATATCTCTCTTTTGTAAAGAGCTACGCATTGGAAAATTCAGGACTATGTCGTGTAGATGATGGCCTAACAGTAGGCTTTAAAATTTTCTTTCTAGTGACCTTCGTTTGGGAGAAAAATGCAAAGGTACCTGACAGCTTTTCCTTGCCAATATCTCTCTTTTGCAAATAGCTGCGCATTGGAAAACTCAGGGCTATGTCGTGTAGATGATGGCATAACAGGAGGCTTTAAAATTTTAATTCTAGTGTCCTTCGTTTGGGAGAAAAATGCAAAGGTACAAGACAGCTTTTCCTTGCCAATATCTCTCTTTTGCAAAGAGCTGCGCATTGGAAAATTCAGGGCTATGTCGTGTAGATGATGGCCTAACAGGAGGCTTTAAAATTTTCTTTCTAGTGTCCTTCGTTTGGGAGAAAAATGCAATGGTACAAGACAGCTTTTCCTTGCCAATATCTCTCTTTTGCAAAGAGCTGCGCATTGGAAAATTCAGGGCTATGTCGTGTAGATGATGGCATAACAGGAGGCTTTAAAATTTTAATTCTAGTGTCCTTCGTTTGGGAGAAAAATTCAAAGGTACAAGACAGCTTTTCCTTGCCAATATCTCTCTTTTGCAAAGAGCTACGCATTGGAAAATTCAGGGCTATGTCGTGTAGATGATGGCCTAACAGGAGGCTTTAAAATTTTCTTTCTAGTGACCTTCGTTTGGGAGAAAAATGCAAAGGTACAAGACAGCTTTTCCTTGCCAATATCTCTCTTTTGCAAAGAGCTGCGCATTGGAAAATTCAGGGCTATGTCGTGTAGATGATGGCCTAACAGGAGGCTTTAAAATTTTCTTTCTAGTGTCCTTCGTTTGGGAGAAAAATGCAATGGTACAAGAAAGCTTTTCCTTGCCAATATCTCTCTTTTGCAAAGAGCTGCGCATTGGAAAATTCAGGGCTATGTCGTGTAGATGATGGCCTAACAGGAGGCTTTAAAATTTTCTTTCTAGTGTCCTTCGTTTGGGAGAAAAATGCAAAGGTACTAGACAGCTTTTCCTTGCCAATATCTCTCTTTTGTAAAGAGCTACGCATTGGAAAATTCAGGACTATGTCGTGTAGATGATGGCCTAACAGTAGGCTTTAAAATTTTCTTTCTAGTGACCTTCGTTTGGGAGAAAAATGCAAAGGTACCTGACAGCTTTTCCTTGCCAATATCTCTCTTTTGCAAATAGCTGCGCATTGGAAAACTCAGGGCTATGTCGTGTAGATGATGGCATAACAGGAGGCTTTAAAATTTTAATTCTAGTGTCCTTCGTTTGGGAGAAAAATGCAAAGGTACAAGACAGCTTTTCCTTGCCAATATCTCTCTTTTGCAAAGAGCTGCGCATTGGAAAATTCAGGGCTATGTCGTGTAGATGATGGCCTAACAGGAGGCTTTAAAATTTTCTTTCTAGTGTCCTTCGTTTGGGAGAAAAATGCAATGGTACAAGACAGCTTTTCCTTGCCAATATCTCTCTTTTGCAAAGAGCTGCGCATTGGAAAATTCAGGGCTATTTCGTGTAGATGATGGCCTAACAGGAGGCTTTAAAATTTTCTTTCTAGTGTCCTTCGTTTGGGAGAAAAATGCAAAGGTACAAGACAGCTTTTCCTTGCCAATATCTCTCTTTTGCAAAGAGCTACGCATTGGAAAATTCAGGGCTATGTCATGTAGATGATGGCCTAACAGGAGGCTTTAAAATTTTCTTTCTAGTGACCTTCGTTTGGGAGAAAAATGCAAAGGTACAAGAAAGCTTTTCCATGCCAATATCTCTCTTTTGCAAAGAGTTACGCATTGGAAAATTCAGGGCTATTTCGTGTAGATGATGGCCTAACAGGAGGCTTTAAAATGTTCTTTCTAGTGTCCTTCGTTTGGGAGAAAAATGCAAAGGTACAAGACAGCTTTTCCTTGCCAATATCTCTCTTTTGCAAAGAGCTACGCATTGGAAAATTCAGGGCTATGTCATGTAGATGATGGCCTAACAGGAGGCTTTAAAATTTTAATTCTAGTGTCCTTCGTTTGGGAGAAAAATGCAAAGGCACAAGATAGCTTTTCCTTGCCAATATCTCTCTTTTACAAAGAGCTACGCATTGGAAAATTCAGGGCTATGTCGTGTAGATGATGGCCTAACAGGAGGCTTTAAAATTTTCTTTCTAGTGTCCTTCGTTTGGGAGAAAAATGCAATGGTACAAGACAGCTTTTCCTTGCCAATATTTCTCTTTTGCAAAGAGCTACGCATTGGAAAATTCAGGGCTATGTCATGTAGATGATGGCCTAACAGGAGGCTTTAAAATTTTCTTTCTAGTGACCTTCGTTTGGGAGAAAAATGCAAAGGTACTATACAGCTTTTCCTTGCCAATATCTCTCTTTTGCAAAGAGCTGCGCATTGGAAAATTCAGGGCTATGTCGTGTAGATGATGGCCTAACAGGAGGCTTTAAAAATCTCTTTCTAGTGTCCTTCGTTTGGGAGAAAAATGCAAAGGTACAAGACAGCTTTTCCTTGCCAATATCTCTCTTTTGCAAAGAGCTACGCATTGGAAAATTCAGGGCTATGTCGTGTAGATGATGGCTTAACAGGAGGCTTTAAAATTTTCATTCTAATGACCTTCGTTTGGGAGAAAAATGCAAAGGTACAAGACAGCTTTTCCTTGCCAATATCTCTCTTTTGCAAAGAGCAGCGCATTGGAAAATTCAGGGCTATATCGTGTAGATGATGGCCTAACAGGAGGCTTTAAAATTTTAATTCTAGTGTCCTTCGTTTGGGAGAAAAATGCAAAGGTACAAGACAGCTTTTCCTTGCCAATATCTCTCTTTTGCAAAGAGCTGCGCATTGGAAAATTCATGGCTTTGCCGTGTAGATGATGGTCTAACAGGAGGCTTTAAAATTTTCTTTCTAGTGTCCTTCGTTTGGGAGAAAAATGCAATGGTACAAGACAGCTTTACCTTGCCAATATCTCTCTTTTGCAAAGAGCTGCGCATTGGAAAATTCAGGGCTATGTCGTGTAGATGATGGCCTAACGGGAGGCTTTAACATTTTCTTTCTAGTGACCTTCGTTTGGGAGAAAAATGCAAAGGTACAAGACAGCTTTTCCTTGCCAATATCTCTCTTTTGCAAAGAGCTGCGCATTGGAAAATTCAGGGCTATGTCGTGTAGATGATGGCATAACAGGAGGCTTTAAAATTTTAATTCTAGTGTCCTTCGTTTGGGAGAAAAATGCAAAGGTACAAGACAGCTTTTCCTTGCCAATATCTCTCTTTTGCAAAGAGCTGCGCATTGGAAAATTCAGGTCTATGTCGTGTAGATGATGGCCTAACAGGAGGCTTTAAAATTTTCTTTCTAGTGTCCTTCGTTTGGGAGAAAAATGCAATGGTACAAGACAGCTTTTCCTTGCCAATATCTCTCTTTTGCAAAGAGCTGCGCATTGGAAAATTCAGGGCTATTTCGTGTAGATGATGGCCTAACAGGAGGCTTTAAAATTTTCTTTCTAGTGTCCTTCGTTTGGGAGAAAAATGCAAAGGTACAAGACAGCTTTTCCTTGCCAATATCTCTCTTTTGCAAAGAGCTACGCATTGGAAAATTCAGGGCTATGTCGTGTAGATGATGGCCTAACAGGAGGCTTTAAAATTTTCTTTCTAGTGACCTTCGTTTGGGAGAAAAATTCAAAGGTACAAGACAGCTTTTCCTTGCCAATATCTCTCTTTTGCAAAGAGCTGCGCATTGGAAAATTCAGGGCTATATCGTGTAGATGATGGCCTAACAGGAGGCTTTAAAATGTTCTTTCTAGTGACCTTCGTTTGGGAGAAAAATGCAAAGGTACAAGACAGCTTTTACTTGCCAATATCTCTCTTTTGCAAAGAGCTGCGCATTGGAAAATTCAGGGCTATGTCGTGAAGATGATGGCCTAACAGGAGGCTTTAAAATTTTCTTTCTAGTGTCCTTCGTTTGGGAGAAAAATGCAATGGTACAAGACAGCTTTTCCTTGCCAATATCTCTCTTTTGCAAAGAGCTACGCATTGGAAAATTCAGGGCTATGTCGTGTAGATGATGGCCTAACAGGAGGCTTTAAAATTTTCTTTCTAGTGACCTTCGTTTGGGAGAAAAATTCAAAGGTACAAGACAGCTTTTCCTTGCCAATATCTCTCTTTTGCAAAGAGCTGCGCATTGGAAAATTCAGGGCTATATCGTGTAGATGATGGCCTAACAGGAGGCTTTAAAATGTTCTTTCTAGTGACCTTCGTTTGGGAGAAAAATGCAAAGGTACAAGACAGCTTTTACTTGCCAATATCTCTCTTTTGCAAAGAGCTGCGCATTGGAAAATTCAGGGCTATGTCGTGAAGATGATGGCCTAACAGGAGGCTTTAAAATTTTCTTTCTAGTGTCCTTCGTTTGGGAGAAAAATGCAATGGTACAAGACAGCTTTTCCTTGCCAATATCTCTCTTTTGCAAAGAGCTACGCATTGGAAAATTCAGGGCTATGTCGTGTAGATGATGGCCTAACAGGAGGCTTTAAAATTTTCTTTCTAGTGACCTTCGTTTGGGAGAAAAATGCAAAGGTACAAGACAGCTTTTCCTTGCCAATATCTCTCTTTTGCAAAGAGCTGCGCATTGGAAAATTCAGGGCTATGTCGTGTAGATGATGGCCTAACAGGAGGCTTTAAAATTTTCTTTCTAGTGACCTTCGTTTGGGAGAAAAATGCAAAGGTACAAGACAGCTTTTCCTTGCCAATATCTCTCTTTTGCAAAGAGCTGCGCATTGGAAAATTCAGGGCTATGTCGTGTAGATGATGGCCTAACAGGAGGCTTTAAAATTTTCTTTCTAGTGTCCTTCGTTTGGGAGAAAAATGCAATGGTACAAGAAAGCTTTTCCTTGCCAATATCTCTCTTTTGCAAAGAGCTGCGCATTGGAAAATTCAGGGCTATGTCGTGTAGATGATGGCCTAACAGGAGGCTTTAAAATTTTCTTTCTAGTGTCCTTCGTTTGGGAGAAAAATGCAAAGGTACTAGACAGCTTTTCCTTGCCAATATCTCTCTTTTGTAAAGAGCTACGCATTGGAAAATTCAGGACTATGTCGTGTAGATGATGGCCTAACAGTAGGCTTTAAAATTTTCTTTCTAGTGACCTTCGTTTGGGAGAAAAATGCAAAGGTACCTGACAGCTTTTCCTTGCCAATATCTCTCTTTTGCAAATAGCTGCGCATTGGAAAACTCAGGGCTATGTCGTGTAGATGATGGCATAACAGGAGGCTTTAAAATTTTAATTCTAGTGTCCTTCGTTTGGGAGAAAAATGCAAAGGTACAAGACAGCTTTTCCTTGCCAATATCTCTCTTTTGCAAAGAGCTGCGCATTGGAAAATTCAGGGCTATGTCGTGTAGATGATGGCCTAACAGGAGGCTTTAAAATTTTCTTTCTAGTGTCCTTCGTTTGGGAGAAAAATGCAATGGTACAAGACAGCTTTTCCTTGCCAATATCTCTCTTTTGCAAAGAGCTGCGCATTGGAAAATTCAGGGCTATTTCGTGTAGATGATGGCCTAACAGGAGGCTTTAAAATTTTCTTTCTAGTGTCCTTCGTTTGGGAGAAAAATGCAAAGGTACAAGACAGCTTTTCCTTGCCAATATCTCTCTTTTGCAAAGAGCTACGCATTGGAAAATTCAGGGCTATGTCATGTAGATGATGGCCTAACAGGAGGCTTTAAAATTTTCTTTCTAGTGACCTTCGTTTGGGAGAAAAATGCAAAGGTACAAGAAAGCTTTTCCATGCCAATATCTCTCTTTTGCAAAGAGTTACGCATTGGAAAATTCAGGGCTATTTCGTGTAGATGATGGCCTAACAGGAGGCTTTAAAATGTTCTTTCTAGTGTCCTTCGTTTGGGAGAAAAATGCAAAGGTACAAGACAGCTTTTCCTTGCCAATATCTCTCTTTTGCAAAGAGCTACGCATTGGAAAATTCAGGGCTATGTCATGTAGATGATGGCCTAACAGGAGGCTTTAAAATTTTAATTCTAGTGTCCTTCGTTTGGGAGAAAAATGCAAAGGCACAAGATAGCTTTTCCTTGCCAATATCTCTCTTTTACAAAGATCTACGCATTGGAAAATTCAGGGCTATGTCGTGTAGATGATGGCCTAACAGGAGGCTTTAAAATTTTCTTTCTAGTGTCCTTCGTTTGGGAGAAAAATGCAATGGTACAAGACAGCTTTTCCTTGCCAATATTTCTCTTTTGCAAAGAGCTACGCATTGGAAAATTCAGGGCTATGTCATGTAGATGATGGCCTAACAGGAGGCTTTAAAATTTTCTTTCTAGTGACCTTCGTTTGGGAGAAAAATGCAAAGGTACTATACAGCTTTTCCTTGCCAATATCTCTCTTTTGCAAAGAGCTGCGCATTGGAAAATTCAGGGCTATGTCGTGTAGATGATGGCCTAACAGGAGGCTTTAAAAATTTCTTTCTAGTGTCCTTCGTTTGGGAGAAAAATGCAAAGGTACAAGACAGCTTTTCCTTGCCAATATCTCTCTTTTGCAAAGAGCTACGCATTGGAAAATTCAGGGCTATGTCGTGTAGATGATGGCTTTACAGGAGGCTTTAAAATTTTCATTCTAATGACCTTCGTTTGGGAGAAAAATGCAAAGGTACAAGACAGCTTTTCCTTGCCAATATCTCTCTTTTGCAAAGAGCAGCGCATTGGAAAATTCAGGGCTATATCGTGTAGATGATGGCCTAACAGGAGGCTTTAAAATTTTAATTCTAGTGTCCTTCGTTTGGGAGAAAAATGCAAAGGTACAAGACAGCTTTTCCTTGCCAATATCTCTCTTTTGCAAAGAGCTGCGCATTGGAAAATTCATGGCTTTGCCGTGTAGATGATGGTCTAACAGGAGGCTTTAAAATTTTCTTTCTAGTGTCCTTCGTTTGGGAGAAAAATGCAATGGTACAAGACAGCTTTACCTTGCCAATATCTCTCTTTTGCAAAGAGCTGCGCATTGGAAAATTCAGGGCTATGTCGTGTAGATGATGGCCTAACGGGAGGCTTTAACATTTTCTTTCTAGTGACCTTCGTTTGGGAGAAAAATGCAAAGGTACAAGACAGCTTTTCCTTGCCAATATCTCTCTTTTGCAAAGAGCTGCGCATTGGAAAATTCAGGGCTATGTCGTGTAGATGATGGCATAACAGGAGGCTTTAAAATTTTAATTCTAGTGTCCTTCGTTTGGGAGAAAAATGCAAAGGTACAAGACAGCTTTTCCTTGCCAATATCTCTCTTTTGCAAAGAGCTGCGCATTGGAAAATTCAGGTCTATGTCGTGTAGATGATGGCCTAACAGGAGGCTTTAAAATTTTCTTTCTAGTGTCCTTCGTTTGGGAGAAAAATGCAATGGTACAAGACAGCTTTTCCTTGCCAATATCTCTCTTTTGCAAAGAGCTGCGCATTGGAAAATTCAGGGCTATTTCGTGTAGATGATGGCCTAACAGGAGGCTTTAAAATTTTCTTTCTAGTGTCCTTCGTTTGGGAGAAAAATGCAAAGGTACAAGACAGCTTTTCCTTGCCAATATCTCTCTTTTGCAAAGAGCTACGCATTGGAAAATTCAGGGCTATGTCGTGTAGATGATGGCCTAACAGGAGGCTTTAAAATTTTCTTTCTAGTGACCTTCGTTTGGGAGAAAAATTCAAAGGTACAAGACAGCTTTTCCTTGCCAATATCTCTCTTTTGCAAAGAGCTGCGCATTGGAAAATTCAGGGCTATATCGTGTAGATGATGGCCTAACAGGAGGCTTTAAAATGTTCTTTCTAGTGACCTTCGTTTGGGAGAAAAATGCAAAGGTACAAGACAGCTTTTACTTGCCAATATCTCTCTTTTGCAAAGAGCTGCGCATTGGAAAATTCAGGGCTATGTCGTGTAGATGATGGCCTAACAGGAGGCTTTAAAATTTTCTTTCTAGTGTCCTTCGTTTGGGAGAAAAATGCAAAGGTACTAGACAGCTTTTCCTTGCCAATATCTCTCTTTTGTAAAGAGCTACGCATTGGAAAATTCAGGACTATGTCGTGTAGATGATGGCCTAACAGTAGGCTTTAAAATTTTCTTTCTAGTGACCTTCGTTTGGGAGAAAAATGCAAAGGTACCTGACAGCTTTTCCTTGCCAATATCTCTCTTTTGCAAATAGCTGCGCATTGGAAAACTCAGGGCTATGTCGTGTAGATGATGGCATAACAGGAGGCTTTAAAATTTTAATTCTAGTGTCCTTCGTTTGGGAGAAAAATGCAAAGGTACAAGACAGCTTTTCCTTGCCAATATCTCTCTTTTGCAAAGAGCTGCGCATTGGAAAATTCAGGGCTATGTCGTGTAGATGATGGCCTAACAGGAGGCTTTAAAATTTTCTTTCTAGTGTCCTTCGTTTGGGAGAAAAATGCAATGGTACAAGACAGCTTTTCCTTGCCAATATCTCTCTTTTGCAAAGAGCTGCGCATTGGAAAATTCAGGGCTATTTCGTGTAGATGATGGCCTAACAGGAGGCTTTAAAATTTTCTTTCTAGTGTCCTTCGTTTGGGAGAAAAATGCAAAGGTACAAGACAGCTTTTCCTTGCCAATATCTCTCTTTTGCAAAGAGCTACGCATTGGAAAATTCAGGGCTATGTCATGTAGATGATGGCCTAACAGGAGGCTTTAAAATTTTCTTTCTAGTGACCTTCGTTTGGGAGAAAAATGCAAAGGTACAAGAAAGCTTTTCCATGCCAATATCTCTCTTTTGCAAAGAGTTACGCATTGGAAAATTCAGGGCTATTTCGTGTAGATGATGGCCTAACAGGAGGCTTTAAAATGTTCTTTCTAGTGTCCTTCGTTTGGGAGAAAAATGCAAAGGTACAAGACAGCTTTTCCTTGCCAATATCTCTCTTTTGCAAAGAGCTACGCATTGGAAAATTCAGGGCTATGTCATGTAGATGATGGCCTAACAGGAGGCTTTAAAATTTTAATTCTAGTGTCCTTCGTTTGGGAGAAAAATGCAAAGGCACAAGATAGCTTTTCCTTGCCAATATCTCTCTTTTACAAAGATCTACGCATTGGAAAATTCAGGGCTATGTCGTGTAGATGATGGCCTAACAGGAGGCTTTAAAATTTTCTTTCTAGTGTCCTTCGTTTGGGAGAAAAATGCAATGGTACAAGACAGCTTTTCCTTGCCAATATTTCTCTTTTGCAAAGAGCTACGCATTGGAAAATTCAGGGCTATGTCATGTAGATGATGGCCTAACAGGAGGCTTTAAAATTTTCTTTCTAGTGACCTTCGTTTGGGAGAAAAATGCAAAGGTACTATACAGCTTTTCCTTGCCAATATCTCTCTTTTGCAAAGAGCTGCGCATTGGAAAATTCAGGGCTATGTCGTGTAGATGATGGCCTAACAGGAGGCTTTAAAAATTTCTTTCTAGTGTCCTTCGTTTGGGAGAAAAATGCAAAGGTACAAGACAGCTTTTCCTTGCCAATATCTCTCTTTTGCAAAGAGCTACGCATTGGAAAATTCAGGGCTATGTCGTGTAGATGATGGCTTTACAGGAGGCTTTAAAATTTTCATTCTAATGACCTTCGTTTGGGAGAAAAATGCAAAGGTACAAGACAGCTTTTCCTTGCCAATATCTCTCTTTTGCAAAGAGCAGCGCATTGGAAAATTCAGGGCTATATCGTGTAGATGATGGCCTAACAGGAGGCTTTAAAATTTTAATTCTAGTGTCCTTCGTTTGGGAGAAAAATGCAAAGGTACAAGACAGCTTTTCCTTGCCAATATCTCTCTTTTGCAAAGAGCTGCGCATTGGAAAATTCATGGCTTTGCCGTGTAGATGATGGTCTAACAGGAGGCTTTAAAATTTTCTTTCTAGTGTCCTTCGTTTGGGAGAAAAATGCAATGGTACAAGACAGCTTTACCTTGCCAATATCTCTCTTTTGCAAAGAGCTGCGCATTGGAAAATTCAGGGCTATGTCGTGTAGATGATGGCCTAACGGGAGGCTTTAACATTTTCTTTCTAGTGACCTTCGTTTGGGAGAAAAATGCAAAGGTACAAGACAGCTTTTCCTTGCCAATATCTCTCTTTTGCAAAGAGCTGCGCATTGGAAAATTCAGGGCTATGTCGTGTAGATGATGGCATAACAGGAGGCTTTAAAATTTTAATTCTAGTGTCCTTCGTTTGGGAGAAAAATGCAAAGGTACAAGACAGCTTTTCCTTGCCAATATCTCTCTTTTGCAAAGAGCTGCGCATTGGAAAATTCAGGTCTATGTCGTGTAGATGATGGCCTAACAGGAGGCTTTAAAATTTTCTTTCTAGTGTCCTTCGTTTGGGAGAAAAATGCAATGGTACAAGACAGCTTTTCCTTGCCAATATCTCTCTTTTGCAAAGAGCTGCGCATTGGAAAATTCAGGGCTATTTCGTGTAGATGATGGCCTAACAGGAGGCTTTAAAATTTTCTTTCTAGTGTCCTTCGTTTGGGAGAAAAATGCAAAGGTACAAGACAGCTTTTCCTTGCCAATATCTCTCTTTTGCAAAGAGCTACGCATTGGAAAATTCAGGGCTATGTCGTGTAGATGATGGCCTAACAGGAGGCTTTAAAATTTTCTTTCTAGTGACCTTCGTTTGGGAGAAAAATTCAAAGGTACAAGACAGCTTTTCCTTGCCAATATCTCTCTTTTGCAAAGAGCTGCGCATTGGAAAATTCAGGGCTATATCGTGTAGATGATGGCCTAACAGGAGGCTTTAAAATGTTCTTTCTAGTGACCTTCGTTTGGGAGAAAAATGCAAAGGTACAAGACAGCTTTTACTTGCCAATATCTCTCTTTTGCAAAGAGCTGCGCATTGGAAAATTCAGGGCTATGTCGTGAAGATGATGGCCTAACAGGAGGCTTTAAAATTTTCTTTCTAGTGTCCTTCGTTTGGGAGAAAAATGCAATGGTACAAGACAGCTTTTCCTTGCCAATATCTCTCTTTTGCAAAGAGCTACGCATTGGAAAATTCAGGGCTATGTCGTGTAGATGATGGCCTAACAGGAGGCTTTAAAATTTTCTTTCTAGTGACCTTCGTTTGGGAGAAAAATGCAAAGGTACAAGACAGCTTTTCCTTGCCAATATCTCTCTTTTGCAAAGAGCTGCGCATTGGAAAATTCAGGGCTATGTCGTGTAGATGATGGCCTAACAGGAGGCTTTAAAATTTTCTTTCTAGTGACCTTCGTTTGGGAGAAAAATGCAAAGGTACAAGACAGCTTTTCCTTGCCAATATCTCTCTTTTACAAAGAGCTACGCATTGGAAAATTCAGGGCTATGTCGTGTAGATGATGGCCTAACAGGAGGCTTTAAAATTTTCTTTCTAGTGTCCTTCGTTTGGGAGAAAAATGCAATGGTACAAGACAGCTTTTCATTGCCAATATCTCTCTTTTGCAAAGAGCTACGCATTGGAAAATTCAGGGCTATGTCGTGTAGATGATGGCCTAACAGGAGGCTTTAAAATTTTCTTTCTAGTGTCCTTCGTTTGGGAGAAAAATGCAATGGTACAAGACAGCTTTTCCTTGCCAATATCTCTCTTTTGCAAAGAGCTACGCATTGGAAAATTCAGGGCTATGTCGTGTAGATGATGGCCTAACAGGAGGCTTTAACATTTTCTTTCTAGTGACCTTCGTTTGGGAGAAAAATGCAAAGGTACAAGACAGCTTTTCCTTGCCAATATCTCTCTTTTGCAAAGAGCTGCGCATTGGAAAATTCAGGGCTATGTCGTGTAGATGATGGCCTAACAGGAGGCTTTAAAATTTTCTTTCTAGTGTCCTTCGTTTGGGAGAAAAATGCAATGGTACAAGAAAGCTTTTCCTTGCCAATATCTCTCTTTTGCAAAGAGCTGCGCATTGGAAAATTCAGGGCTATGTCGTGTAGATGATGGCCTAACAGGAGGCTTTAAAATTTTCTTTCTAGTGTCCTTCGTTTGGGAGAAAAATGCAAAGGTACAAGACAGCTTTTCCTTGCCAATATCTCTCTTTTGTAAAGAGCTACGCATTGGAAAATTCAGGACTATGTCGTGTAGATGATGGCCTAACAGGAGGCTTTAAAATTTTCTTTCTAGTGACCTTCGTTTGGGAGAAAAATGCAAAGGTACCTGACAGCTTTTCCTTGCCAATATCTCTCTTTTGCAAAGAGCTGCGCATTGGAAAATTCAGGGCTATGTCGTGTAGATGATGGCATAACAGGAGGCTTTAAAATTTTAATTCTAGTGTCCTTCGTTTGGGAGAAAAATTCAAAGGTACAAGACAGCTTTTCCTTGCCAATATCTCTCTTTTGCAAAGAGCTGCGCATTGGAAAATTCAGGGCTATGTCGTGTAGATGATGGCCTAACAGGAGGCTTTAAAATTTTCTTTCTAGTGTCCTTCGTTTGGGAGAAAAATGCAATGGTACAAGAAAGCTTTTCCTTGCCAATATCTCTCTTTTGCAAAGAGCTGCGCATTGGAAAATTCAGGGCTATGTCGTGTAGATGATGGCCTAACAGGAGGCTTTAAAATTTTCTTTCTAGTGTCCTTCGTTTGGGAGAAAAATGCAAAGGTACTAGACAGCTTTTCCTTGCCAATATCTCTCTTTTGTAAAGAGCTACGCATTGGAAAATTCAGGACTATGTCGTGTAGATGATGGCCTAACAGTAGGCTTTAAAATTTTCTTTCTAGTGACCTTCGTTTGGGAGAAAAATGCAAAGGTACCTGACAGCTTTTCCTTGCCAATATCTCTCTTTTGCAAATAGCTGCGCATTGGAAAACTCAGGGCTATGTCGTGTAGATGATGGCATAACAGGAGGCTTTAAAATTTTAATTCTAGTGTCCTTCGTTTGGGAGAAAAATGCAAAGGTACAAGACAGCTTTTCCTTGCCAATATCTCTCTTTTGCAAAGAGCTGCGCATTGGAAAATTCAGGGCTATGTCGTGTAGATGATGGCCTAACAGGAGGCTTTAAAATTTTCTTTCTAGTGACCTTCGTTTGGGAGAAAAATGCAAAGGTACAAGACAGCTTTTCCTTGCCAATATCTCTCTTTTACAAAGAGCTACGCATTGGAAAATTCAGGGCTATGTCGTGTAGATGATGGCCTAACAGGAGGCTTTAAAATTTTCTTTCTAGTGTCCTTCGTTTGGGAGAAAAATGCAATGGTACAAGACAGCTTTTCATTGCCAATATCTCTCTTTTGCAAAGAGCTACGCATTGGAAAATTCAGGGCTATGTCGTGTAGATGATGGCCTAACAGGAGGCTTTAAAATTTTCTTTCTAGTGTCCTTCGTTTGGGAGAAAAATGTAATGGTACAAGACAGCTTTTCCTTGCCAATATCTCTCTTTTGCAAAGAGCTACGCATTGGAAATTTCAGGGCTATGTCGTGTAGATGATGGCCTAACAGGAGGCTTTAACATTTTCTTTCTAGTGACCTTCGTTTGGGAGAAAAATGCAAAGGTACAAGACAGCTTTTCCTTGCCAATATCTCTCTTTTGCAAAGAGCTGCGCATTGGAAAATTCAGGGCTATGTCGTGTAGATGATGGCCTAACAGGAGGCTTTAAAATTTTCTTTCTAGTGTCCTTCGTTTGGGAGAAAAATGCAATGGTACAAGAAAGCTTTTCCTTGCCAATATCTCTCTTTTGCAAAGAGCTGCGCATTGGAAAATTCAGGGCTATGTCGTGTAGATGATGGCCTAACAGGAGGCTTTAAAATTTTCTTTCTAGTGTCCTTCGTTTGGGAGAAAAATGCAAAGGTACAAGACAGCTTTTCCTTGCCAATATCTCTCTTTTGTAAAGAGCTACGCATTGGAAAATTCAGGACTATGTCGTGTAGATGATGGCCTAACAGGAGGCTTTAAAATTTTCTTTCTAGTGACCTTCGTTTGGGAGAAAAATGCAAAGGTACCTGACAGCTTTTCCTTGCCAATATCTCTCTTTTGCAAAGAGCTGCGCATTGGAAAATTCAGGGCTATGTCGTGTAGATGATGGCATAACAGGAGGCTTTAAAATTTTAATTCTAGTGTCCTTCGTTTGGGAGAAAAATTCAAAGGTACAAGACAGCTTTTCCTTGCCAATATCTCTCTTTTGCAAAGAGCTACGCATTGGAAAATTCAGGGCTATGTCGTGTAGATGATGGCCTAACAGGAGGCTTTAAAATTTTCTTTCTAGTGACCTTCGTTTGGGAGAAAAATGCAAAGGTACAAGACAGCTTTTCCTTGCCAATATCTCTCTTTTGCAAAGAGCTGCGCATTGGAAAATTCAGGGCTATGTCGTGTAGATGATGGCCTAACAGGAGGCTTTAAAATTTTCTTTCTAGTGTCCTTCGTTTGGGAGAAAAATGCAATGGTACAAGAAAGCTTTTCCTTGCCAATATCTCTCTTTTGCAAAGAGCTGCGCATTGGAAAATTCAGGGCTATGTCGTGTAGATGATGGCCTAACAGGAGGCTTTAAAATTTTCTTTCTAGTGTCCTTCGTTTGGGAGAAAAATGCAAAGGTACTAGACAGCTTTTCCTTGCCAATATCTCTCTTTTGTAAAGAGCTACGCATTGGAAAATTCAGGACTATGTCGTGTAGATGATGGCCTAACAGTAGGCTTTAAAATTTTCTTTCTAGTGACCTTCGTTTGGGAGAAAAATGCAAAGGTACCTGACAGCTTTTCCTTGCCAATATCTCTCTTTTGCAAATAGCTGCGCATTGGAAAACTCAGGGCTATGTCGTGTAGATGATGGCATAACAGGAGGCTTTAAAATTTTAATTCTAGTGTCCTTCGTTTGGGAGAAAAATGCAAAGGTACAAGACAGCTTTTCCTTGCCAATATCTCTCTTTTGTAAAGAGCTACGCATTGGAAAATTCAGGACTATGTCGTGTAGATGATGGCCTAACAGTAGGCTTTAAAATTTTCTTTCTAGTGACCTTCGTTTGGGAGAAAAATGCAAAGGTACCTGACAGCTTTTCCTTGCCAATATCTCTCTTTTGCAAATAGCTGCGCATTGGAAAACTCAGGGCTATGTCGTGTAGATGATGGCATAACAGGAGGCTTTAAAATTTTAATTCTAGTGTCCTTCGTTTGGGAGAAAAATGCAAAGGTACAAGACAGCTTTTCCTTGCCAATATCTCTCTTTTGCAAAGAGCTGCGCATTGGAAAATTCAGGGCTATGTCGTGTAGATGATGGCCTAACAGGAGGCTTTAAAATTTTCTTTCTAGTGTCCTTCGTTTGGGAGAAAAATGCAATGGTACAAGACAGCTTTTCCTTGCCAATATCTCTCTTTTGCAAAGAGCTGCGCATTGGAAAATTCAGGGCTATGTCGTGTAGATGATGGCCTAACAGGAGGCTTTAAAATTTTCTTTCTAGTGACCTTCGTTTGGGAGAAAAATGCAAAGGTACAAGACAGCTTTTCCTTGCCAATATCTCTCTTTTACAAAGAGCTACGCATTGGAAAATTCAGGGCTATGTCGTGTAGATGATGGCCTAACAGGAGGCTTTAAAATTTTCTTTCTAGTGTCCTTCGTTTGGGAGAAAAATGCAATGGTACAAGACAGCTTTTCCTTGCCAATATCTCTCTTTTGCAAAGAGCTACGCATTGGAAAATTCAGGGCTATGTCGTGTAGATGATGGCCTAACAGGAGGCTTTAAAATTTTCTTTCTAGTGTCCTTCGTTTGGGAGAAAAATGCAAAGGTACAAGACAGCTTTTCCTTGCCAATATCTCTCTTTTGCAAAGAGCTACGCATTGGAAAATTCAGGGCTATGTCGTGTAGATGATGGCCTAACAGGAGGCTTTAAAATTTTCTTTCTAGTGACCTTCGTTTGGGAGAAAAATGCAAAGGTACAAGACAGCTTTTCCTTGCCAATATCTCTCTTTTGCAAAGAGCTGCGCATTGGAAAATTCAGGGCTATGTCGTGTAGATGATGGCCTAACAGGAGGCTTTAAAATTTTCTTTCTAGTGACCTTCGTTTGGGAGAAAAATGCAAAGGTACAAGACAGCTTTTCCTTGCCAATATCTCTCTTTTGCAAAGAGCTGCGCATTGGAAAATTCAGGGCTATGTCGTGTAGATGATGGCCTAACAGGAGGCTTTAAAATTTTCTTTCTAGTGACCTTCGTTTGGGAGAAAAATGCAAAGGTACAAGACAGCTTTTCCTTGCCAATATCTCTCTTTTACAAAGAGCTACGCATTGGAAAATTCAGGGCTATGTCGTGTAGATGATGGCCTAACAGGAGGCTTTAAAATTTTCTTTCTAGTGTCCTTCGTTTGGGAGAAAAATGCAATGGTACAAGACAGCTTTTCCTTGCCAATATCTCTCTTTTGCAAAGAGCTACGCATTGGAAAATTCAGGGCTATGTCGTGTAGATGATGGCCTAACAGGAGGCTTTAAAATTTTCTTTCTAGTGTCCTTCGTTTGGGAGAAAAATGCAAAGGTACAAGACAGCTTTTCCTTGCCAATATCTCTCTTTTGCAAAGAGCTACGCATTGGAAAATTCAGGGCTATGTCGTGTAGATGATGGCCTAACAGGAGGCTATAAAATTTTCTTTCTAGTGACCTTCGTTTGGGAGAAAAATGCAAAGGTACAAGACAGCTTTTCCTTGCCAATATCTCACTTTTGCAAAGAGCTGCGCATTGGAAAATTCAGGGCTATGTCGTGTAGATGATGGCCTAACAGGAGGCTTTAAAATTTTCTTTCTAGTGACCTTCGTTTGGGAGAAAAATGCAAAGGTACAAGACAGCTTTTCCTTGCCAATATCTCTCTTTTGCAAAGAGCTACGCATTGGAAAATTCAGGGCTATGTCGTGTAGATGATGGCCTAACAGGAGGCTTTAAAATTTTCTTTCTAGTGACCTTCGTTTGGGAGAAAAATGCAAAGGTACAAGACAGCTTTTCCTTGCCAATATCTCTCTTTTGCAAAGAGCTGCGCATTGGAAAATTCAGGGCTATATCGTGTAGATGATGGCCTAACAGGAGGCTTTAAAATTTTCTTTCTAGTGACCTTCGTTTGGGAGAAAAATGCAAAGGTACAAGACAGCTTTTCCTTGCCAATATCTCTCTTTTGCAAAGAGCTGCGCATTGGAAAATTCAGGGCTATGTCGTGTAGATGATGGCCTAACAGGAGGCTTTAAAATTTTCTTTCTAGTGTCCTTCGTTTGGGAGAAAAATGCAATGGTACAAGACAGCTTTTCCTTGCCAATATCTCTCTTTTGCAAAGAGCTACGCATTGGAAAATTCAGGGCTATGTCGTGTAGATGATGGCCTAACAGGAGGCTTTAAAATTTTCTTTCTAGTGACCTTCGTTTGGGAGAAAAATGCAAAGGTACAAGACAGCTTTTCCTTGCCAATATCTCTCTTTTGCAAAGAGCTGCGCATTGGAAAATTCAGGGCTATGTCGTGTAGATGATGGCCTAACAGGAGGCTTTAAAATTTTCTTTCTAGTGACCTTCGTTTGGGAGAAAAATGCAAAGGTACAAGACAGCTTTTCCTTGCCAATATCTCTCTTTTACAAAGAGCTACGCATTGGAAAATTCAGGGCTATGTCGTGTAGATGATGGCCTAACAGGAGGCTTTAAAATTTTCTTTCTAGTGTCCTTCGTTTGGGAGAAAAATGCAATGGTACAAGACAGCTTTTCCTTGCCAATATCTCTCTTTTGCAAAGAGCTACGCATTGGAAAATTCAGGGCTATGTCGTGTAGATGATGGCCTAACAGGAGGCTTTAAAATTTTCTTTCTAGTGTCCTTCGTTTGGGAGAAAAATGCAAAGGTACAAGACAGCTTTTCCTTGCCAATATCTCTCTTTTGCAAAGAGCTACGCAGTGGAAAATTCAGGGCTATGTCGTGTAGATGATGGCCTAACAGGAGGCTATAAAATTTTCTTTCTAGTGACCTTCGTTTGGGAGAAAAATGCAAAGGTACAAGACAGCTTTTCCTTGCCAATATCTCACTTTTGCAAAGAGCTGCGCATTGGAAAATTCAGGGCTATGTCGTGTAGATGATGGCCTAACAGGAGGCTTTAAAATTTTCTTTCTAGTGACCTTCGTTTGGGAGAAAAATGCAAAGGTACAAGACAGCTTTTCCTTGCCAATATCTCTCTTTTGCAAAGAGCTGCGCATTGGAAAATTCAGGGCTATGTCGTGTAGATGATGGCCTAACAGGAGGCTTTAAAATTTTCTTTCTAGTGTCCTTCGTTTGGGAGAAAAATGCAATGGTACAAGACAGCTTTTCCTTGCCAATATCTCTCTTTTGCAAAGAGCTACGCATTGGAAAATTCAGGGCTATGTCGTGTAGATGATGGCCTAACAGGAGGCTTTAAAATTTTCTTTCTAGTGTCCTTCGTTTGGGAGAAAAATGCAAAGGTACAAGACAGCTTTTCCTTGCCAATATCTCTCTTTTGCAAAGAGCTACGCATTGGAAAATTCAGGGCTATGTCGTGTAGATGATGGCCTAACAGGAGGCTATAAAATTTTCTTTCTAGTGACCTTCGTTTGGGAGAAAAATGCAAAGGTACAAGACAGCTTTTCCTTGCCAATATCTCACTTTTGCAAAGAGCTGCGCATTGGAAAATTCAGGGCTATGTCGTGTAGATGATGGCCTAACAGGAGGCTTTAAAATTTTCTTTCTAGTGACCTTCGTTTGGGAGAAAAATGCAAAGGTACAAGACAGCTTTTCCTTGCCAATATCTCTCTTTTGCAAAGAGCTACGCATTGGAAAATTCAGGGCTATGTCGTGTAGATGATGGCCTAACAGGAGGCTTTAAAATTTTCTTTCTAGTGACCTTCGTTTGGGAGAAAAATGCAAAGGTACAAGACAGCTTTTCCTTGCCAATATCTCTCTTTTGCAAAGAGCTGCGCATTGGAAAATTCAGGGCTATGTCGTGTAGATGATGGCCTAACAGGAGGCTTTAAAATTTTCTTTCTAGTGACCTTCGTTTGGGAGAAAAATGCAAAGGTACAAGACAGCTTTTCCTTGCCAATATCTCTCTTTTGCAAAGAGCTGCGCATTGGAAAATTCAGGGCTATGTCGTGTAGATGATGGCCTAACAGGAGGCTTTAAAATTTTCTTTCTAGTGTCCTTCGTTTGGGAGAAAAATGCAATGGTACAAGACAGCTTTTCCTTGCCAATATCTCTCTTTTGCAAAGAGCTGCGCATTGGAAAATTCAGGGCTATATCGTGTAGATGATGGCCTAACAGGAGGCTTTAAAATTTTCTTTCTAGTGACCTTCGTTTGGGAGAAAAATGCAAAGGTACAAGACAGCTTTTCCTTGCCAATATCTCTCTTTTGCAAAGAGCTGCGCATTGGAAAATTCAGGGCTATGTCGTGTAGATGATGGCCTAACAGGAGGCTTTAAAATTTTCTTTCTAGTGTCCTTCGTTTGGGAGAAAAATGCAATGGTACAAGACAGCTTTTCCTTGCCAATATCTCTCTTTTGCAAAGAGCTACGCATTGGAAAATTCAGGGCTATGTCGTGTAGATGATGGCCTAACAGGAGGCTTTAAAATTTTCTTTCTAGTGACCTTCGTTTGGGAGAAAAATGCAAAGGTACAA
This sequence comes from Pseudophryne corroboree, assembly GCF_028390025.1. NCBI lineage: Eukaryota > Metazoa > Chordata > Amphibia > Anura > Myobatrachidae > Pseudophryne > Pseudophryne corroboree. The sequence continues at coordinate 1,004,751 of NW_026968559.1, forward strand.
GACAGCTTTTCCTTGCCAATATCTCTCTTTTGCAAAGAGCTGCGCATTGGAAAATTCAGGGCTATGTCGTGTAGATGATGGCCTAACAGGAGGCTTTAAAATTTTCTTTCTAGTGACCTTCGTTTGGGAGAAAAATGCAAAGGTACAAGACAGCTTTTCCTTGCCAATATCTCTCTTTTACAAAGAGCTACGCATTGGAAAATTCAGGGCTATGTCGTGTAGATGATGGCCTAACAGGAGGCTTTAAAATTTTCTTTCTAGTGTCCTTCGTTTGGGAGAAAAAAGCAATGGTACAAGACAGCTTTTCCTTGCCAATATCTCTCTTTTGCAAAGAGCTACGCATTGGAAAATTCAGGGCTATGTCGTGTAGATGATGGCCTAACAGGAGGCTTTAAAATTTTCTTTCTAGTGTCCTTCGTTTGGGAGAAAAATGCAAAGGTACAAGACAGCTTTTCCTTGCCAATATCTCTCTTTTGCAAAGAGCTACGCATTGGAAAATTCAGGGCTATGTCGTGTAGATGATGGCCTAACAGGAGGCTATAAAATTTTCTTTCTAGTGACCTTCGTTTGGGAGAAAAATGCAAAGGTACAAGACAGCTTTTCCTTGCCAATATCTCACTTTTGCAAAGAGCTGCGCATTGGAAAATTCAGGGCTATGTCGTGTAGATGATGGCCTAACAGGAGGCTTTAAAATTTTCTTTCTAGTGACCTTCGTTTGGGAGAAAAATGCAAAGGTACAAGACAGCTTTTCCTTGCCAATATCTCTCTTTTGCAAAGAGCTACGCATTGGAAAATTCAGGGCTATGTCGTGTAGATGATGGCCTAACAGGAGGCTTTAAAATTTTCTTTCTAGTGACCTTCGTTTGGGAGAAAAATGCAAAGGTACAAGACAGCTTTTCCTTGCCAATATCTCTCTTTTGCAAAGAGCTGCGCATTGGAAAATTCAGGGCTATATCGTGTAGATGATGGCCTAACAGGAGGCTTTAAAATTTTCTTTCTAGTGACCTTCGTTTGGGAGAAAAATGCAAAGGTACAAGACAGCTTTTCCTTGCCAATATCTCTCTTTTGCAAAGAGCTGCGCATTGGAAAATTCAGGGCTATGTCGTGTAGATGATGGCCTAACAGGAGGCTTTAAAATTTTCTTTCTAGTGTCCTTCGTTTGGGAGAAAAATGCAATGGTACAAGACAGCTTTTCCTTGCCAATATCTCTCTTTTGCAAAGAGCTACGCATTGGAAAATTCAGGGCTATGTCGTGTAGATGATGGCCTAACAGGAGGCTTTAAAATTTTCTTTCTAGTGACCTTCGTTTGGGAGAAAAATGCAAAGGTACAAGACAGCTTTTCCTTGCCAATATCTCTCTTTTGCAAAGAGCTGCGCATTGGAAAATTCAGGGCTATGTCGTGTAGATGATGGCCTAACAGGAGGCTTTAAAATTTTCTTTCTAGTGACCTTCGTTTGGGAGAAAAATGCAAAGGTACAAGACAGCTTTTCCTTGCCAATATCTCTCTTTTACAAAGAGCTACGCATTGGAAAATTCAGGGCTATGTCGTGTAGATGATGGCCTAACAGGAGGCTTTAAAATTTTCTTTCTAGTGTCCTTCGTTTGGGAGAAAAATGCAATGGTACAAGACAGCTTTTCCTTGCCAATATCTCTCTTTTGCAAAGAGCTACGCATTGGAAAATTCAGGGCTATGTCGTGTAGATGATGGCCTAACAGGAGGCTTTAAAATTTTCTTTCTAGTGTCCTTCGTTTGGGAGAAAAATGCAAAGGTACAAGACAGCTTTTCCTTGCCAATATCTCTCTTTTGCAAAGAGCTACGCATTGGAAAATTCAGGGCTATGTCGTGTAGATGATGGCCTAACAGGAGGCTATAAAATTTTCTTTCTAGTGACCTTCGTTTGGGAGAAAAATGCAAAGGTACAAGACAGCTTTTCCTTGCCAATATCTCACTTTTGCAAAGAGCTGCGCATTGGAAAATTCAGGGCTATGTCGTGTAGATGATGGCCTAACAGGAGGCTTTAAAATTTTCTTTCTAGTGACCTTCGTTTGGGAGAAAAATGCAAAGGTACAAGACAGCTTTTCCTTGCCAATATCTCTCTTTTGCAAAGAGCTGCGCATTGGAAAATTCAGGGCTATGTCGTGTAGATGATGGCCTAACAGGAGGCTTTAAAATTTTCTTTCTAGTGTCCTTCGTTTGGGAGAAAAATGCAATGGTACAAGACAGCTTTTCCTTGCCAATATCTCTCTTTTGCAAAGAGCTACGCATTGGAAAATTCAGGGCTATGTCGTGTAGATGATGGCCTAACAGGAGGCTTTAAAATTTTCTTTCTAGTGTCCTTCGTTTGGGAGAAAAATGCAATGGTACAAGACAGCTTTTAATTGCCAATATCTCTCTTTTGCAAAGAGCTACGCATTGGAAAATTCAGGGCTATGTCGTGTAGATGATGGCCTAACAGGAGGCTTTAACATTTTCTTTCTAGTGACCTTCGTTTGGGAGAAAAATGCAAAGGTACAAGACAGCTTTTCCTTGCCAATATCTTTCTTTTGCAAAGAGCTGCGCATTGGAAAATTCAGGGCTATGTCGTGTAGATGATGGCCTAACAGGAGGCTTTAAAATTTTCTTTCTAGTGTCCTTCGTTTGGGAGAAAAATGCAATGGTACAAGAAAGCTTTTCCTTGCCAATATCTCTCTTTTGCAAAGAGCTGCGCATTGGAAAATTCAGGGCTATGTCGTGTAGATGATGGCCTAACAGGAGGCTTTAAAATTTTCTTTCTAGTGTCCTTCGTTTGGGAGAAAAATGCAAAGGTACTAGACAGCTTTTCCTTGCCAATATCTCTCTTTTGTAAAGAGCTACGCATTGGAAAATTCAGGACTATGTCGTGTAGATGATGGCCTAACAGTAGGCTTTAAAATTTTCTTTCTAGTGACCTTCGTTTGGGAGAAAAATGCAAAGGTACCTGACAGCTTTTCCTTGCCAATATCTCTCTTTTGCAAATAGCTGCGCATTGGAAAACTCAGGGCTATGTCGTGTAGATGATGGCATAACAGGAGGCTTTAAAATTTTAATTCTAGTGTCCTTCGTTTGGGAGAAAAATGCAAAGGTACAAGACAGCTTTTCCTTGCCAATCGAGTGATTAAACAGCTCATCATTTTCTGGCTTTATTTTTATGCTAACAAATTTGTTCTCTGAAAAGTGTCCACAAAGCCAAGTCTCTGATTAACACCTTTGTAAGGATGGTTTTTCACCTATTACTAAATTAAACTTGCTTCATTGGAAAGGCAGCAAGATGCATCCTCATTTCAATGTCTACTGAAATAATACAAGTTGACACCAGGAAACATTAACGCCACTGCATCCTTGCTGCTTTCTCATGTGGAAGTCTGTTTAATGTGAAAACAAGGTGATATATAATTAGCACACAGGTAAGGAATTAAGAAAATCTTTATTTAAGGGTGAAGATGTTTCTCACAAAATTGTTGACCCAATGCATCATTGAAATTCAAGCTGGAAAGATGATTTTAATATATCACTTGTACATTTTGTATTGCTCTTCTGGTGACAATGTAGTTTGTTTTTGTCAATTACCATTTTAATAATAGGGTAAAGAAAATTAAGTGGATTTTTGAAAGAAAACAATACTGTCAATATACTATTAAAACAAATTAAAATGGTAAAAGTTATTGTACTTTAAGTAAAAATAAAAGAGACAAAATATCAATCCCAGTTTTGGATTACTTTAATTAACAAAAAAAATGCATATAGCAGAGGATAGTTTCAATCTGCTTACCTCTGGGTTATGGGCCCAGCATGCTTCCATTGCAGTACTCTGCTGCACATGTAAGTTCAAGAGATCCTGAAGCACTCACTCATCATGGGAAAGTACCAATGTGTTTCTTCGTTGGTTGATGGAAGAAACATCTTACAAAAACTCTCCAGATTATTGACTTTTTAAAGTTTTTCTAGGAAACGTTTTAGATGAATGCTTATTAGCCTTTGTCAGTATGGACTTTTGCAAAGTGTCTCTGTGGCGCAATCAGTTAGTATGTACGGCTATTAACCAAAAGGTTGGTGGTTCAATCCCACCCAGGGACCTAATTGACCTTGTTATCAGATTTTGGTGATCTTTAAGTAGACAAGTCAAAATTTCAAACCCCCTGTTATGGTGTAGGGTACCTGGCCTTCTCTGATGTAATCAGAGTTAGATTTGATTCAGTGATTTTATAAAAACAGCTAGGAAGCACAATTTAGCAGTGGGTTGCAGAGAAAAAAAATATGCTGGCAGAAAAATCCAATTGAGTGATTAAACAGCTCTTTATTTTCTGGCTTTATTTTTATGCTAACAAATTTGTTCTCTGAAAAGTGTCCACAAAGCCAAGTCTCTGATTAACACCTTTGTAAGGATGGTTTTTCACCTATTACTAAATTAAACTTGCTTCATTGGAAAGGCAGCAAGATGCATCCTCATTTCAATGTCTACTGAAATAATACAGGTTGACACCAGGAAACATTAACGCCACTGCATCCTTGCTGCTTTCTCATGTGGAAGTCTGTTTAATGTGAAAACAAGGTGATATCTAATTAGCACACAGGTAAGGAATTAAGAAAATCTTTATTTAAGGGTGAAGGTGTTTCTCACAAAATCGTTGCCCCAATGCATCATTGAAATTCAAGCTGGAAAGATGATTTTAATATATCACTTGTACATTTTGTATTGCTCTTCTGGTGACAATGTAGTTTGTTTTTGTCAATTACCATTTTAATAATAGGGTAAAGAAAATTAAGTGGATTTTTGAAAGAAAACAATACTGTCAATATACTATTAAAACAAATTAAAATGGTAAAAGTTATTGTACTTTAAGTAAAAATAAAAGAGCCAAAATATCAATCCCAGTTTTGGATTACTTTAATTAACAAACAAAAAAATGCATATAGCAGAGGATAGTTTCAATCTGCCTACCTCTGGGTTATGGGCCCAGCATGCTTCCATTGCTGTACTCTGCTGCACATGTAAGTGCAAGAGATCCTGAAGCACTCACTCATCATGGGAAAGTACCAATGTGTTTCTTCATTGGTTGATAGAAGAAACATCTTACAAAAACTCTCCAGATTATTGACTTTTTTAAGTTTTTCTAGGAAACGTTTTAGATGAATGCTTATTAGCATTTGTCAGTATGTACTTTTAGCAAAGTGTCTCTGTGGCGCAATCAGTTAGTGTGTACGGCTATTAACCAAAAGGTTGGTGGTTCAATCCCACCCAGGGACGTAATTGACCTTGTTATCAGATTTTGGTGATCTTTAAGTAGACAAGTCAAATTTCATACCCCCTGTTATGGTGTAGGGTACCTGGCCTTCTCTGATGTAATCAGAGTTAGATTTGATTCAGTGATTTTATAAAAACATCTAGGAAGCACAATTTAGCAGTGGGTTGCAGAGAAAAAGAAATATGCTGGCAAAAAAACCAAATTGCGTGATTAAACAGCTCTTCATTTTCTGGCTTTATTTTTATGCTAACAAATTTGTTCTCTGAAAAGTGTCCACAAAGCCAAGTCTCTGATTAACACCTTTGTAAGGATGGTTTTTCACCTATTACTAAATTAAACTTGCTTCATTGGAAAGGCAGCAAGATGCATCCTCATTTCAATGTCTACTGAAATAATACAAGTTGACACCAGGAAACATTAACGCCACTGCATCCTTGCTGCTTTCTCATGTGGAAGTCTGTTTAATATGAAAACAAGGTGATATCTAATTAGCACACAGGTAAGGAATTAAGAAAATCTTTATTTAAGGGTGAAGATGTTTCTCACAAAATCGTTGCCCCAATGCATCATTGAAATTCAAGCTGGAAAGATGATTTTAATATATCACTTGTACATTTTGTATTGCTCTTCTGGTGACAATGTAGTTTGTTTTTGTCAATTACCATTTTAATAATAGGGTAAAGAAAATGAAGTGGATTTTTGAAAGAAAACAATACTGTCAATATACTATTAAAACAAATTAAAATGGTAAAAGTTATTGTACTTTAAGTAAAAATAAAAGAGACAAAATATCAATCCCAGTTTTGGATTACTTTAATTAACAAAAAAAATGCATATAGCAGAGGATAGTTTCAATCTGCCTACCTCTGGGTTATGGGCCCAGCATGCTTCCATTGCAGTACTCTGCTGCACATGTAAGTGCAAGAGATCCTGAAGCACTCACTCATCATGGGAAAGTACCAATGTGTTTCTTCGTTGGTTGATGGAAGAAACATCTTACAAAAACTCTCCAGATTATTGACTTTTTAAAGTTTTTCTAGGAAACGTTTTAGATGAATGCTTATTAGCCTTTGTCAGTATGGACTTTTGCAAAGTGTCTCTGTGGCGCAATCAGTTAGTATGTACGGCTATTAACCATAAGATTGGTGGTTCAATCCCACCCAGGGACCTAATTGACCTTGTTATCAGATTTTGGTGATCTTTAAGTAGACAAGTCAAAATTTCAAACTCCCTGTTATGGTGTAGGGTACCTGGCCTTCTCTGATGTAATCAGAGTTAGATTTGATTCAGTGATTTCATAAAAACAGCTAGGAAGCACAATTTAGCAGTGGGTTGCAGAGAAAAAAAATATGCTGGCAGAAAAATCCAATCGAGTGATTAAACAGCTCTTCATTTTCTGGCTTTATTTTTATGCTAACAAATTTGTTCTCTGAAAAGTGTCCACAAAGCCAAGTCTCTGATTAACACCTTTGTAAGGATGGTTTTTCACCTATTACTAAATTAAACTTGCTTCATTGGAAAGGCAGCAAGATGCATCCTCATTTCAATGTCTACTGAAATAATACAGGTTGACACCAGGAAACATTAACGCCACTGCATCCTTGCTGCTTTCTCATGTGGAAGTCTGTTTAATATGAAAACAAGGTGATATCTAATTAGCACACAGGTAAGGAATTAAGAAAATCTTTATTTAAGGGTGAAGATGTTTCTCACAAAATCGTTGCCCCAATGCATCATTGAAATTCAAGCTGGAAAGATGATTTTAATATATCACTTGTACATTTTGTATTGCTCTTCTGGTGACAATGTCGTTTTTTTGTCAATTACCATTTTAATAACAGGGTAAAGAAAATTAAGTGGATTTTTGAAAGAAAACTATACTGTCAATATACTATTAAAACAAATTAAAATGGTAAAAGTTATTGTACTTTAAGTAAAAATAAAAGAGCAAAAATATCAATCCCAGTTTTGATTACTTAAATTAACAAAAAAAATGCATATAGCAAAGGATAGTTTCAATCTGCCTACCTCTGGGTTATGGGTCCAGCATGCTTCCATTGCAGTACTCTGCTGCCCATGTAAGTGCAAGAGATCCTGAAGCACTCACTCATCATGGGAAAGTACCAATGTGTTTATTCGTTGGTTGATGGAAGAAACATCTTACAAAAACTCTCCAGATTATTGATTTTTTAATGTTTTTCTAGGAAACGTTCTAGATGTATGCTTATTAGCCTTTGTCAGTATGTACTTTTTGCAAAGTGTCTCTGTGGCGCAATCGGTTAGTGTGTTTGGCTATTAACCAAAAGGTTGGTGGTTCAATCCCACCCAGGGACGTAATTAACCTTGTGATCAGATTTTGGTGATATTTAAGTAGACAAGTCAAAATTTCAAACCTCCTCTTATGGTGTAGGGTACATGGCCTTCTCTGATGTAATCAGAGTTAGATTTGATTCAGTGATTTTATAAAAAACAGCTAGGAAGCACAAT